>NW_027254740.1:342500-685000 GCF_044704955.1 Pristiophorus japonicus | reverse complement strand
TACTATTAATACTGACCTGCAGAGTACAATAAATAATGACCTGCAGAGTACAATAAATAATGACCTGGAGAGGGCAATAAATACTGACCTGGAGAGCACAATAAATACTGACCTGGAGAGTACAATAAATATGGACCTGGAGAGTACAATAAATACTGACCAGGAGAGTACAATAAAAACGGACCTGGAAAGTGCAATAAATACTGACCTGGAGAGTACAATAAATACTGACCTGGAGAGTACAATAAATATTGACCTGGTGAGCACAATAAATACTGACCTGGAGAGTACAATAAATACTGACCAGAAAGAGGGTCATAAAAACTTACCTGGAGAGCACAATAAATACTGACCTGGAGAGCACAATAAATACTGACCTGGAGAGTACAATAAATACTGACCTGGAGAGCACAATAAATACTGACCTGGAGAGTACAACAAATACTGACTTGCAGAGGGTATTATATACTGACCTGGAGAGTACAATAAATACTGACCTGGAGAGTACAATAAATACTGACCTGGAGAGTACAATAAATACTGACCTGGAGAGCACAGTAAATACTGACCTGGAGTGTACAATAAATAGTGACCTAGAGAGTACAATAAATAGTGACCTGGAGAGTATAATAAATACTGACCTGGAGAGTGTAGTAAATACTGACCTGGAGAGTGCAATAAATACTGACCTGGAGAGTACAATAAATACTGACCTGGAGAGCACAATAAATAATGAACTGGAGAGTACAATAAAAACTGACCTGACGAGTACAATAAATACTGACCTGGAGAGTATGATAAAAAGTGACCTGGAGAGGGTAATAAATACTAACCTGGAGAGGGCAATAAATACTGACCTAGAAAGTACAATAAATTCTGACCTGGAGAGTACAATATATACTGACCTGGACAGTACAATAAATACTGACATGGAGAGGGTAATAAATACTGGACTGGAGAGGGTAATAAATACAGACATGGAGAGTACAATAAATACTGACCTGGAGAGGACAATAAATAGTGACCTGGACAGGACAATAAATACGGACCTGGAGAGTACAATAAATACTGACCTGGAGAGTACAATAAAGACGGACCTGGAGAGTGCAATAAATACTGACCTGGAGAGTACAATAAATACTGACCGGGGGACTACAATAAATACTGACCTGGAGAGTACAATAAATACTGACCTGGAGAGCACAATAAATACTGACCTGGAGAGTACAATAAATACTGACTTGCAGAGGGTAATAAATACTGACCTGGAGAGTACAGTAAATACTGACCTGGAGTGTACAATAAATAATGACCTGGAGAGTACAATAAATAGTGACCTGGAGAGTACAATAAATACTGACCTGGAGAGTGTAGTAAATACTGACCTGGAGAGTGCAATAAATACTGACCTGGAGAGTACAATAAATACTGACATGGAGAGCACAATAAATACTGACCTGGAGAGTACAGTAAATACTGACCGGGGGACTACAATAAATACTGACCTGGAGAGTACAATAAATACTGACCTGGAGAGCACAATAAATACTGACCTGGAGAGTACAATAAATACTGACCTGGAGAGTCCAATAAATACTGACCTGGAGAGTACAATAAATGCTGACCTGGAGAGCACAATAAATACTGAACTGGAGAGTACAATAAAAACTGACCTGACGAGTACAGTAAATACTGACCTGGAGAGTATAATAAAAAGTGACCTGGAGAGGGTAATAAATACTTACCTGGAGAGGGCAATAAATACTGACCTGGAGAGGGTAATAAATACTGGCCTGGAGAGGGTAATCAATACAGACATGGCGAGTACAATAAATACTGACATGGAGAGGACAATAAATAGTGACCTGGACAGTACAATAAATACGGACCTGGATAGTACAATAAATACTGACCTGGAGAGTACAATAAAGACGGACCTGGAGAGTGCAATAAATACTGACCTGGAGAGTACAATAAATACTGACCGGGTGACTACAATAAATACTGACATGGAGAATACAATAAATACTGACCTTGAGAGTACAATAAATACTGACCTGGAGTGTACAATAAATACTGACCTGGAGAGTACAATAAATACTGACTTGCAGAGGGTAATAAATATTGACCTGGAGAGTACAGTAAATACTGATCTGGAGTGTACAATAAATAGTGACCTGGAGAGTACAATAAATAGTGACCTGGAGAGTACAATAAATACTGACCTGGAGAGTGTAGTAAATACTGACCTGGAGAGTGCAATAAATACTGACCTGGAGAGTACAATAAATACTGACCTGGAGAGCACAATAAATACTGAACTGGAGAGTACAATAAAAACTGACCTGACGAGTACAGTAAATACTGACCTGGAGAGTATAATAAAAAGTGACCTGGAGAGGGTAATAAATACTTACCTGGAGAGGGCAATAAATACTGACCTGGAAAGTACAATAAATTCTGACCTGGAGAGTACAATATATACTGACCTGGACAGTACAATAAATACTGACCTGGAGAGGGTAATAAATACTGGCCTGGAGAGGGTAATAAATACAGACATGGAGAGTACAATAAATACTGACCTGGAGAGGACAATAAATAGTGACCTGGACAGTACAATAAATACGGACCTGGAGAGTACAATAAATACTGACCTGGAGAGTACAATAAAGACGGACCTGGAGAGTGCAATAAATACTGACCTGGAGAGTACAATAAATACTGACCGGGGGACTACAATAAATACTGACCTGGAGAGTACAATAAATACTGACCTGGAGAGCACAATAAATACTGACCTGGAGAGTACAATAAATACTGACTTGCAGAGGGTAATAAATACTGACCTGGAGAGTACAGTAAATACTGACCTGGAGTGTACAATAAATAGTGATCTGGAGAGTACAATAAATAGTGACCTGGAGAGTACAAGAAATACTGACCTGGAGAGTGTAGTAAATACTGACCTGGAGAGTGCAATAAATACTGACCTGGAGAGTACAATAAATACTGACCTGGAGAGCACAATAAATACTGAACTGGAGAGTACAATAAAAACTGACCTGACGAGTACAGTAAATACTGACCTGGAGAGTATAATAAAAAGTGACCTGAAGAGGGTAATAAATACTTACCTGGAGAGGGCAATAAATACTGACCTGGAAAGTACAATAAATTCTGTCCTGGAGAGTACAATATATACTGACCTGGACAGTACAATAAATACTGACCTGGAGAGGGTAATAAATACTGGCCTGGAGAGGGTAATAAATACAGACATGGCGAGTTCAATAAATACTGACCTGGAGAGGACAATAAATAGTGACCTGGACAGTACAATAAATACGGACCTGGAGAGTACAATAAATACTGACCTGGAGTGTACAATAAATACTGACCTGGAGAGGACAGTAAATACTGACCTGGATAGTACAATAAACACTGACCTGGTGAGTACAATAAAAACTGACCTGGAGAGTACAATAAATACTGACCTTGAGAGTACAATAAATACTGACGTGGAGTGTACAATAAATACTGACCTGGAGAGGACAGTAAATACTCACCTGGATAGTACAATAAACACTGACCTGGTGAGCACAATAAATACTGACCTGGAGAGTACAATAAATACTGACCAGAAAGAGGGTCATAAAAAATTACCTGGAGAGTACAATAAATACTGACCTGGAGAGCACAATAAATACTGACCTGGAGAGTACAATAAATACTGACCTGGAGAGCACGATAAATACTGACCTGGAGAGTACAACAAATACTGACTTGCAGAGGGTAATAAATACTGACCTGGAAAGTACAATAAATTCTGACCTGGAGAGTACAATATATACTGACCTGGACAGTACAATAAATACTGACCTGGAGAGGGTAATAAATACTGGCCTGGAGAGGGTAATAAATACAGACATGGCGAGTTCAATAAATACTGACCTGGAGAGGACAATAAATAGTGACCTGGACAGTACAATAAATACGGACCTGGAGAGTACAATAAATACTGACCTGGAGTGTACAATAAATACTGACCTGGAGAGGACAGTAAATACTGACCTGGATAGTACAATAAACACTGACCTGGTGAGTACAATAAAAACTGACCTGGAGAGTACAATAAATACTGACCTTGAGAGTACAATAAATACTGACCTGGAGTGTACAATAAATACTGACCTGGAGAGGACAGTAAATACTCACCTGGATAGTACAATAAACACTGACCTGGTGAGCACAATAAATACTGACTTGGAGAGTACAATAAATACTGACCAGAAAGAGGGTCATAAAAAATTACCTGGAGAGTACAATAAATACTGACCTGGAGAGCACAATAAATACTGACCTGGAGAGTACAATAAATACTGACCTGGAGAGCACAATAAATACTGACCTGGAGAGTACAACAAATACTGACTTGCAGAGGGTAATAAATACTGACCTGGAGTGTACAATAAATACTGACCTGGAGAGTACAATAAATACTGACCTGGAGAGTACATTAAATACTGACCTGGAGAGCACAGTAAATACTGACCTGGAGTGTACAATAAATAGTGACCTGGAGAGTACATAAATAGTGACCTGGAGAGTACAATAAATAATGACCTGGAGAGTGTAGTAAATACTGACCTGGAGAGTGCAATAAAGGCTGACCTGGAGAGTACAATAAATACTGACCTGGAGAGCACAATAAATACTGAACTGGAGAGTACAATAAAAACTGACCTGACGAGTACAATAAATACTGATGTGGAGAGTACAATAAATACTGACCTGGAGAGTACAATAAATACTGACCTGGAGAGGATAATAAATACTGACCTGGAGAGGGCAATAAATACAGACCTGGAGAGTACAATAAATACTGACATGGCGAGGACAATAAATACTGCCCTGGACTGTACAATAAACACTGAGCTGGAGAGTATAATAAATACTGACCTGGAGAGTACAATAAATACTGACCTGGAGAGTACAATAAATACAGACCTGGAGTGTACAATAAATAATGACCTGGAGAGTACAATAAATACTAATCAGTAGAATACTATAAATACTTACCTGCAGAGTACAATATATACTGACCTGGATAGGGCAATAAATATTGACCTGGAGAGTACAATAAATACTGACCAGGAGAGTACAATAAAAACGGACCTGGAAAGTGCAATAAATACTGACCTGGAGAGTACAATAAATACTGACCTGGAGAGTGCAATAAATATTGACCTGGAGAGCACAATAAATACTGTCCTGGACTGTACAATAAACACTGAGCTGGAGAGTATATTAAACACTGACCTGGAGAGTACAATAAATACTGACCTGGAGAGTACAATAAATACTGACCTGGAGTGCACAATAAATAATGACCTGGAGAGTACAATAAATACTAATCTGTAGAGTACTATTAATACTGACCTGCAGAGAACAATAAATAATGACCTGCAGAGTACAATAAATAATGACCTGGAGAGGGCAATAAATACTGACCTGGAGAGCACAATAAATACTGACCTGGAGAGTACAATAAATATTGACCTGGAGAGTACAATAAATACTGACCAGGAGAGTACAATAAAAACGGACCTGGAAAGTGCAATAAATACTGACCTGGAGAGTACAATAAATACTGACCTGGAGAGTACAATAAATACTGACCTGGAGAGCACAATAAATACTGACCTGGAGAGTACAATAAATATTGACCTGGAGAGTACAATAAATACTGACCAGGAGAGTACAATAAAAACGGACCTGGAAAGTGCAATAAATACTGACCTGGAGAGTACAATAAATACTGACCTGGAGAGTACAATAAATATTGACCTGGAGAGCACAATAAATACTGTCCTGGACTGTACAATAAACACTGAGCTGGAGAGTACAATAAATACTGATCTGGAGAGTACAATAAATACTGACCTGGAGTGCACAATAAATAATGACCTGGAGAGTACAATAAATACTAATCTGTAGAGTACTATTAATACTGACCTGCAGAGCACAATAAATAATGACCTGCAGAGTACAATAAATAATGACCTGGAGAGGGCAATAAATATTGACCTGGAGAGTACAATAAATACTGACCAGGAGAGGACAGTAAATACTCACCTGGATAGTACAATAAACACTGACCTGGTGAGCACAATAAATACTGACCTGGAGAGTACAATAAATACTGACCAGAAAGAGGGTCATAAAAAATTACCTGGAGAGTACAATAAATACTGACCTGGAGAGCACAATAAATACTGACCTGGAGAGTACAATAAATACTGACCTGGAGAGCACGATAAATACTGACCTGGAGAGTACAACAAATACTGACTTGCAGAGGGTAATAAATACTGACCTGGAAAGTACAATAAATTCTGACCTGGAGAGTACAATATATACTGACCTGGACAGTACAATAAATACTGACCTGGAGAGGGTAATAAATACTGGCCTGGAGAGGGTAATAAATACAGACATGGCGAGTTCAATAAATACTGACCTGGAGAGGACAATAAATAGTGACCTGGACAGTACAATAAATACGGACCTGGAGAGTACAATAAATACTGACCTGGAGTGTACAATAAATACTGACCTGGAGAGGACAGTAAATACTGACCTGGATAGTACAATAAACACTGACCTGGTGAGTACAATAAAAACTGACCTGGAGAGTACAATATATACTGACCTTGAGAGTACAATAAATACTGACCTGGAGTGTACAATAAATACTGACCTGGAGAGGACAGTAAATACTCACCTGGATAGTACAATAAACACTGACCTGGTGAGCACAATAAATACTGACTTGGAGAGTACAATAAATACTGACCAGAAAGAGGGTCATAAAAAATTACCTGGAGAGTACAATAAATACTGACCTGGAGAACACAATAAATACTGACCTGGAGAGTACAATAAATACTGACCTGGAGAGCACAATAAATACTGACCTGGAGAGTACAATAAATACTGACTTGCAGAGGGTAATAAATACTGACCTGGAGTGTACAATAAATACTGACCTGGAGAGTACAATAAATACTGACCTGGAGAGTACATTAAATACTGACCTGGAGAGCACAGTAAATACTGACCTGGAGTGTACAATAAATAGTGACCTGGAGAGTACATAAATAGTGACCTGGAGAGTACAATAAATAATGACCTGGAGAGTGTAGTAAATACTGACCTGGAGAGTGCAATAAAGGCTGACCTGGAGAGTACAATAAATACTGACCTGGAGAGCACAATAAATACTGAACTGGAGAGTACAATAAAAACTGACCTGACGAGTACAATAAATACTGACGTGGAGAGTACAATAAATACTGACCTGGAGAGTACAATAAATACTGACCTGGAGAGGATAATAAATACTGACCTGGAGAGGGCAATAAATACAGACCTGGAGAGTACAATAAATACTGACATGGCGAGGACAATAAATACTGCCCTGGACTGTACAATAAACACTGAGCTGGAGAGTATAATAAATACTGACCTGGAGAGTACAATAAATACTGACCTGGAGAGTACAATAAATACTGACCTGGAGTGCACAATAAATAATGACCTGGAGAGTACAATAAATACTAATCTGTAGAGTACTATTAATACTGACCTGCAGAGAACAATAAATAATGACCTGCAGAGTACAATAAATAATGACCTGGAGAGGGCAATAAATACTGACCTGGAGAGCACAATAAATACTGACCTGGAGAGTACAATAAATATTGACCTGGAGAGTACAATAAATACTGACCAGGAGAGTACAATAAAAACGGACCTGGAAAGTGCAATAAATACTGACCTGGAGAGTACAATAAATACTGACCTGGAGAGTACAATAAATACTGACCTGGAGAGCACAATAAATACTGACCTGGAGAGTACAATAAATATTGACCTGGAGAGTACAATAAATAATGACCAGGAGAGTACAATAAAAACGGACCTGGAAAGTGCAATAAATACTGACCTGGAGAGTACAATAAATACTGACCTGGAGAGTACAATAAATATTGACCTGGAGAGCACAATAAATACTGTCCTGGACTGTACAATAAACACTGAGCTGGAGAGTACAATAAATACTGATCTGGAGAGTACAATAAATACTGACCTGGAGTGCACAATAAATAATGACCTGGAGAGTACAATAAATACTAATCTGTAGAGTACTATTAATACTGACCTGCAGAGCACAATAAATAATGACCTGCAGAGTACAATAAATAATGACCTGGAGAGGGCAATAAATATTGACCTGGAGAGTACAATAAATACTGACCAGGAGAGTACAATAAAAACGGACCTGGAAAGTGCAATAAATACTGACCTGGAGAGTACAATAAATACTGACCTGGAGAGTACAATAGATATTGACCTGGTGAGCACAATAAATACTGACCTGGAGAGTACAATAAATACTGACCAGTAAGACGGTCATAAAAACTTACCTGGAGAGTACAATAAATACTGACCTAAAGAGCACAATAAATACTGACCTGGAGAGTACAATAAATACTGACCTGGAGTGTACAATAAATACTGACCTGGAGAGCACAGTAAATACTGACCTGGAGTGTACAATAAATAGTGACCTGTGGAGTACAATAAATACTGACCTGGAGAGTGTGGTAAATACTGACCTGGAAAGTGCAATAAATACTGACCTGGAGAGTACAATAAAAACTGACCTGACGAGTACAATAAATACTGACCTGGAGAGTATGATAAAAAGTGACCTGGAGAGGGTGATAAATACTTACCTGGAGAGGGCAATAAATACTGACCTAGAAAGTACAATAAATTCTGACCTGGAGAGTACAATATATACTGACCTGGACAGTACAATAAATACTGACATGGAGAGGGTAATAAATATTGGCCTGGAGAGGGTAATAAATTCAGACATGGAGAGTACAATAAATACTGACCTGGAGAGGACAATAAATAGTGACCTGGACAGTACAATAAATACGGACATGGAGAGTACAATAAATACTGACCTGGAGAGTACAATAAAGACGGACCTGGAGATGCAATAAATACTGACCTGGAGAGTACAATAAATACTGACCAGGGGACTACAATAAATACTGACCTGGAGAGTACAATAAATACTGACCTGGAGAGCACAATAAATACTGACCTGGAGAGTACAATAAATAATGACTTGCAGAGGGTAATAAATACTGACCTGGAGAGTACAGTAAATACTGACCTGGAGTGTACAATAAATAGTGACCTGGAGAGTACAATAAATAGTGACCTGGAGAGTACAATAAATACTGACCTGGAGAGTGTAGTAAATAGTGACCTGGAGAGTGCAATAAATACTGACCTGGAGAGTACAATAAATACTGACCTGGAGAGCACAATAAATACTGAACTGGAGAGTACAATAAAAACTGAACTGACGAGTACAGTAAATACTGACCTGGAGAGTATAATAAAAAGTAACCTGGAGAGGGTAATAAATACTTACCTGGAGAGGGCAATAAATACTGACCTGGAAAGTACAATAAATTCTGACCTGGATAGTACAATATATACTGACCTGGACAGTACAATAAATACTTACCTGGAGAGGGTAATAAATACTGGCCTGGAGAGGGTAATAAATACAGACATGGCGAGTACAATAAATACTGACCTGGAGAGGACAATAAATAGTGACCTGGACAGTACAATAAATACGGACCTGGAGAGTACAATAAATACTGACCTGGAGAGTACAATAAAGACGGACCTGGAAAGTGCAATAAATACTGACCTGGAGAGTACAATAAATACTGACCGGGGGACTACAATAAATACTGACATGGAGAATACAATAAATACTGACCTTGAGAGTACAATAAATACTGACCTGGAGTGTACAATAAATACTGACCTGGAGAGGACAGTAAATACTGACCTGGATAGTACAATAAACACTGACCTGGTGAGTACAATAAAAACTGACCTGGAGAGTACAATAAATATTGACCTTGAGAGTACAATAAATACTGACCTGGAGCGTACAATAAATACTGACCTGGAGAGGACAGTAAATACTGACCTGGATAGTACAATAAACACTGACCTGGAGAGTACAATAAATACTGACCTGGAGAGTACAATAAAGACTGACCTGGAGAGTACAATAAATACTGACCTGGAGAGTACAATAAATACTGACCTGGAGAGTACAATAAATACTGACCTGGAGATTACAATAAATACTGACCTGGAGAATACAATAAGTACTGACCTGGAGAGTACAATAAATACTAATCTGGAGAGGGCAAAAAATACTGACCTGGAGAGGGCAATAAATATTGACCTTGTGAGTGCGATATATACTGACCTGGAGAGTACAATAAATACTGACCTGGAGAGTACAATAAATACTGACCTGGAGAGGGCAATAAATACAGACCTGGAGAGTACAATAAATACTGACATGGAGAGGACAATAAATACTGCCCTGGACTGTACAATAAACACTGAGCTGGAGAGTACAATAAATACTGACCTGGAGAGTACAATAAACACTGAGCTGGAGAGTACAATAAATACTGACCTGGAGAGTACAATAAATACTGACCAGGAGAGTACAATAAAAACGGACCTGGAAAGTGCAATAAATACTGACCTGGAGAGTACAATTAATACTGACCTGGAGAGTACAATACATATTGACCTGGAGAGCACAATAAATACTGACCTGGAGAGTACATTAAATACTGACCGGAAAGAGGGTAATAAAAATTGACCTGGAGAGTACAATAAATACTGACATGGAGAGCACAATAAATACTGACCTGGAGAGTACAATAAATACTGACTTGCAGAGGGTAATAAATACTGACCTGGAGAGTACAGTAAATACTGACCTGGAGTGTACAATAAATAGTGACCTGTGAGAGTACAATAAATAGTGACCTGGAGAGTCCAATAAATACTGACCTGGAGAGTGTAGTAAATACTGACCTGGAGAGTGCAATAAATACTGACATGGAGAGTACAATAAATACTGACCTGGAGAGCACAATAAATACTGAACTGGAGAGTACAATAAATACTGACCTGACGAGTACAATAAATACTGACCTGGAGAGTACAATAAAAAGTGACCTGGAGAGGCTAATAAATACTTACCTGGAGAGGGCAATAAATAATGACCTGGAAAGTACAATAAACTCTGACCTGGAGAGCACAGTAAATACTCACCTGGATAGTACAATAAACACTGACCTGGTGAGCACAATAAATACTGACCTGGAGAGTACAATAAATACTGACCAGAAAGAGGGTCATAAAAAATTACCTGGAGAGTACAATAAATACTGACCTGGAGAGCACAATAAATACTGACCTGGAGAGTACAATAAATACTGACCTGGAGAGCACAATAAATACTGACCTGGAGAGTACAACAAATACTGACTTGCAGAGGGTAATAAATACTGACCTGGATTGTACAATAAATACTGACCTGGAGAGTACAATAAATACTGACCTGGAGAGTACATTAAATACTGACCTGGAGAGCACAGTAAATACTGACCTGGAGTGTACAATAAATAGTGACCTGGAGAGTACATAAATAGTGACCTGGAGAGTACAATAAATAATGACCTGGAGAGTGTAGTAAATACTGACCTGGAGAGTGCAATAAATACTGACCTGGAGAGCACAATAAATACTGAACTGGAGAGTACCATAAAAACTGACCTGACGAGTACAATAAATACTGACCTGGAGAGTAAAATAAATAATGACCTGGAGAGTACAATAAATACTGACCTGGAGAGGATAATAAATACTGACCTGGAGAGGGCAATAAATACAGACCTGGAGAGTACAATAAATACTGACATGGCGAGGACAATAAATACTGCCCTGGACTGTACAATAAACACTGAGCTGGAGAGTATAATAAATACTGACCTGGAGAGTACAATAAATACTGACCTGGAGAGTACAATAAATACAGACCTGGAGTGTACAATAAATAATGACCTGGAGAGTACAATAAATACTAATCAGTAGAACACTATAAATACTGACCTGCAGAGTACAATAAATACTGACCTGGATAGGGCAATAAATATTGACCTGGAGAGTACAATAAATACTGACCAGGAGAGTACAATAAAAACGGACCTGGAAAGTGCAATAAATACTGACCTGGAGAGTACAATAAATACTGACCTGGAGAGTACAATAAATATTGACCTGGAGAGCACAATAAATACTGTCCTGGACTGTACAATAAACACTGAGCTGGAGAGTATAATAAACACTGACCTGGAGATTACAATAAATACTGACCTGGAGAGTACAATAAATACTGTCCTGGAGTGCACAATAAATAATGACCTGCAGAGTACAATAAATAATGACCTGGAGAGGGCAATAAATACTGACCTGGAGAGCACAATAAATACTGACCTGGAGAGTACAATAAATATTGACCTGGAGAGTACAATAAATACTGACCAGGAGAGTACAATAAAAACAGTCCTGGAAAGTGCAATAAATACTGACCTGGAGAGTACAATAAATACTGACCTGGAGAGTACAATAAATATTGACCTGGTGAGCACAATAAATACTGACCTGGAGAGTACAATAAATACTGACCAGTAAGAGGGTCATAAAAACTTACCTGGAGAGTACAATAAATACTGACCTAAAGAGCACAATAAATACTGACCTGGAGAGTACAATAAATACTGACCTGGAGAGCACAATAAATAGTGACCTGGAGAGTACAACAAATACTGACTTGCAGAGGGTAATAAATACTGACCTGGAGAGTACAATAAATACTGACCTGGAGAGTACAATAAATACTGACCTGGAGTGTACAATAAATACTGACCTGGAGAGCACAGTAAATACTGACCTGGAGTGTACAATAAATAGTTACCTGGGCAGTACAATAAATAGTGACCTGGAGTGTACAATAAATACTGACCTGGAGAGTGTAGTAAATACTGACCTGGAGAGTGCAATAAATACTGACCTGGAGAGTACAATAAATACTGACCTGGAGATTACAATAAATACTGACCTGGAGAATACAATAAGTACTGACCTGGAGAGTACAATAAATACTAATCTGGAGAGGGCAAAAAATACTGACCTGGAGAGGGCAATAAATATTGACCTTGTGAGTGCGATATATACTGACCTGGAGAGTACAATAAATACTGACCTGGAGAGTACAATAAATACTGACCTGGAGAGGGCAATAAATACAGACCTGGAGAGTACAATAAATACTGACATGGAGAGGACAATAAATACTGCCCTGGACTGTACAATAAACACTGAGCTGGAGAGTACAATAAATACTGACCTGGAGAGTACAATAAATACTGACCTGGAGAGTACAATAAATACTGACCTGGAGTGTACAATAAATAATGACCTGGAGAGTACAATAAATACTAATCAGTAGAGTACTATAAATACTGACCTGCAGAGTACAATAAATTCTGACCTGGATAGGGCAATAAATATTGACCTGGAGAGTACAATAAATACTGACCAGGAGAGTACAATAAAAACGGACCTGGAAAGTGCAATAAATACTGACCTGGAGAGTACAATTAATACTGACCTGGAGAGTACAATACATATTGACCTGGAGAGCACAATAAATACTGACCTGGAGAGTACATTAAATACTGACCGGAAAGAGGGTAATAAAAATTGACCTGGAGAGTACAATAAATACTGACATGGAGAGCACAATAAATACTGACCTGGAGAGTACAATAAATACTGACTTGCAGAGGGTAATACATACTGACCTGGAGAGTACAGTAAATACTGACCTGGAGTGTACAATAAATAGTGACCTGTGAGAGTACAATAAATAGTGACCTGGAGAGTCCAATAAATACTGACCTGGAGAGTGTAGTAAATACTGACCTGGAGAGTGCAATAAATACTGACATGGAGAGTACAATAAATACTGACCTGGAGAGCACAATAAATACTGAACTGGAGAGTACAATAAATACTGACCTGACGAGTACAATAAATACTGACCTGGAGAGTACAATAAAAAGTGACCTGGAGAGGGTAATAAATACTTACCTGGAGAGGGCAATAAATAATGACCTGGAAAGTACAATAAACTCTGACCTGGAGAGCACAGTAAATACTCACCTGGATAGTACAATAAACACTGACCTGGTGAGCACAATAAATACTGACCTGGAGAGTACAATAAATACTGACCAGAAAGAGGGTCATAAAAAATTACCTGGAGAGTACAATAAATACTGACCTGGAGAGCACAATAAATACTGACCTGGAGAGTACAATAAATACTGACCTGGAGAGCACAATAAATACTGACCTGGAGAGTACAACAAATACTGACTTGCAGAGGGTAATAAATACTGACCTGGATTGTACAATAAATACTGACCTGGAGAGTACAATAAATACTGACCTGGAGAGTACATTAAATACTGACCTGGAGAGCACAGTAAATACTGACCTGGAGTGTACAATAAATAGTGACCTGGAGAGTACATAAATAGTGACCTGGAGAGTACAATAAATAATGACCTGGAGAGTGTAGTAAATACTGACCTGGAGAGTGCAATAAATACTGACCTGGAGAGCACAATAAATACTGAACTGGAGAGTACCATAAAAACTGACCTGACGAGTACAATAAATACTGACCTGGAGAGTAAAATAAATAATGACCTGGAGAGTACAATAAATACTGACCTGGAGAGGATAATAAATACTGACCTGGAGAGGGCAATAAATACAGACCTGGAGAGTACAATAAATACTGACATGGCGAGGACAATAAATACTGCCCTGGACTGTACAATAAACACTGAGCTGGAGAGTATAATAAATACTGACCTGGAGAGTACAATAAATACTGACCTGGAGAGTACAATAAATACAGACCTGGAGTGTACAATAAATAATGACCTGGAGAGTACAATAAATACTAATCAGTAGAATACTATAAATACTGACCTGCAGAGTACAATAAATACTGACCTGGATAGGGCAATAAATATTGACCTGGAGAGTACAATAAATACTGACCAGGAGAGAACAATAAAAACGGACCTGGAAAGTGCAATAAATACTGACCTGGAGAGTACAATAAATACTGACCTGGAGAGTACAATAAATATTGACCTGGAGAGCACAATAAATACTGTCCTGGACTGTACAATAAACACTGAGCTGGAGAGTATAATAAACACTGACCTGGAGATTACAATAAATACTGACCTGGAGAGTACAATAAATACTGTCCTGGAGTGCACAATAAATAATGACCTGCAGAGTACAATAAATAATGACCTGGAGAGGGCAATAAATACTGACCTGGAGAGCACAATAAATACTGACCTGGAGAGTACAATAAATATTGACCTGGAGAGTACAATAAATACTGACCAGGAGAGTACAATAAAAACAGTCCTGGAAAGTGCAATAAATACTGACCTGGAGAGTACAATAAATACTGACCTGGAGAGTACAATAAATATTGACCTGGTGAGCACAATAAATACTGACCTGGAGAGTACAATAAATACTGACCAGTAAGAGGGTCATAAAAACTTACCTGGAGAGTACAATAAATACTGACCTAAAGAGCACAATAAATACTGACCTGGAGAGTACAATAAATACTGACCTGGAGAGCACAATAAATAGTGACCTGGAGAGTACAACAAATACTGACTTGCAGAGGGTAATAAATACTGACCTGGAGAGTACAATAAATACTGACCTGGAGAATACAATAAATACTGACCTGGAGTGTACAATAAATACTGACCTGGAGAGCACAGTAAATACTGACCTGGAGTGTACAATAAATAGTTACCTGGGCAGTACAATAAATAGTGACCTGGAGTGTACAATAAATACTGACCTGGAGAGTGTAGTAAATACTGACCTGGAGAGTGCAATAAATACTGACCTGGAGAGTACAATAAATACTGACCTGGAGAGTACAATAAAAACTGACCTGACGAGTACAATAAATACTGACCTGGAGAGTATGATAAAAAGTGACCTGGAGAGGGTAATAAATACTTACCTGGAGAGGGCAATAAATACTGACCTAGAAAGTACAATAAATTTAGACCTGGAGAGTACAATATATACTGACCTGGACAGTACAATAAATACTGACATGGAGAGGGTAATAAATACTGGCCTGGAGAGGGTAATAAATACAGACATGGAGAGTACAATAAATACTGACCTGGAGAGGACAATAAATAGTGACCTGGACAGTACAATAAATACGGACATGGAGAGTACAATAAATACTGACCTGGAGAGTACAATAAAGACGGACCTGGAGAGTGCAATAAATACTGACCTGGAGAGTACAATAAATACTGACCAGGGGACTACAATAAATACTGACCTGGTGAGTACAATAAATACTGACCTGGAGAGCACAATAAATACTGACCTGGAGAGTACAATAAATAATGACTTGCAGAGGGTAATAAATACTGACCTGGAGAGTACAGTAAATACTGACCTGGAGTGTACAATAAATAGTGACCTGGAGAGTACAAAAAATAGTGACCTGGAGAGTACAATAAATACTGACCTGGAGAGTGTAGTAAATAGTGACCTGGAGAGTGCAATAAATACTGACCTGGAGAGTACAATAAATAATGACCTGGAGAGCACAATAAATAGTGACCTGGAGAGTACAATAAATAGTGACCTGGAGAGTACAATAAATACTGACCTGGAGAGTGTAGTAAATACTGACCTGGAGAGTGCAATAAATACTGACCTGGAGAGTACAATAAATACTGACCTGGAGAGCACAATAAATAATGAACTGGAGAGTACAATAAAAACTGACCTGACGAGTACAATAAATACTGACCTGGAGAGTATGATAAAAAGTGACCTGGAGAGGGTAATAAATACTTACCTGGAGAGGGCAATAAATACTGACCTAGAAAGTACAATAAATTCTGACCTGGAGAGTACAATATATACTGACCTGGACAGTACAATAAATACTGACATGGAGAGGGTAATAAATACTGGCCTGGAGAGGGTAATAAATACAGACATGGAGAGTACAATAAATACTGACCTGGAGAGGACAATAAATAGTGACCTGGACAGGACAATAAATACGGACCTGGAGAGTACAATAAATACTGACCTGGAGAGTACAATAAAGACGGACCTGGAGAGTGCAATAAATACTGACCTGGAGAGTACAATAAATACTGACCGGGGGACTACAATAAATACTGACCTGGAGAGTACAATAAATACTGACCTGGAGAGCACAATAAATACTGACCTGGAGAGTACAATAAATACTGACTTGCAGAGGGTAATAAATACTGACCTGGAGAGTACAGTAAATACTGACCTGGAGTGTACAATAAATAATGACCTGGAGAGTACAATAAATAGTGACCTGGAGAGTACAATAAATACTGACCTGGAGAGTGTAGTAAATACTGACCTGGAGAGTGCAATAAATACTGACCTGGAGAGTACAATAAATACTGACATGGAGAGCACAATAAATACTGACCTGGAGAGTACAGTAAATACTGACCGAGGGACTACAATAAATACTGACCTGGAGAGTACAATAAATACTGACCTGGAGAGCACAATAAATACTGACCTGGAGAGTACAATAAATACTGACTTGCAGAGTGTAATGAATACTGACCTGAAGAGTACAATAAAGACGGACCTGGAGAGTGCAATAAATACTGACCTGGAGAGTACAATAAATACTGACCGGGGGACTACAATAAATACTGACCTGGAGAGTACAATAAATACTGACCTGGAGAGCACAATAAATACTGACTTGGAGAGTACCATAAATACTGACTTGCAGAGGGTAATAAATACTGACCTGGATTGTACAATAAATACTGACCTGGAGAGTACAATAAATACTGACCTGGAGAGTACATTAAATACTGACCTGGAGAGCACAGTAAATACTGACCTGGAGTGTACAATAAATAGTGACCTGGAGAGTACATAAATAGTGACCTGGAGAGTACAATAAATAATGACCTGGAGAGTGTAGTAAATACTGACCTGGAGAGTGCAATAAATACTGACCTGGAGAGCACAATAAATACTGAACTGGAGAGTACCATAAAAACTGACCTGACGAGTACAATAAATACTGACCTGGAGAGTAAAATAAATAATGACCTGGAGAGTACAATAAATACTGACCTGGAGAGGATAATAAATACTGACCTGGAGAGGGCAATAAATACAGACCTGGAGAGTACAATAAATACTGACATGGCGAGGACAATAAATACTGCCCTGGACTGTACAATAAACACTGAGCTGGAGAGTATAATAAATACTGACCTGGAGAGTACAATAAATACTGACCTGGAGAGTACAATAAATACAGACCTGGAGTGTACAATAAATAATGACCTGGAGAGTACAATAAATACTAATCAGTAGAACACTATAAATACTGACCTGCAGAGTACAATAAATACTGACCTGGATAGGGCAATAAATATTGACCTGGAGAGTACAATAAATACTGACCAGGAGAGTACAATAAAAACGGACCTGGAAAGTGCAATAAATACTGACCTGGAGAGTACAATAAATACTGACTTGCAGAGTGTAATGAATACTGACCTGAAGAGTACAATAAAGACGGACCTGGAGAGTGCAATAAATACTGACCTGGAGAGTACAATAAATACTGACCGGGGGACTACAATAAATACTGACCTGGAGAGTACAATAAATAGTGACCTGGAGAGTACAATAAATACTGACCTGGAGAGTGTAGTAAATAGTGACCTGGAGAGTGCAATAAATACTGACCTGGAGAGTACAATAAATAATGACCTGGAGAGCACAATAAATAGTGACCAGGAGAGTACAATAAAAACGGACCTGGAAAGTGCAATAAATACTGACCTGGAGAGTACAATAAATACTGACCTGGAGAGTACAATAAATATTGACATGGTGAGCACAATAAATACTGACCTGGAGAGTACAATAAATACTGACCAGAAAGAGGGTCATAAAAACTTACCTGGAGAGTACAATAAATACTGACCTGGAGAGCACAATAAATACTGACCTGGAGAGTACAATAAATACTGACCTGGAGAGCACAATAAATACTGACCTGGAGAGTACAACAAATACTGACTTGCAGAGGGTATTATATACTGACCTGGAGAGTACAATAAATACTGACCTGGAGAGTACAATAAATACTGACCTGGAGAGTACAATAAATACTGACCTGGAGAGCACAGTAAATACTGACCTGGAGTGTACAATAAATAGTGACCTGGAGAGTACAATAAATAGTGACCTGGAGAGTATAATAAATACTGACCTGGAGAGTGCAGTAAATGCTGACCTGGAGAGTGCAATAAATACTGACCTGGAGAGTACAATAAATACTGACCTGGAGAGCACAATAAATAATGAACTGGAGAGTACAATAAAAACTGACCTGACGAGTACAATAAATACTGACCTGGAGACTATGATAAAAAGTGACCTGGAGAGGGTAATAAATACTTACCTGGAGAGGGCAATAAATACTGACCTAGAAAGTACAATAAATTCTGACCTGGAGAGTACAATATATACTGACCTGGACAGTACAATAAATACTGACATGGAGAGGGTAATAAATACTGGCCTGGAGAGGGTAATAAATACAGACATGGAGAGTACAATAAATACTGACCTGGAGAGGACAATAAATAGTGACCTGGACAGGACAATAAATACGGACCTGGAGAGTACAATAAATACTGACCTGGAGAGTACAGGAAAGACGGACCTGGAGAGTGCAATAAATACTGACCTGGAGAGTACAATAAATACTGACCGGGGGACTACAATAAATACTGACCTGGAGAGTACAATAAATACTGACCTGGAGAGCACAATAAATACTGACCTGGAGAGTACAATAAATACTGACTTGCAGAGGGTAATAAATACTGACCTGGAGAGTACAGTAAATACTGACCTGGAGTCTACAATAAATAATGACCTGGAGAGTACAATAAATAGTGACCTGGAGAGTACAATAAATACTGACCTGGAGAGTGTAGTAAATACTGACCTGGAGAGTGCAATAAATACTGACCTGGAGAGTACAATAAATACTGACATGGAGAGCACAATAAATACTGACCTGGAGAGTACAGTAAATACTGACCGGGGGACTACAATAAATACTGACCTGGAGAGTACAATAAATACTGACCTGGAGAGCACAATAAATACTGACCTGGAGAGTACAATAAATACTGACTTGCAGAGTGTAATGAATACTGACCTGGAGAGTACAGTAAATACTGACGTGGAGTGTACAGTAAATAGTGACCTGGAGAGTACAATAAATAGTGACCTGGAGAGTACAATAAATACTGACCTGGAGAGTGTACTAAATACTGACCTGGAGAGTGCAATAAATACTGACCTGGAGAGTACAATAAATACTGACCTGGAGAGCACAATAAATACTGAACTGGAGAGTACAATAAAAACTGACCTGACGAGTACAGTAAATACTGACCTGGAGTGTATAATAAAAAGTGACCTGGAGAGGGTAATAAATACTTACCTGGAGAGGGCAATAAATACTGACCTGGAAAGTACAATAAATTCTGACCTGGAGAGTACAATATATACTGACCTGGACAGTACAATAAATACTGACCTGGAGAGGGTAATAAATATTGGCCTGGATAAGGTAATAAATACAGACATGGAGAGTACAATAAATACTGACCTGGAGAGGACAATAAATAGTGACCTGGACAGTACAATAAATACGGACCTGGAGAGTACAATAAATACTGACCTGGAGAGTACAATAAAGACGGACCTGGAGAGTGCAATAAATACTGACCTGGAGAGTACAATAAATACTGACCGGGGGACTACAATAAATACTGACCTGGAGAGTACAATAAATACTGACCTGGAGAGCACAATAAATACTGACCTGGAGAGTACAATAAATACTGACTTGCAGAGGTAATAAATACTGACCTGGAGAGTACAGTAAATACTGACCTGGAGTGTACCATAAATAGTGACCTGGAGAGTACAATAAATAGTGACCTGGAGAGTACAGTAAATACTGACCTGGAGAGTGTAGTAAATACTGACCTGGAGAGTGCAATAAATACTGACCTGGAGAGTACAATAAATACTGACCTGGAGAGCACAATAAATACTGAACTGGAGAGTACAATAAAAACTGACCTGACGAGTACAGTAAATTCTGACCTGGAGAGTATAATAAAAAGTGAGCTGGAGAGGGTAATAAATATATACCTGGAGAGGGCAATAAATACTGACCTGGAAAGTACAATAAATTCTGACCTGGAGAGTACAATATATACTGACCTGGACAGTACAATAAATACTGACCTGGAGAGGGTAATAAATACTGGCCTGGAGAGGGTAATCAATACAGACATGGCGAGTACAATAAATACTGACCTGGAGAGGACAATAAATAGTGACCTGGACAGTACAATAAATACGGACCTGGATAGTACAATAAATACTGACCTGGAGAGCACAATAAAGACGGACCTGGAGAGTGCAATAAATACTGACCTGGAGAGTACAATAAATACTGACCGGGCGACTACAATAAATACTGACATGGAGAATACAATAAATACTGACCTTGAGAGTACAATAAATACTGACCTGAGTGTACAATAAATACTGACCTGGAGAGGACAGTAAATACTGACCTGGATAGTACAATAAACACTGACCTGGTGAGTACAATAAAAACTGACCTGGAGAGTACAATAAATACTGACCTTGAGAGTACAATAAATACTGACCTGGAGTGTACAATAAATATTGACCTGGAGAGGACAGTAAATACTGACCTGGATAGTACAATAAACACTGACCTGGTGAGCACAATAAATACTGACCTGGAGAGTACAATAAATACTGACCAGAAAGAGGGACATAAAAAATTACCTGGAGAGTACAATAAGTACTGACCTGGAGAGCACAATAAATACTGACCTGGAGAGTACAATAAATACTGACCTGGAGAGCACAATAAATACTGACCTGGAGAGTAAAACAAATACTGACTTGCAGATTATAATAAATACTGACCTGGAGAGTACAATAAATACTGACCTGGAGAGTACAATAAATACAGACCTGGAGTGTACAATAAATAATGACCTGGAGAGTAAAATAAATACTAATCAGTAGAATACTATAAATACTGACCTGCAGAGTACAATAAATACTGACCTGGATAGGGCAATAAATATTGACCTGGAGAGTACAAAAAATACTGACCAGGAGAGTACAATAAAAACGGACCTGGAAAGTGCAATAAATACTGACCTGGAGAGTACAATAAATACTGACCTGGAGAGTACAATAAATATTGACCTGGAGAGCACAATAAATACTGTCCTGGACTGTACAATAAACACTGAGCTGGAGAGTATAATAAACAGTGACCTGGAGAGTACAATAAATACTGACCTGGAGAGTACAATAAATACTGACCTGGAGTGCACAATAAATAATGACCTGGAGAGTACAATAAATACTAATCTGTAGAGTACTATTAATACTGACCTGCAGAGTACAATAAATAATGACCTGCAGAGTACAATAAATAATGACCTGGAGAGGGCAATAACTACTGACCTGGAGAGTACAATAAATACTGACCAGAAAGAGGGTCATAAAAACTTACCTGGAGAGTACAATAAATACTGACCTGGAGAGCACAATAAATACTGACCTGGAGAGTGCAATAAATACTGACCTGGAGAGCACAATAAATTCTGACCTGGAGAGTACAACAAATACTGACTTGCAGAGGGTAATATATACTGACCTGGAGAGTACAATAAATACTGACCTGGAGAGTACAATAAATACTGACCTGGAGAGTACAATAAATACTGACCTGGAGAGCACAGTAAATACTGACCTGGAGTGTACAATAAATAGTGACCTGGAGAGTACAATAAATAGTGACCTGGAGAGTACAATAAACACTGACCTGGAGAGTGTAGTAAATACTGACCTGGAGAGTGCAATAAATACTGACCTGGAGAGTACAATAAATACTGACCTGGAGAGCACAATAAATACTGAACTGGAGAGTACAATAAAAACTGACCTGACGAGTACAATAAATACTGACCTGGAGAGTATGATAAAAAGTGTCCTGGAGAGGGTAATAAATACTAACCTGGAGAGGGCAATAAATACTGACCTAGAAAGTACAATAAATTCTGACCTGGAGAGTACAATATATACTGACCTGGACAGTACAATAAATACTGACATGGAGAGGGTAATAAATACTGGTCTGGAGAGGGAAATAAATACAGACATGGAGAGTACAATAAATACTGACCTGGAGAGGACAATAAATAGTGACCTGGACAGTACAATAAATAAGGACCTGGAGAGTACAATAAATACTGACCTGGAGAGTACAATAAAGACGGACCTGGAGAGTGCAATAAATACTGACCTGGAGAGTACAATAAATACTGACCGGGGGACTACAATAAATACTGACCTGGAGAGTACAATAAATACTGACCTGGAGAGCACAATAAATACTGACCTGGAGAGTACAATAAATACTGACTTGCAGAGGGTAATAAATACTGACCTGGAGAGTACAGTAAATACTGACCTGGAGTGTACAATAAATAGTGACCTGGAGAGTACAATAAATAGTGACCTGGAGAGTACAATAAATACTGACCTGGAGAGTGTAGTAAATACTGACCTGGAGAGTGCAATAAATACTGACCTGGAGAGTACAATAAATACTGACCTGGAGAGCACAATAAATACTGACCTGGAGAGTACAATAAATACTGACCGGGGGACTACAATAAATACTGACCTGGAGAGTACAATAAATACTGACCTGGAGAGCACAATAAATACAGACCTGGAGAGTACAATAAATACTGACTTGCAGAGGGTAATAAATACTGACCTGGAGAGTACAGTAAATACTGATCTGGAGTGTACAATAAGTAGTGACCTGGAGAGTACAATAAATAGTGACCTGGAGAGTACAATAAATACTGACCTGGAGAGTGTAGTAAATACTGACCTGGAGAGTGCAATAAATACTGACCTGGAGAGTACAATAAATAGTGACCTGGAGAGCACAATAAATACTGAACTGGAGAGTACAATAAAAACTGACCTGACGAGTACAGTAAATACTGACCTGGAGAGTATAATAAAAAGTGACCTGGAGAGGGTAATAAATACTTACCTGGAGAGGGCAATAAATACTGACCTAGAAAGTACAATAAATTCTGACCTGGAGAGTACAATATATACTGACCTGGACAGTACAATAAATACTGACATGGAGAGGGTAATAAATACTGGCCTGGAGAGGGTAATAAATACAGACATGGAGAGTACAATAAATACTGACCTGGAGAGGACAATAAATAGTGACCTGGACAGGACAATAAATACGGACCTGGAGAGTACAATAAATACTGACCTGGAGAGTACAATAAAGACGGACCTGGAGAGTGCAATAAATACTGACCTGGAGAGTACAATAAATACTGACCGGGGGACTACAATAAATACTGACCTGGAGAGTACAATAAATACTGACCTGGAGAGCACAATAAATACTGACCTGGAGAGTACAATAAATACTGACTTGCAGAGGGTAATAAATACTGACCTGGAGAGTACAGTAAATACTGACCTGGAGTGTACAATAAATAATGACCTGGAGAGTACAATAAATAGTGACCTGGAGAGTACAATAAATACTGACCTGGAGAGTGTAGTAAATACTGACCTGGAGAGTGCAATAAATACTGACCTGGAGAGTACAATAAATACTGACATGGAGAGCACAATAAATACTGACCTGGAGAGTACAGTAAATACTGACCGAGGGACTACAATAAATACTGACCTGGAGAGTACAATAAATACTGACCTGGAGAGCACAATAAATACTGACCTGGAGAGTACAATAAATACTGACTTGCAGAGGGTAATAAATACTGACCTGGAGAGTACAGTAAATATTGACCTGGAGTGTACAATAAATAGTGACCTGGAGAGTACAATAAATAGTGACCTGGAGAGTACAATAAATACTGACCTGCAGAGTGTAGTAAATACTGACCTGGAGAGTGCAATAAATACTGACCTGGAGAGTACAATAAATACTGACCTGGAGAGCACAATAAATACTGAACTGGAGAGTACAATAAAAACTGACCTGACGAGTACAATAAATACTGACCTGGAGAGTACAATAAAAAGTGACCTGGAGAGGCTAATAAATACTTACCTGGAGAGGGCAATAAATACTGACCTGGAAAGTACAATAAATTCTGACCTGGAGAGTACAATATATACTGACCTGGACAGTACAATCAATACTGACCTGGAGAGGGTAATAAATACTGGCCTGGAGAGGGTAATCAATACAGACATGGCGAGTACAATAAATACTGACCTGGAGAGGACAATAAATAGTGACCTGGACAGTACAATAAATACGGACCTGGATAGTACAATAAATACTGACCTGGAGAGTACAATAAAGACTGACCTGGAGAGTGCAATAAATACTGACCTGGAGAGTACAATAAATACTGACCGGGCGACTACAATAAATACTGACATGGAGAATACAATAAATACTGACCTTGAGAGTACAATAAAAACTGACCTGGAGTCTACAATAAATACTGACCTGGAGAGGACAGTAAATACTGACCTGGATAGTACAATAAACACTGACCTGGTGAGTACAATAAAAACTGACCTGGAGAGTACAATAAATACTGACCTTGAGAGTACAATAAATACTGACCTGGAGTGTACAATAAATACTGACCTGGAGAGGACAGTAAATACTGACCTGGATCGTACAATAAACACTGACCTGGTGAGCACAATAAATACTGACCAGGAGAGTACAATAAATACTGACAAGAAAGTGGGTCATAAAAAATTACCTGGAGAGTACAATAAATACTGACCTGGAGAGCACAATAAATACTGACCTGGAGAGTACAATAAATACTGACCTGGAGAGCAAAATAAATACTGACCTGGAGAGTAAAACAAATACTGACTTGCAGAGTATAATAAATACTGACCTGGAGAGTACAATAAATACTGACCTGGAGAGTACAATAAATACAGACCTGTAGTGTACATTAAATAATGACCTGGAGAGTAAAATAAATACTAATCAGTAGAATACTATATATTCTGACCTGGAGAGTACAACAAATACTGACTTGCAGAGGGTAATATATACTAACCTGGAGAGTACAATAAATACTGACCTGGAGAGCACAATAAATATTGACCTGGAGAGTACAATAAATACTGACCAGGAGAGTACAATAAAAACGGACCTGGAAAGTGCAATAAATACTGACCTGGAGAGTACAATAAATACTGACCTGGAGAGTACAATAAATACTGACCTGGAGTGCACAATAAATAATGACCTGGAGAGTACAATAAATACTAATCTGTAGAGTACTATTAATACTGACCTGCAGAGTACAATAAATAATGACCTGCAGAGTACAATAAATAATGACCTGGAGAGGGCAATAAATACTGACCTGGAGAGCACAATAAATACTGACCTGGAGAGTACAATAAATATTGACCTGGAGAGTACAATAAATACTGACCAGGAGAGTACAATAAAAACGGACCTGGAAAGTGCAATAAATACTGACCTGGAGAGTACAATAAATACTGACCTGGAGAGTACAATAAATATTGACATGGTGAGCACAATAAATACTGACCTGGAGAGTACAATAAATACTGACCAGAAAGAGGGTCATAAAAACTTACCTGGAGAGTACAATAAATACTGACCTGGAGAGCACAATAAATACTGACCTGGAGAGTACAATAAATACTGACCTGGAGAGCACAATAAATACTGACCTGGAGAGTACAACAAATACTGACTTGCAGAGGGTATTATATACTGACCTGGAGAGTACAATAAATACTGACCTGGAGAGTACAATAAATACTGACCTGGAGAGTACAATAAATACTGACCTGGAGAGCACAGTAAATACTGACCTGGAGTGTACAATAAATAGTGACCTGGAGAGTACAATAAATAGTGACCTGGAGAGTATAATAAATACTGACCTGGAGAGTGTAGTAAATACTGACCTGGAGAGTGCAATAAATACTGACCTGGAGAGTACAATAAATACTGACCTGGAGAGCACAATAAATAATGAACTGGAGAGTACAATAAAAACTGACCTGACGAGTACAATAAATACTGACCTGGAGAGTATGATAAAAAGTGACCTGGAGAGGGTAATAAAAACTTACCTGGAGAGGGCAATAAATACTGACCTAGAAAGTACAATAAATTCTGACCTGGAGAGTACAATATATACTGACCTGGACAGTACAATAAATACTGACATGGAGAGGGTAATAAATACTGGCCTGGAGAGGGTAATAAATACAGACATGGAGAGTACAATAAATACTGACCTGGAGAGGACAATAAATAGTGACCTGGACAGGACAATAAATACGGACCTGGAGAGTACAATAAATACTGACCTGGAGAGTACAGGAAAGACGGACCTGGAGAGTGCAATAAATACTGACCTGGAGAGTACAATAAATACTGACCGGGGGACTACAATAAATACTGACCTGGAGAGTACAATAAATACTGACCTGGAGAGCACAATAAATACTGACCTGGAGAGTACAATAAATACTGACTTGCAGAGGGTAATAAATACTGACCTGGAGAGTACAGTAAATACTGACCTGGAGTCTACAATAAATAATGACCTGGAGAGTACAATAAATAGTGACCTGGAGAGTACAATAAATACTGACCTGGAGAGTGTAGTAAATACTGACCTGGAGAGTGCAATAAATACTGACCTGGAGAGTACAATAAATACTGACATGGAGAGCACAATAAATACTGACCTGGAGAGTACAGTAAATACTGACCGGGGGACTACAATAAATACTGACCTGGAGAGTACAATAAATACTGACCTGGAGAGCACAATAAATACTGACCTGGAGAGTACAATAAATACTGACTTGCAGAGTGTAATGAATACTGACCTGGATAGTACAGTAAATACTGACGTGGAGTGTACAGTAAATAGTGACCTGGAGAGTACAATAAATAGTGACCTGGAGAGTACAATAAATACTGACCTGGAGAGCACAATAAATACTGAACTGGAGAGTACAATAAAAACTGACCTGACGAGTACAGTAAATACTGACCTGGAGTGTATAATAAAAAGTGACCTGGAGAGGGTAATAAATACTTACCTGGAGAGGGCAATAAATACTGACCTGGAAAGTACAATAAATTCTGACCTGGAGAGTACAATATATACTGACCTGGACAGTACAATAAATACTGACATGGAGAGGGTAATAAATATTGGCCTGGATAAGGTAATAAATACAGACATGGAGAGTACAATAAATACTGACCTGGAGAGGACAATAAATAGTGACCTGGACAGTACAATAAATACGGACCTGGAGAGTACAATAAATACTGACCTGGAGAGTACAATAAAGACGGACCTGGAGAGTGCAATAAATACTGACCTGGAGAGTACAATAAATACTGACCGGGGGACTACAATAAATACTGACCTGGAGAGTACAATAAATACTGACCTGGAGAGCACAATAAATACTGACCTGGAGAGTACAATAAATACTGACTTGCAGAGATAATAAATACTGACCTGGAGAGTACAGTAAATACTGACCTGGAGTGTACAATAAATAGTGACCTGGAGAGTACAATAAATAGTGACCTGGAGAGTACAGTAAATACTGACCTGGAGAGTGTAGTAAATACTGACCTGGAGAGTGCAATAAATACTGACCTGGAGAGTACAATAAATACTGACCTGGAGAGCACAATAAATACTGAACTGGAGAGTACAATAAAAACTGACCTGACGAGTACAGTAAATTCTGACCTGGAAAGTATAATAAAAAGTGACCTGGAGAGGGTAATAAATACTTACCTGGAGAGGGCAATAAATACTGACCTGGAAAGTACAATAAATTCTGACCTGGAGAGTACAATATATACTGACCTGGACAGTACAATAAATACTGACCTGGAGAGGGTAATAAATACTGGCCTGGAGAGGGTAATCAATACAGACATGGCGAGTACAATAAATACTGACCTGGAGAGGACAATAAATAGTGACCTGGACAGTACAATAAATACGGCCCTGGATAGTACAATAAATACTGACCTGGAGAGCACAATAAAGACGGACCTGGAGAGTGCAATAAATACTGACCTGGAGAGTACAATAAATACTGACCGGGCGACTACAATAAATACTGACATGGAGAATACAATAAATACTGACCTGGAGAGTACAATAAATACTGACCTGAGTGTACAATAAATACTGACCTGGAGAGGACAGTAAATACTGACCTGGAGTGTACAATAAATAATGACCTGGATAGTACAATAAACACTGACCTGGTGAGCACAATAAATACTGACCTGGAGAGTACAATAAATACTGACCAGAAAGAGGGTCATAAAAAATTACCTGGAGAGTACAATAAGTACTGACCTGGAGAGCACAATAAATACTGACCTGGAGAGTACAATAATTACTGACCTGGAGAGCACAATAAATACTGACCTGGAGAGTAAAACAAATACTGACTTGCAGATTATAATAAATACTGACCTGGAGAGTACAATAAATACTGACCTGGAGAGTACAATAAATACAGACCTGGAGTGTACAATAAATAATGACCTGGAGAGTAAAATAAATACTAATCAGTAGAATACTATAAATACTGACCTGCAGAGTACAATAAATACTGACCTGGATAGGGCAATAAATATTGACCTGGAGAGTACAAAAAATACTGACCAGGAGAGTACAATAAAAACGGACCTGGAAAGTGCAATTAATACTGACCTGGAGAGTACAATAAATACTGACCTGGAGAGTACAATAAATATTGACCTGGAGAGCACAATAAATACTGTCCTGGACTGTACAATAAACACTGAGCTGGAGAGTATAATAAACAGTGACCTGGAGAGTACAATAAATACTGACCTGGAGAGTACAATAAATACTGACCTGGAGTGCACAATAAATAATGACCTGGAGAGTACAATAAATACTAATCTGTAGAGTACTATTAATACTGACCTGCAGAGTACAATAAATAATGACCTGCAGAGTACAATAAATAATGACCTGGAGAGGGCAATAACTACTGACCTGGAGAGTACAATAAATACTGACCAGAAAGAGGGTCATAAAAACTTACCTGGAGAGTACAATAAATACTGACCTGGAGAGCACAATAAATAGTGACCTGGAGAGTACAATAAATAGTGACCTGGAGAGTACAATAAACACTGACCTGGAGAGTGTAGTAAATACTGACCTGGAGAGTGCAATAAATACTGACCTGGAGAGTACAATAAATACTGACCTGGAGAGCACAATAAATACTGAACTGGAGAGTACAATAAAAACTGACCTGACGAGTACAATAAATACTGACCTGGAGAGTATGATAAAAAGTGTCCTGGAGAGGGTAATAAATACTAACCTGGAGAGGGCAATAAATACTGACCTAGAAAGTACAATAAATTCTGACCTGGAGAGTACAATATATACTGACCTGGACGGTACAATAAATACTGACATGGAGAGGGTAATAAATACTGGTCTGGAGAGGGAAATAAATACAGACATGGAGAGTACAATAAATACTGACCTGGAGAGGACAATAAATAGTGACCTGGACAGTACAATAAATAAGGACCTGGAGAGTACAATAAATACTGACCTGGAGAGTACAATAAAGACGGACCTGGAGAGTGCAATAAATACTGACCTGGAGAGTACAATAAATACTGACCGGGGGACTACAATAAATACTGACCTGGAGAGTACAATAAATACTGACCTGGAGAGCACAATAAATACTGACCTGGAGAGTACAATAAATACTGACTTGCAGAGGGTAATAAATACTGACCTGGAGAGTACAGTAAATACTGACCTGGAGTGTACAATAAATAGTGACCTGGAGAGTACAATAAATAGTGACCTGGAGAGTACAATAAATACTGACCTGGAGAGTGTAGTAAATACTGGCCTGGAGAGTGCAATAAATACTGACCTGGAGAGTACAATAAATACTGACCTGGAGAGCACAATAAATACTGACCTGGAGAGTACAATAAATACTGACCGGGGGACTACAATAAATACTGACCTGGAGAGTACAATAAATACTGACCTGGAGAGCACAATAAATACAGACCTGGAGAGTACAATAAATACTGACTTGCAGAGGGTAATAAATACTGACCTGGAGAGTACAGTAAATACTGATCTGGAGTGTACAATAAGTAGTGACCTGGAGAGTACAATAAATAGTGACCTGGAGAGTACAATAAATACTGACCTGGAGAGTGTAGTAAATACTGACCTGGAGAGTGCAATAAATACTGACCTGGAGAGTACAATAAATACTGACCTGGAGAGCACAATAAATACTGAACTGGAGAGTACAATAAAAACTGACCTGACGAGTACAGTAAATACTGACCTGGAGAGTATAATAAAAAGTGACCTGGAGAGGGTAATAAATACTTACCTGGAGAGGGCAATAAATACTGACCTGGAAAGTACAATAAATTCTGACCTGGAGAGTACAATATATACTGACCTGGACAGTACAATAAATACTGACCTGGAGAGGGTAATAAATACTGGCCTGGAGAGGGTAATAAACACAGACATGGAGAGTACAATAAATACTGACCTGGAGAGGACAATAAATAGTGACCTGGACAGTACAATAAATACGGACCTGGAGAGTACAATAAATACTGACCTGGAGAGTGCAATAAATACTGACCTGGAGAGTACAATAAATACTTACCGGGGGACTACAATAAATACTGACCTGGAGAGTACAATAAATACTGACCTGGAGAGCACAATAAATACTGACCTGGAGAGTACAATAAATACTGACTTGCAGAGGGTAATAAATACTGACCTGGAGAGTACAGTAAATACTGACCTGGAGTGTACAATAAATAGTGATCTGGAGAGTACAATAAATAGTGACCTGGAGAGTACAAGAAATACTGACCTGGAGAGTGTAGTAAATACTGACCTGGAGAGTGCAATAAATACTGACCTGGAGAGTACAATAAATACTGACCTGGAGAGCACAATAAATACTGAACTGGAGAGTACAATAAAAACTGACCTGACGAGTACAGCAAATACTGACCTGGAGAGTATAATAAAAAGTGACCTGGAGAGGGTAATAAATACTTACCTGGAGAGGGCAATAAATACTGACCTGGAAAGTACAATAAATTCTGACCTGGAGAGTACAATATATACTGACCTGGACAGTACAATAAATACTGACCTGGAGAGGGTAATAAATACTGGCCTGGAGAGGGTAATAAATACAGACATGGCGAGTTCAATAAATACTGACCTGGAGTGTACAATAAATAGTGATCTGGAGAGTACAATAAATAGTGACCTGGAGAGTACAAGAAATACTGACCTGGAGAGTGTAGTAAATACTGACCTGGAGAGTGCAATAAATACTGACCTGGAGAGTACAATAAATACTGACCTGGAGAGCACAATAAATACTGAACTGGAGAGTACAATAAAAACTGACCTGACGAGTACAGCAAATACTGACCTGGAGAGTATAATAAAAAGTGACCTGGAGAGGGTAATAAATACTTACCTGGAGAGGGCAATAAATACTGACCTGGAAAGTACAATAAATTCTGACCTGGAGAGTACAATAAATACTGACCTGGAGAGCACAATAAATACTGACCTGGAGAGTGCAATAAATACTGACCTGGAGAGCACAATAAATTCTGACCTGGAGAGTACAACAAATACTGACTTGCAGAGGGTAATATATACTGACCTGGAGAGTACAATAAATACTGACCTGGAGAGTACAATAAATACTGACCTGGAGAGTACAATAAATACTGACCTGCAGAGCACAGTAAATACTGACCTGGAGTGTACAATAAATAGTGACCTGGAGAGTACAATAAATAGTGACCTGGAGAGTACAATAAACACTGACCTGGAGAGTGTAGTAAATACTGACCTGGAGAGTGCAATAAATACTGACCTGGAGAGTACAATAAATACTGACCTGGAGAGCACAATAAATACTGAACTGGAGAGTACAATAAAAACTGACCTGACGAGTACAATAAATACTGACCTGGAGAGTATGATAAAAAGTGTCCTGGAGAGGGTAATAAATACTAACCTGGAGAGGGCAATAAATACTGACCTAGAAAGTACAATAAATTCTGACCTGGAGAGTACAATATATACTGACCTGGACGGTACAATAAATACTGACATGGAGAGGGTAATAAATACTGGTCTGGAGAGGGAAATAAATACAGACATGGAGAGTACAATAAATACTGACCTGGAGAGGACAATAAATAGTGACCTGGACAGTACAATAAATAAGGACCTGGAGAGTACAATAAATACTGACCTGGAGAGTACAATAAAGACGGACCTGGAGAGTGCAATAAATACTGACCTGGAGAGTACAATAAATACTGACCGGGGGACTACAATAAATACTGACCTGGAGAGTACAATAAATACTGACCTGGAGAGCACAATAAATACTGACCTGGAGAGTACAATAAATACTGACTTGCAGAGGGTAATAAATACTGACCTGGAGAGTACAGTAAATACTGACCTGGAGTGTACAATAAATAGTGACCTGGAGAGTACAATAAATAGTGACCTGGAGAGTACAATAAATACTGACCTGGAGAGTGTAGTAAATACTGACCTGGAGAGTGCAATAAATACTGACCTGGAGAGTACAATAAATACTGACCTGGAGAGCACAATAAATACTGACCTGGAGAGTACAATAAATACTGACCGGGGGACTACAATAAATACTGACCTGGAGAGTACAATAAATACTGACCTGGAGAGCACAATAAATACAGACCTGGAGAGTACAATAAATACTGACTTGCAGAGGGTAATAAATACTGACCTGGAGAGTACAGTAAATACTGATCTGGAGTGTACAATAAGTAGTGACCTGGAGAGTACAATAAATAGTGACCTGGAGAGTACAATAAATACTGACCTGGAGAGTGTAGTAAATACTGACCTGGAGAGTGCAATAAATACTGACCTGGAGAGTACAATAAATACTGACCTGGAGAGCACAATAAATACTGAACTGGAGAGTACAATAAAAACTGACCTGACGAGTACAGTAAATACTGACCTGGAGAGTATAATAAAAAGTGACCTGGAGAGGGTAATAAATACTTACCTGGAGAGGGCAATAAATACTGACCTGGAAAGTACAATAAATTCTGACCTGGAGAGTACAATATATACTGACCTGGACAGTACAATAAATACTGACCTGGAGAGGGTAATAAATACTGACCTGGAGAGTACAGTAAATACTGACCTGGAGTGTACAATAAATAGTGACCTGGAGAGTACAATAAATAGTGACCTGGAGAGTACAATAAATACTGACCTGGAGAGTGTAGTAAATACTGACCTGGAGAGTGCAATAAATACTGACCTGGAGAGTACAATAAATACTGACCTGGAGAGCACAATAAATACTGACCTGGAGAGTACAATAAATACTGACCGGGGGACTACAATAAATACTGACCTGGAGAGTACAATAAATACTGACCTGGAGAGCACAATAAATACAGACCTGGAGAGTACAATAAATACTGACTTGCAGAGGGTAATAAATACTGACCTGGAGAGTACAGTAAATACTGATCTGGAGTGTACAATAAGTAGTGACCTGGAGAGTACAATAAATAGTGACCTGGAGAGTACAATAAATACTGACCTGGAGAGTGTAGTAAATACTGACCTGGAGAGTGCAATAAATACTGACCTGGAGAGTACAATAAATACTGACCTGGAGAGCACAATAAATACTGAACTGGAGAGTACAATAAAAACTGACCTGACGAGTACAGTAAATACTGACCTGGAGAGTATAATAAAAAGTGACCTGGAGAGGGTAATAAATACTTACCTGGAGAGGGCAATAAATACTGACCTGGAAAGTACAATAAATTCTGACCTGGAGAGTACAATATATACTGACCTGGACAGTACAATAAATACTGACCTGGAGAGGGTAATAAATACTGGCCTGGAGAGGGTAATAAACACAGACATGGAGAGTACAATAAATACTGACCTGGAGAGGACAATAAATAGTGACCTGGAGAGTACAATAAATAAAGACCTGGAGAGTATAATATATACTGACCTAAACAGGGCAATAAATACTGCAATAGAGAGGGCAATAAATGCTGACCTGGAGAGTACAATAAATACTGACCTGGAGAGTACAATAAATACTGACCTGGAGAGTACAATAAATACTGACCTGGAGTGTACAATAAATAATGACCTGGAGAGTACAATAAATACTAATCTGTAGAGTACTATTAATACTGACCTGCAGAGTACAATAAATAATGACCTGGAGAGGGCAATAAATATTGACCTGGAGAGTACAGTAAATACTGACCTGGAGTGTACAATAAATAGTGACCTGTGAGAGTACAATAAATAGTGACCTGGAGAGTCCAATAAATACTGACCTGGTGAGTGTTGTAAATACTGACCTGGAGAGTGCAACAAATACTGACATGGAGAGTACAATAAATACTGACCTGGAGAGCACAATAAATACTGAACTGGAGAGTACAATAAATACTGACCTGACGAGTACAATAAATACTGACCTGGAGAGTACAATAAAAAGTGACCTGGAGAGGGTAATAATAATTACCTGGAGAGGGCAATAAATAATGACCTGGAAAGTACAATAAACTCTGACCTGGAGAGTACAACATATACTGACCTGGACAGTACAATAATACTGACCTGGAGAGGGTAATAAATACTGACCTGGAGAGGGTAATAAATACAGACATGGAGAGTACAATAAATACTGACCTGGTAAAGGTCATAAATACTGACCTGGAGAATACAATAAAAACTGACCAGGAGAGTGCAATAAATACTGAACTGGAGAGTGCAATAAATACTGACCTGGAGTGGCCAATAACAAATGACCTGGAAAGTACTACAAATACTGACCTGGAGAGTACATTAAATGCTGACCTGGAGAGTACAATAAATACTGACGGAGAGTACAATAAATACAATAATTACTGACCTGGAGAGTACAATAAATACTGACCTGGAGAGTACCATAAAAAATGACCTGGAGAGGGTAATAAATAATGACCTGGAGAGTACAATAAAAACTGACATGCAGAGTACAATAAATAAATACCTGGAGAGTATAATAAATACTGATCTGGAGAATACAATAAATACAGACCTGGAGAGTACAATAAATAAAGACCTGGAGAGTATAATATATACTGACCTAAACAGGGCAATAAATACTGCCATAGAGAGGGCAATAAATGCTGACCTGGAGAGTACAATAAATACTGACCTGGAGAGTACAATAAATACTGACCTGGAGAGTACAATAAATACTGACCTGGAGTGTACAATAAATAATGACCTGGAGAGTACAATAAATACTAATCTGTAGAGTACTATTAATACTGACCTGCAGAGTACAATAAATAATGACCTGGAGAGGGCAATAAATATTGACCTGGAGAGTACAATAAATACTGACCAGGAGAGTACAATAAAAACTGACCTGGAAAGTGCAATAAATACTGACCTGGAGAGCACAATAAATACTGACCTGGAGAGTACAATAAATCTTGACCTGGAGTGTACAATAAATAGTGACCTGGAGAGTACAATAAATAGTGACCTGGAGAGTACAATAAACACTGACCTGGAGAGTGTAGTAAATACTGACCTGGAGAGTGCAATAAATACTGACCTGGAGAGTACAATAAATACTGACCTGGAGAGCACAATAAATACTGAACTGGAGAGTACAATAAAAACTGACCTGACGAGTACAATAAATACTGACCTGGAGAGTATGATATAAAGTGTCCTGGAGAGGGTAATAAATACTAACCTGGAGAGGGCAATAAATACTGACCTAGAAAGTACCAAAAAATTCTGACCTGGAGAGTACAATATATAGTGACCTGGACGGTACAATAAATACTGACATGGAGAGGGTAATAAATACTGGTCTGGAGAGGGAAATAAATACAGACATGGAGAGTACAATAAATACTGACCTGGAGAGGACAATAAATAGTGACCTGGACAGTACAATAAATAAGGACCTGGAGAGTACAATAAATACTGACCTGGAGAGTACAATAAAGACGGACCTGGAGAGTGCAATAAATACTGACCTGGAGAGTACAATAAATACTGACCGGGGGACTACAATAAATACTGACCTGGAGAGTACAATAAATACTGACCTGGAGAGCACAATAAATACTGACCTGGAGAGTACAATAAATACTGACTTGCAGAGGGTAATAAATACTGACCTGGAGAGTACAGTAAATACTGACTTGGAGTGTACAATAAATAGTGACCTGGAGAGTACAATAAATAGTGACCTGGAGAGTACAATAAATACTGACCTGGAGAGTGTAGTAAATACTGACCTGGAGAGTGCAATAAATACTGACCTGGAGAGTACAATAAATACTGACCTGGAGAGCACAATAAATACTGACCTGGAGAGTACAATAAATACTGACCGGGGGACTACAATAAATACTGACCTGGAGAGTACAATAAATACTGACCTGGAGAGCACAATAAATACAGACCTGGAGAGTACAATAAATACTGACTTGCAGAGGGTAATAAATACTGACCTGGAGAGTACAGTAAATACTGATCTGGAGTGTACATTATGTAGTGACCTGGAGAGTACAATAAATAGTGACCTGGAGAGTACAATAAATACTGACCTGGAGAGTGTAGTAAATACTGACCTGGAGAGTGCAATAAATACTGACCTGGAGAGTACAATAAATACTGACCTGGAGAGCACAATAAATACTGAACTGGAGAGTACAATAAAAACTGACCTGACGAGTACAGTAAATACTGACCTGGAGAGTATAATAAAAAGTGACCTGGAGAGGGTAATAAATACTTACCTGGAGAGGGCAATAAATACTGACCTGGAAAGTACAATAAATTCTGACCTGGAGAGTACAATATATACTGACCTGGACAGTACAATAAATACTGACCTGGAGAGGGTAATAAATACTGGCCTGGAGAGGGTAATAAACACAGACATGGAGAGTACAATAAATACTGACCTGGAGAGGACAATAAATAGTGACCTGGACAGTACAATAAATACGGACCTGGAGAGTACAATAAATACTGACCTGGAGAGTGCAATAAATACTGACCTGGAGAGTACAATAAATACTTACCGGGGGACTACAATAAATACTGACCTGGAGAGTACAATAAATACTGACCTGGAGAGCACAATAAATACTGACCTGGAGAGTACAATAAATACTGACTTGCAGAGGGTAATAAATACTGACCTGGAGAGTACAGTAAATACTGACCTGGAGTGTACAATAAATAGTGATCTGGAGAGTACAATAAATAGTGACCTGGAGAGTACAAGAAATACTGACCTGGAGAGTGTAGTAAATACTGACCTGGAGAGTGCAATAAATACTGACCTGGAGAGTACAATAAATACTGACCTGGAGAGCACAATAAATACTGAACTGGAGAGTACAATAAAAACTGACCTGACGAGTACAGCAAATACTGACCTGGAGAGTATAATAAAAAGTGACCTGGAGAGGGTAATAAATACTTACCTGGAGAGGGCAATAAATACTGACCTGGAAAGTACAATAAATTCTGACCTGGAGAGTACAATATATACTGACCTGGACAGTACAATAAATACAGACCTGGAGAGGGTAATAAATACTGGCCTGGAGAGGGTAATAAATACAGACATGGCGAGTTCAATAAATACTGACCTGGAGAGGACAATAAATAGTGACCTGGACAGTACAATAAATACGGACCTGGAGAGTACAATAAATACTGACCTGGAGAGTACAATAAAGACGGACCTGGAGAGTGCAATAAATACTGACCTGGAGAGTACAATAAATATTGACCGGGGGACTACAATAAATACTGACATGGAGAATACAATAAATACTGACCTTGAGAGTACAATAAATACTGACCTGGAGTGTACAATAAATACTGACCTGGAGAGGACAGTAAATACTGACCTGGATAGTACAATAAACACTGACCTGGTGAGTACAATAAAAACTGACCTGGAGAGTACAATAAATACTGACCTTGAGGGTACAATAAATACTGACCTGGAGTGTACAATAAATACTGAGCTGGAGAGGACAGTAAATACTCACCTGGATAGTACAATAAACACTGACCTGGTGAGCACAATAGATACTGACCTGGAGAGTACAATAAATACTGACCAGAAAGAGGGTCATAAAAAATTACCTGGAGAGTACAATAAATACTGACCTGGAGAGCACAATAAATACTGACCTGGAGAGTACAATAAATACTGACCTGCAGAGCACAATAAATACTGACCTGGAGAGTACAACAAATACTGACTTGCAGAGGGTAATAAATACTGACCTGGAGAGTACATTAAATACTGACCTGGAGAGCACTGTAAATACTGACCTGGAGTGTACAATAAATAGTGACCTGGAGAGTACATAAATAGTGACCTGGAGAGTACAATAAATAATGACCTGGAGAGTGTAGTAAATACTGACCTGGAGAGTGCAATAAATACTGACCTGGAGAGTACAATAAATACTGACCTGGATAGGGCAATAAATATTGACCAGGAGAGTACAATAAAAACGGACCTGGAAAGTGCAACAAATACTGACCTGGAGAGTACAATTAATACTGACCTGGAGAGTACATTAAATACTGACCGGAAAGAGGGTAATAAAAATTGACCTGGAGAGTGCAATAAATACTGACATGGAGAGCACAATAAATACTGACCTGGAGAGTACAATAAATACTGACTTGCAGGGGGTAATAAATACTGACTGGAGAGTACAGTAAATACTGACCTGGAGTGTACAATAAATAGTGACCTGTGAGAGTACAATAAATAGTGACCTGGAGAGTCCAATAAATACTGACCTGGTGAGTGTTGTAAATACTGACCTGGAGAGTGCAATAAATACTGACATGGAGAGTACAATAAATACTGACCTGGAGAGCACAATAAATACTGAACTGGAGAGTACAATAAATACTGACCTGACGAGTACAATAAATACTGACCTGGAGAGTACAATAAAAAGTGACCTGGAGAGGGTAATAATAATTACCTGGAGAGGGCAATAAATAATGACCTGGAAAGTACAATAAACTCTGACCTGGAGAGTACAACATATACTGACCTGGACAGTACAATAATACTGACCTGGAGAGGGTAATAAATACTGACCTGGAGAGGGTAATAAATACAGACATGGAGAGTACAATAAATACTGACCTGGTAAAGGTCATAAATACTGACCTGGAGAATACAATAAAAACTGACCAGGAGAGTGCAATAAATACTGAACTGGAGAGTGCAATAAATACTGACCTGGAGTGGCCAATAACAAATGACCTGGAAAGTACTACAAATACTGACCTGGAGAGTACATTAAATGCTGACCTGGAGAGTACAATAAATACTGACGGAGAGTACAATAAATACAATAATTACTGACCTGGAGAGTACAATAAATACTGACCTGGAGAGTACCATAAAAAATGACCTGGAGAGGGTAATAAATAATGACCTGGAGAGTACAATAAAAACTGACCTGCAGAGTACAATAAATAAATACCTGGAGAGTATAATAAATACTGATCTGGAGAATACAATAAATACAGACCTGGAGAGTACAATAAATAAAGACCTGGAGAGTATAATATATACTGACCTAAACAGGGCAATAAATACTGCCATAGAGAGGGCAATAAATGCTGACCTGGAGAGTACAATAAATACTGACCTGGAGAGTACAATAAATACTGACCTGGAGAGTACAATAAATACTGACCTGGAGTGTACAATAAATAATGACCTGGAGAGTACAATAAATACTAATCTGTAGAGTACTATTAATACTGACCTGCAGAGTACAATAAATAATGACCTGGAGAGGGCAATAAATATTGACCTGGAGAGTACAATAAATACTGACCAGGAGAGTACAATAAAAACTGACCTGGAAAGTGCAATAAATACTGACCTGGAGAGCACAATAAATACTGACCTGGAGAGTACAATAAATCTTGACCTGGAGAGTACAATAAATACTGACCAGGAGAGTACAATAAAAACGGACCTGGAAAGTGCAATAAATACTGACATGGAGAGTACAATAGATATTGACCTGGAGAGTACAATAAATACTGACCAGGAGAGTACAATAAAGACGGACCTGGAGAGTGCAATAAATACTGACCTGGAGAGTACAATAAATATTGACCGGGGGACTACAATAAATACTGACATGGAGAATACAATAAATACTGACCTTGAGAGTACAATAAATACTGACCTGGAGTGTACAATAAATACTGACCTGGAGAGGACAGTAAATACTGACCTGGATAGTACAATAAACACTGACCTGGTGAGTACAATAAAAACTGACCTGGAGAGTACAATAAATACTGACCTTGAGGGTACAATAAATACTGACCTGGAGTGTACAATAAATACTGAGCTGGAGAGGACAGTAAATACTCACCTGGATAGTACAATAAACACTGACCTGGTGAGCACAATAAATACTGACCTGGAGAGTACAATAAATACTGACCAGAAAGAGGGTCATAAAAAATTACCTGGAGAGTACAATAAATACTGACCTGGAGAGCACAATAAATACTGACCTGGAGAGTACAATAAATACTGACCTGGAGAGCACAATAAATACTGACCTGGAGAGTACAACAAATACTGACTTGCAGAGGGTAATAAATACTGACCTGGAGAGTACATTAAATACTGACCTGGAGAGCACTGTAAATACTGACCTGGAGTGTACAATAAATAGTGACCTGGAGATACATAAATAGTGACCTGGAGAGTACAATAAATAATGACCTGGAGAGTGTAGTAAATACTGACCTGGAGAGTGCAATAAATACTGACCTGGAGAGTACAATAAATACTGACCTGGATAGGGCAATAAATATTGACCAGGAGAGTACAATAAAAACGGACCTGGAAAGTGCAATAAATACTGACCTGGAGAGTACAACATATACTGACCTGGACAGTACAATAATACTGACCTGGAGAGGGTAATAAATACTGACCTGGAGAGGGTAATAAATACAGACATGGAGAGTACAATAAATACTGACCTGGTAAAGGTCATAAATACTGACCTGGAGAATACAATAAAAACTGACCAGGAGAGTGCAATAAATACTGAACTGGAGAGTGCAATAAATACTGACCTGGAGTGGCCAATAACAAATGACCTGGAAAGTACTACAAATACTGACCTGGAGAGTACATTAAATGCTGACCTGGAGAGTAGAATAAATACTGACGGAGAGTACAATAAATACAATAATTACTGACCTGGAGAGTACAATAAATACTGTCCTGGAGAGTACCATAAAAAATGACCTGGAGAGGGTAATAAATAATGACCTGGAGAGTACAATAAAAACTGACCTGCAGAGTACAATAAATAAATACCTGGAGAGTATAATAAATACTGATCTGGAGAATACAATAAATACAGACCTGGAGAGTACAATAAATAAAGACCTGGAGAGTATAATATATACTGACCTAAACAGGGCAATAAATACTGCCATAGAGAGGGCAATAAATGCTGACCTGGAGAGTACAATAAATACTGACCTGGAGAGTACAATAAATACTGACCTGGAGAGTACAATAAATACTGACCTGGAGTGTACAATAAATAATGACCTGGAGAGTACAATAAATACTAATCTGTAGAGTACTATTAATACTGACCTGCAGAGTACAATAAATAATGACCTGGAGAGGGCAATAAATATTGACCTGGAGAGTACAATAAATACTGACCAAGAGAGTACAATAAAAACGGACCTGGAAAGTGCAATAAATACTGACATGGAGAGTACAATAGATATTGACCTGGAGAGTACAATAAATATTGACTTGGTGAGCACAATAAATACTGACCTGGAGAGTACAATAAATACTGACCTGAAAGAGGGTAATAAAAACTTACCTGGAGAGTACAATAAATACTGCCCTGGAGAGCACAATAAATACTGACCTGGAGAGTACAATAAATACTGACCTGGAGAGCACAATAAATACTGACCTGGAGAGTACAACAAATACTGACGTGCAGAGGGTAATAAATACTGACCTGTAGAGTACAGTAAATACTAACCTGGAGTGTACAATAAATAGTGACCTGGAGAGTACAATAAATAGTGACCTGGAGAGTACAATAAATACTGACCTGGAGATTGTAGTAAATACTGACCAGGAGAGTGCAATAAATACTGACCTGGAGAGTACAATAAATACTGACCTGGAGAGCACAATAAATACTGAACTGGAGAGTACAATAAAAACTGACCTGACGAGTACAGTAAATACTGACCTGGAGAGTATAATAAAAAGTGACCTGGAGAGGGTAATAAATACTTACCTGGAGAGGGCAATAAATACTGACCTGGAAAGTACAATAAATTCTGACCTGGAGAGTACAATATATACTGACCTGGACAGTACAATAAATACTTACCTGGAGAGGGTAAAAAATACTGGCCTGGAGAGGGTAATAAATACAGACATGGCGAGTACAATAAATACTGACAAGGAGAGGACAATAAATACTGCCCTGGACTGTACAATAAACACTGATCTGGAGAGTACAATAAATACTGACCTGGAGAGTACAATAAATACTGACCTGGAGAGTACCATAAATACTGACCTGGAGTGTACAATAAATAATGACCTGGAGAGTACAATAAATACTAATCAGTAGAGTACTATAAATACTGACCTGCAGAGTACAATAAATACTGACCTGGATAGGGCAATAAATATTGACCAGGAGAGTACAATAAAAACGGACCTGGAAAGTGCAATAAATACTGACTTGCAGAGGGTAATAAATACTGACCTGGAGAGTACAGTAAATACTGATCTGGAGTGTACAATAAGTAGTGACCTGGAGAGTACAATAAATAGTGACCTGGAGAGTACAATAAATACTGACCTGGAGAGTGTAGTAAATACTGACCTGGAGAGTGCAATAAATACTGACCTGGAGAGTACAATAAATACTGACCTGGAGAGCACAATAAATACTGAACTGGAGAGTACAATAAAAACTGACCTGACGAGTACAGTAAATACTGACCTGGAGAGTATAATAAAAAGTGACCTGGAGAGGGTAATAAATACTTACCTGGAGAGGGCAATAAATACTGACCTGGAAAGTACAATTAATTCTGACCTGGAGAGTACAATATATACTGACCTGGACAGTACAATAAATACTGACCTGGAGAGGGTAATAAATACTGGCCTGGAGAGGGTAATAAACACAGACATGGAGAGTACAATAAATACTGACCTGGAGAGTGCAATAAATACTGACCTGGAGAGTACAATAAATACTTACCGGGGGACTACAATAAATACTGACCTGGAGAGTACAATAAATACTGACCTGGAGAGCACAATAAATACTGACCTGGAGAGTACAATAAATACTGACTTGCAGAGGGTAATAAATACTGACCTGGAGAGTACAGTAAATACTGACCTGGAGTGTACAATAAATAGTGATCTGGAGAGTACAATAAATAGTGACCTGGAGTGTACAAGAAATACTGACCTGGAGAGTGTAGTAAATACTGACCTGGAGAGTGCAATAAATACTGACCTGGAGAGTACAATAAATACTGACCTGGAGAGCACAATAAATACTGAACTGGAGAGTACAATAAAAACTGACCTGACGAGTACAGCAAATACTGACCTGGAGAGTATAATAAAAAGTGACCTGGAGAGGGTAATAAATACTTACCTGGAGAGGGCAATAAATACTGACCTGGAAAGTACAATAAATTCTGACCTGGAGAGTACAATATATACTGACCTGGACAGTACAATAAATACTGACCTGGAGAGGGTAATAAATACTGGCCTGGAGAGGGTAATAAATACAGACATGGCGAGTTCAATAAATACTGACCTGGAGAGGACAATAAATAGTGACCTGGACAGTACAATAAATACGGACCTGGAGAGTACAATAAATACTGACCTGGAGAGTACAATAAAGACGGACCTGGAGAGTGCAATAAATACTGACCTGGAGAGTACAATAAATATTGACCGGGGGACTACAATAAATACTGACATGGAGAATACAATAAATACTGACCTTGAGAGTACAATAAATACTGACCTGGAGTGTACAATAAATACTGACCTGGAGAGGACAGTAAATACTGACCTGGATAGTACAATAAACACTGACCTGGTGAGTACAATAAAAACTGACCTGGAGAGTACAATAAATACTGACCTTGAGGGTACAATAAATACTGACCTGGAGTGTACAATAAATACTGAGCTGGAGAGGACAGTAAATACTCACCTGGATAGTACAATAAACACTGACCTGGTGAGCACAATAGATACTGACCTGGAGAGTACAATAAATACTGACCAGAAAGAGGGTCATAAAAAATTACCTGGAGAGTACAATAAATACTGACCTGGAGAGCACAATAAATACTGACCTGGAGAGTACAATAAATACTGACCTGCAGAGCACAATAAATACTGACCTGGAGAGTACAACAAATACTGACTTGCAGAGGGTAATAAATACTGACCTGGAGAGTACATTAAATACTGACCTGGAGAGCACTGTAAATACTGACCTGGAGTGTACAATAAATAGTGACCTGGAGAGTACATAAATAGTGACCTGGAGAGTACAATAAATAATGACCTGGAGAGTGTAGTAAATACTGACCTGGAGAGTGCAATAAATACTGACCTGGAGAGTACAATAAATACTGACCTGGATAGGGCAATAAATATTGACCAGGAGAGTACAATAAAAACGGACCTGGAAAGTGCAACAAATACTGACCTGGAGAGTACAATTAATACTGACCTGGAGAGTACAATACATATTGACCTGGAGAGCACAATAAATACTGACCTGGAGAGTACATTAAATACTGACCGGAAAGAGGGTAATAAAAATTGACCTGGAGAGTGCAATAAATACTGACATGGAGAGCACAATAAATACTGACCTGGAGAGTACAATAAATACTGACTTGCAGGGGGTAATAAATACTGACTGGAGAGTACAGTAAATACTGACCTGGAGTGTACAATAAATAGTGACCTGTGAGAGTACAATAAATAGTGACCTGGAGAGTCCAATAAATACTGACCTGGTGAGTGTTGTAAATACTGACCTGGAGAGTGCAATAAATACTGACATGGAGAGTACAATAAATACTGACCTGGAGAGCACAATAAATACTGAACTGGAGAGTACAATAAATACTGACCTGACGAGTACAATAAATACTGACCTGGAGAGTACAATAAAAAGTGACCTGGAGAGGGTAATAATAATTACCTGGAGAGGGCAATAAATAATGACCTGGAAAGTACAATAAACTCTGACCTGGAGAGTACAACATATACTGACCTGGACAGTACAATAATACTGACCTGGAGAGGGTAATAAATACTGACCTGGAGAGGGTAATAAATACAGACATGGAGAGTACAATAAATACTGACCTGGTAAAGGTCATAAATACTGACCTGGAGAATACAATAAAAACTGACCAGGAGAGTGCAATAAATACTGAACTGGAGAGTGCAATAAATACTGACCTGGAGTGGCCAATAACAAATGACCTGGAAAGTACTACAAATACTGACCTGGAGAGTACATTAAATGCTGACCTGGAGAGTACAATAAATACTGACGGAGAGTACAATAAATACAATAATTACTGACCTGGAGAGTACAATAAATACTGACCTGGAGAGTACCATAAAAAATGACCTGGAGAGGGTAATAAATAATGACCTGGAGAGTACAATAAAAACTGACCTGCAGAGTACAATAAATAAATACCTGGAGAGTATAATAAATACTGATCTGGAGAATACAATAAATACAGACCTGGAGAGTACAATAAATAAAGACCTGGAGAGTATAATATATACTGACCTAAACAGGGCAATAAATACTGCCATAGAGAGGGCAATAAATGCTGACCTGGAGAGTACAATAAATACTGACCTGGAGAGTACAATAAATACTGACCTGGAGAGTACAATAAATACTGACCTGGAGTGTACAATAAATAATGACCTGGAGAGTACAATAAATACTAATCTGTAGAGTACTATTAATACTGACCTGCAGAGTACAATAAATAATGACCTGGAGAGGGCAATAAATATTGACCTGGAGAGTACAATAAATACTGACCAGGAGAGTACAATAAAAACTGACCTGGAAAGTGCAATAAATACTGACCTGGAGAGCACAATAAATACTGACCTGGAGAGTACAATAAATCTTGACCTGGAGAGTACAATAAATACTGACCAGGAGAGTACAATAAAAACGGACCTGGAAAGTGCAATAAATACTGACATGGAGAGTACAATAGATATTGACCTGGAGAGTACAATAAATACTGACCAGGAGAGTACAATAAAGACGGACCTGGAGAGTGCAATAAATACTGACCTGGAGAGTACAATAAATATTGACCGGGGGACTACAATAAATACTGACATGGAGAATACAATAAATACTGACCTTGAGAGTACAATAAATACTGACCTGGAGTGTACAATAAATACTGACCTGGAGAGGACAGTAAATACTGACCTGGATAGTACAATAAACACTGACCTGGTGAGTACAATAAAAACTGACCTGGAGAGTACAATAAATACTGACCTTGAGGGTACAATAAATACTGACCTGGAGTGTACAATAAATACTGAGCTGGAGAGGACAGTAAATACTCACCTGGATAGTACAATAAACACTGACCTGGTGAGCACAATAAATACTGACCTGGAGAGTACAATAAATACTGACCAGAAAGAGGGTCATAAAAAATTACCTGGAGAGTACAATAAATACTGACCTGGAGAGCACAATAAATACTGACCTGGAGAGTACAATAAATACTGACCTGGAGAGCACAATAAATACTGACCTGGAGAGTACAACAAATACTGACTTGCAGAGGGTAATAAATACTGACCTGGAGAGTACATTAAATACTGACCTGGAGAGCACTGTAAATACTGACCTGGAGTGTACAATAAATAGTGACCTGGAGAGTACATAAATAGTGACCTGGAGAGTACAATAAATAATGACCTGGAGAGTGTAGTAAATACTGACCTGGAGAGTGCAATAAATACTGACCTGGAGAGTACAATAAATACTGACCTGGATAGGGCAATAAATATTGACCAGGAGAGTACAATAAATAATGACCTGGAAAGTACAATAAACTCTGACCTGGAGAGTACAACATATACTGACCTGGACAGTACAATAATACTGACCTGGAGAGGGTAATAAATACTGACCTGGAGAGGGTAATAAATACAGACATGGAGAGTACAATAAATACTGACCTGGTAAAGGTCATAAATACTGACCTGGAGAATACAATAAAAACTGACCAGGAGAGTGCAATAAATACTGAACTGGAGAGTGCAATAAATACTGACCTGGAGTGGCCAATAACAAATGACCTGGAAAGTACTACAAATACTGACCTGGAGAGTACATTAAATGCTGACCTGGAGAGTACAATAAATACTGACGGAGAGTACAATAAATACAATAATTACTGACCTGGAGAGTACAATAAATACTGTCCTGGAGAGTACCATAAAAATGACCTGGAGAGGGTAATAAATAATGACCTGGAGAGTACAATAAAAACTGACCTGCAGAGTACAATAAATAAATACCTGGAGAGTATAATAAATACTGATCTGGAGAATACAATAAATACAGACCTGGAGAGTACAATAAATAAAGACCTGGAGAGTATAATATATACTGACCTAAACAGGGCAATAAATACTGCCATAGAGAGGGCAATAAATGCTGACCTGGAGAGTACAATAAATACTGACCTGGAGAGTACAATAAATACTGACCTGGAGAGTACAATAAATACTGACCTGGAGTGTACAATAAATAATGACCTGGAGAGTACAATAAATACTAATCTGTAGAGTACTATTAATACTGACCTGCAGAGTACAATAAATAATGACCTGGAGAGGGCAATAAATATTGACCTGGAGAGTACAATAAATACTGACCAGGAGAGTACAATAAAAACTGACCTGGAAAGTGCAATAAATACTGACCTGGAGAGCACAATAAATACTGACCTGGAGAGTACAATAAATCTTGACCTGGAGAGTACAATAAATACTGACCAGGAGAGTACAATAAAAACGGACCTGGAAAGTGCAATAAATACTGACATGGAGAGTACAATAGATATTGACCTAGAGAGTACAATAAATATTGACTTGGTGAGCACAATAAATACTGACCTGGAGAGTACAATATATACTGACCGGAAAGAGGGTAATAAAAACTTACCTGGAGAGTACAATAAATACTGCCCTGGAGATCACAATAAATACTGACCTGGAGAGTACAATAAATACTGACCTGGAGAGCACAATAAATACTGACCTGGAGAGTACAACAAATACTGACGTGCAGAGGGTAATAAATACTGACCTGTAGAGTAAAGTAAATACTAACCTGGAGTGTACAATAAATAGTGACCTGGAGAGTACAATAAATAGTGACCTGGAGAGTACAATAAATACTGACCTGGAGATTGTAGTAAATACTGACCTGGAGAGTGCAATAAATACTGACCTGGAGAGTACAATAAATACAGACCTGGAGAGCACAATAAATACTGAACTGGAGAGTACAATAAAATCTGACCTGACGAGTACAGTAAATACTGACCTGGAGAGTATAATAAAAAGTGACCTGGAGAGGGTAATAAATACTTACCTGGAGAGGGCAATAAATACTGACCTGGAAAGTACAATAAATTCTGACCTGGAGAGTACAATATATACTGACCTGGACAGTACAATAAATACTTACCTGGAGAGGGTAATAAATACTGGCCTGGAGAGGGTAATAAATACAGACATGGCGAGTACAATAAATACTGACAAGGAGAGGACAATAAATACTGCCCTGGACTGTACAATAAACACTGATCTGGAGAGTACAATAAATACTGACCTGGAGAGTACAATAAATACTGACCTGGAGAGTACCATAAATACTGACCTGGAGTGTACAATAAATAATGACCTGGAGAGTACAATAAATACTAATCAGTAGAGTACTATAAATACTGACCTGCAGAGTACAATAAATACTGACCTGGATAGGGCAATAAATATTGACCAGGAGAGTACAAAAAAACGGACCTGGAAAGTGCAATAAATACTGACCTGGAGAGTACAATTAATACTGACCTGGAGAGTACAATAAATATTGACCTGGAGAGCACAATAAATACTGACCTGGAGAGTACATTAAATACTGACCGGAAAGAGGGTAATAAAAATTGACCTGGAGAGTGCAATAAATACTGACATGGAGAGCACAATAAATACTGACCTGGAGAGTACAATAAATACTGACTTGCAGGGGGTAATAAATACTGACTGGAGAGTACAGTAAATACTGACCTGGAGTGTACAATAAATAGTGACCTGTGAGAGTACAATAAATAGTGACCTGGAGAGTCCAATAAATACTGACCTGGTGAGTGTTGTAAATACTGACCTGGAGAGTGCAATAATTACTGACATGGAGAGTACAATAAATACTGACCTGGAGAGCACAATAAATACTGAACTGGAGAGTACAATAAATACTGGCCTGACGAGTACAATAAATACTGACCTGGAGAGTACAATAAAAAGTGACCTGGAGAGGGTAATAATAATTACCTGGAGAGGGCAATAAATAATGACCTGGAAAGTACAATAAACTCTGACCTGGAGAGTACAACATATACTGACCTGGACAGTACAATAATACTGACATGGAGAGGGTAATAAATACTGACCTGGAGAGGGTAATAAATACAGACATGGAGAGTACAATAAATACTGACCTGGTAAAGGTCATAAATACTGACCTGGAGAATACAATAAAAACTGACCAGGAGAGTGCAATAAATACTGAACTGGAGAGTGCAATAAATACTGACCTGGAGTGGCCAATAACAAATGACCTGGAAAGTACTACAAATACTGACCTGGAGAGTACATTAAATGCTGACCTGGAGAGTACAATAAATACTGACGGAGAGTACAATAAATACAATAATTACTGACCTGGAGAGTACAATAAATACTGACCTGGAGAGTACCATAAAAAATGACCTGGAGAGGGTAATAAATAATGACCTGGAGAGTACAATAAAAACTGACCTGCAGAGTACAATAAATAAATACCTGGAGAGTATAATAAATACTGATCTGGAGAATACAATAAATACAGACCTGGAGAGTACAATAAATAAAGACCTGGAGAGTATAATATATACTGACCTAAACAGGGCAAAAAATACTGCCATAGAGAGGGCAATAAATGCTGACCTGGAGAGTACAATAAATACTGACCTGGAGAGTACAATAAATACTGACCTGGAGAGTACAATAAATACTGACCTGGAGTGTACAATAAATAATGACCTGGAGAGTACAATAAATACTAATCTGTAGAGTACTATTAATACTGACCTGCAGAGTACAATAAATAATGACCTGGAGAGGGCAATAAATATTGACCTGGAGAGTACAATAAATACTGACCAGGAGAGTACAATAAAAACTGACCTGGAAAGTGCAATAAATACTGACCTGGAGAGCACAATAAATACTGACCTGGAGAGTACAATAAATCTTGACCTGGAGAGTACAATAAATACTGACCAGGAGAGTACAATAAAAACGGACCTGGAAAGTGCAATAAATACTGACATGGAGAGTACAATAGATATTGACCTGGAGAGTACAATAAATATTGACTTGGTGAGCACAATAAATACTGACCTGGAGAGTACAATAAATACTGACCGGAAAGAGGGTAATAAAAACTTACCTGGAGAGTACAATAAATACTGCCCTGGAGAGCACAATAAATACTGACCTGGAGAGTACAATAAATACTGACCTGGAGAGCACAATAAATACTGACCTGGAGAGTACAACAAATACTGACGTGCAGAGGGTAATAAATACTGACCTGTAGAGTACAGTAAATACTAACCTGGAGTGTACAATAAATAGTGACCTGGAGAGTACAATAAATAGTGACCTGGAGAGCACAATAAATACTGACCTGGAGATTGTAGTAAATACTGACCTGGAGAGTGCAATAAATACTGACCTGGAGAGTACAATAAATACTGACCTGGAGAGCACAATAAATACTGAACTGGAGAGTACAATAAAAACTGACCTGACGAGTACAGTAAATACTGACCTGGAGAGTATAATAAAAAGTGACCTGGAGAGGGTAATAAATACTTACCTGGAGAGGGCAATAAATACTGACCTGGAAAGTACAATAAATTCTGACCTGGAGAGTACAATATATACTGACCTGGACAGTACAATAAATACTTACCTGGAGAGGGTAATAAATACTGGCCTGGAGAGGGTAATAAATACAGACATGGCGAGTACAATAAATACTGACCTGGAGAGGACAATAAATAGTGACCTGGACAGTACAATAAATACGGACCTGGAGAGTACAATAAATACTGACCTGGAGAGTACAATAAAGACGGACCTGGAGAGTGCAATAAATACTGACCTGGAGAGTACAATAAATACTGACCGGGGGACTACAATAAATACTGACATGGAGAATACAATAAATACTGACCATGAGAGTACAATAAATACTGACCTGGAGTGTACAATAAATACTGACCTGGAGAGGACAGTAAATACTGACCTGGATAGTACAATAAACACTGACCTGGTGAGTACAATAAAAACTGACCTGGAGAGTACAATAAATACTGACCTTGAGAGTACAATAAATACTGACCTGGAGCGTACAATAAATACTGACCTGGAGAGGACAGTAAATACTGACCTGGATAGTACAATAAACACTGACCTGGTGAGTACAATAAAGACTGACCTGGAGAGTACAATAAATACTGACCTGGAGAGTACAATAAAGACTGACCTGGAGAGTACAATAAATACTGACCTGGAGAGTACAATAAATACTGACCTGGAGAGTACAATAAATACTGACCTGGAGATTACAATAAATACTGACCTGGAGCATACAATAAATACTGACCTGGAGAGTACAATAAATACTAATCTGGAGAGGGCAAAAAATACTGACCTGGAGAGGGCAATAAATATTGACCTTGTGAGTGCGATATATACTGACCTGGAGAGTACAATAAATACTGACCTGGAGAGTACAATAAATACTGACCTGGAGAGTACAATAAATACTGACCTGGAGAGGGTAATAAATACTGACCTGGAGAGGGCAATAAATACAGACCTGGAGAGTACAATAAATACTGACATGGAGAGGACAATAAATACTGCCCTGGACTGTACAATAAACACTGAGCTGGAGAGTACAATAAATACTCATCTGGAGAGTACAATAAATACTGACCTGGAGTGTAGAATAAATAATGACCTGGAGAGTACAATAAATACTAATCAGTAGAGTACAAAAATACTGACCTGCAGAGTACAATAAATACTGACCTGGATAGGGCAATAAATATTGACCTGGAGAGTACAATAAATACTGACCAGGAGAGTACAATAAAAACGGACCTGGAAAGTGCAATAAATACTGACCTGGAGAGCACAATAAATACTGACCTGGAGAGTACATTAAATACTGACCGGAAAGAGGGTAATAAAAATTGACCTGGAGAGTACAATAAATACTGACATGGAGAGCACAATAAATACTGACCTGGAGAGTACAATAAATACTGACTTGCAGAGGGTAATAAATACTGACCTGGAGAGTAGAGTAAAAACTGACCTGGAGTGTACAATAAATAGTGACCTGGAGAGTACAATAAATAGTGACCTGGAGAGTCCAATAAATACTGACCTGGAGAGTGTAATAAATACTGACCTGGAGAGGGTAATAAATACAGACATGGAGAGTACAATAAATACTGACCTGGTAAGGGTCATAAATACTGACCTGGAGAATACAATAAAAACTGACCAGGAGAGTGCAATAAATACTGAACTGGAGAGTGCAATAAATACTGACCTGGAGTGGCCAATAACAAATGACCTGGAAAGTACTACAAATACTGTCCTGGAGAGTACATTAAATGCTGACCTGGAGAGTACAATAAATACTGACGGAGAGTACAATAAATACAATAATTACTGACCTGGAGTGTACAATAAATACTGACCTGGAGAGTACCATAAAAAATGACCTGGAGAGGGTAATAAATAATGACCTGGAGAGTACAATAAAAACTGACCTGCAGAGTACAATAAATACATACCTGGAGAATATAATAAATACTGATTTGGAGAATACAATAAATACAGACCTGGAGAGTACAATAAATAAAGACCTGGAGAGTATAATATATACTGACCTAAACAGGGCAATAAATACTGCCATAGAGAGGGCAATAAATGCTGACCTGGAGAGTACAATAAATACTGACCTGGAGAGTACAATAAATACTGACCTGGAGAGTACAATAAATACTGACCTGGAGTGTACAATAAATAATGACCTGGAGAGTACAATAAATACTAATCTGTAGAGTACTATTAATACTGACCTGCAGAGTACAATAAATAATGACCTGGAGAGGGCAATAAATATTGACCTGGAGAGTACAATAAATACTGACCAGGAGAGTACAATAAAAACTGACCTGGAAAGTGCAATAAATACTGACCTGGAGAGCACAATAAATACTGACCTGGAGAGTACAATAAATCTTGACCTGGAGAGTACAATAAATACTGACCAGGAGAGTACAATAAAAACGGACCTGGAAAGTGCAATAAATACTGACATGGAGAGTACAATAGATATTGACCTGGAGAGTACAATACATATTGAATTGGTGAGCACAATAAATACTGACCTGGAGAGTACAATAAATACTGACCGGAAAGAGGGTAATAAAAACTTACCTGGAGAGTACAATAAATACTGCCCTGGAGAGCACAATAAATACTGACCTGGAGAGTACAATAAATACTGACCTGGAGAGCACAATAAATACTGACCTGGAGAGTACAACAAATACTGACGTGCAGAGGGTAATAAATACTGACCTGTAGAGTACAGTAAATACTAACCTGGAGTGTACAATAAATAGTGACCTGGAGATTACAATAAATAGTGACCTGGAGAGTACAATAAATACTGACCTGGAGATTGTAGTAAATACTGACCTGGAGAGTGCAATAAATACTGACCTGGAGAGTACAATAAATACTGACCTGGAGAGCACAATAAATACTGAACTGGAGAGTACAATAAAAACTGACCTGACGAGTACAGTAAATACTGACCTGGAGAGTATAATAAAAAGTGACCTGGAGAGGGTAATAAATACTTACCTGGAGAGGGCAATAAATACTGACCTGGAAAGTACAATAAATTCTGACCTGGAGAGTACAATATATACTGACCTGGACAGTACAATAAATACTTACCTGGAGAGGGTAATAAATACTGGCCTGGAGAGGGTAATAAATACAGACATGGCGAGTACAATAAATACTGACCTGGAGAGGACAATAAATAGTGACCTGGACAGTACAATAAATACGGACCTGGAGAGTACAATAAATACTGACCTGGAGAGTACAATAAAGACGGACCTGGAGAGTGCAATAAATACTGACCTGGAGAGTACAATAAATACTGACCTGGAGAGTACAATAAATACTGACCTGGAGTGTATAATAAATAATGACCTGGAGAGTACAATAAATACTAATCTGTAGAGTACTATTAATACTGACCTGCAGAGTACAATAAATAATGACCTGGAGAGGGCAATAAATATTGACCTGGAGAGTACAATAAATACTGACCAGGAGAGTACAATAAAAACTGACCTGGAAAGTGCAATAAATACTGACCTGGAGAGCACAATAAATACTGACCTGGAGAGTACAATAAATCTTGACCTGGAGAGTACAATAAATACTGACCAGGAGAGTACAATAAAAACGGACCTGGAAAGTGCAATAAATACTGACATGGAGAGTACAATAGATATTGACCTGGAGAGTACAATACATATTGAATTGGTGAGCACAATAAATACTGACCTGGAGAGTACAATAAATACTGACCGGAAAGAGGGTAATAAAAACTTACCTGGAGAGTACAATAAATACTGCCCTGGAGAGCACAATAAATACTGACCTGGAGAGTACAATAAATACTGACCTGGAGAGCACAATAAATACTGACCTGGAGAGTACAACAAATACTGACGTGCAGAGGGTAATAAATACTGACCTGTAGAGTACAGTAAATACTAACCTGGAGTGTACAATAAATAGTGACCTGGAGAGTACAATAAATAGTGACCTGGAGAGCACAATAAATACTGACCTGGAGATTGTAGTAAATACTGACCTGGAGAGTGCAATAAATACTGACCTGGAGAGTACAATAAATACTGACCTGGAGAGCACAATAAATACTGAACTGGAGAGTACAATAAAAACTGACCTGACGAGTACAGTAAATACTGACCTGGAGAGTATAATAAAAAGTGACCTGGAGAGGGTAATAAATACTTACCTGGAGAGGGCAATAAATACTGACCTGGAAAGTACAATAAATTCTGACCTGGAGAGTACAATATATACTGACCTGGACAGTACAATAAATACTTACCTGGAGAGGGTAATAAATACTGGCCTGGAGAGGGTAATAAATACAGACATGGCGAGTACAATAAATACTGACCTGGAGAGGACAATAAATAGTGACCTGGACAGTACAATAAATACGGACCTGGAGAGTACAATAAATACTGACCTGGAGAGTACAATAAAGACGGACCTGGAGAGTGCAATAAATACTGACCTGGAGAGTACAATAAATACTGACCGGGGGACTACAATAAATACTGACATGGAGAATACAATAAATACTGACCATGAGAGTACAATAAATACTGACCTGGAGTGTACAATAAATACTGACCTGGAGAGGACAGTAAATACTGACCTGGATAGTACAATAAACACTGACCTGGTGAGTACAATAAAAACTGACCTGGAGAGTACAATAAATACTGACCTTGAGAGTACAATAAATACTGACCTGGAGCGTACAATAAATACTGACCTGGAGAGGACAGTAAATACTGACCTGGATAGTACAATAAACACTGACCTGGTGAGTACAATAAAGACTGACTTGGAGAGTACAATAAATACTGACCTGGAGAGTACAATAAAGACTGACCTGGAGAGTACAATAAATACTGACCTGGAGAGTACAATAAATACTGACCTGGAGAGTACAATAAATACTGACCTGGAGAGTACAATAAATCTTGACCTGGAGAGTACAATAAATACTGACCAGGAGAGTACAATAAAAACGGACCTGGAAAGTGCAATAAATACTGACATGGAGAGTACAATAGATATTGACCTGGAGAGTACAATAAATATTGACTTGGTGAGCACAATAAATACTGACCTGGAGAGTACAATAAATACTGACCGGAAAGAGGGTAATAAAAACTTACCTGGAGAGTACAATAAATACTGCCCTGGAGAGCACAATAAATACTGACCTGGAGAGTACAATAAATACTGACCTGGAGAGCACAATAAATACTGACCTGGAGAGTACAACAAATACTGACGTGCAGAGGGTAATAAATACTGACCTGTAGAGTACAGTAAATACTAACCTGGAGTGTACAATAAATAGTGACCTGGAGAGTACAATAAATAGTGACCTGGAGAGCACAATAAATACTGACCTGGAGATTGTAGTAAATACTGACCTGGAGAGTGCAATAAATACTGACCTGGAGAGTACAATAAATACTGACCTGGAGAGCACAATAAATACTGAACTGGAGAGTACAATAAAAACTGACCTGACGAGTACAGTAAATACTGACCTGGAGAGTATAATAAAAAGTGACCTGGAGAGGGTAATAAATACTTACCTGGAGAGGGCAATAAATACTGACCTGGAAAGTACAATAAATTCTGACCTGGAGAGTACAATATATACTGACCTGGACAGTACAATAAATACTTACCTGGAGAGGGTAATAAATACTGGCCTGGAGAGGGTAATAAATACAGACATGGCGAGTACAATAAATACTGACCTGGAGAGGACAATAAATAGTGACCTGGACAGTACAATAAATACGGACCTGGAGAGTACAATAAATACTGACCTGGAGAGTACAATAAAGACGGACCTGGAGAGTGCAATAAATACTGACCTGGAGAGTACAATAAATACTGACCGGGGGACTACAATAAATACTGACATGGAGAATACAATAAATACTGACCATGAGAGTACAATAAATACTGACCTGGAGTGTACAATAAATACTGACCTGGAGAGGACAGTAAATACTGACCTGGATAGTACAATAAACACTGACCTGGTGAGTACAATAAAAACTGACCTGGAGAGTACAATAAATACTGACCTTGAGAGTACAATAAATACTGACCTGGAGCGTACAATAAATACTGACCTGGAGAGGACAGTAAATACTGACCTGGATAGTACAATAAACACTGACCTGGTGAGTACAATAAAGACTGACCTGGAGAGTACAATAAATACTGACCTGGAGAGTACAATAAAGACTGACCTGGAGAGTACAATAAATACTGACCTGGAGAGTACAATAAATACTGACCTGGAGAGTACAATAAATACTGACCTGGAGATTACAATAAATACTGACCTGGAGCATACAATAAATACTGACCTGGAGAGTACAATAAATACTAATCTGGAGAGGGCAAAAAATACTGACCTGGAGAGGGCAATAAATATTGACCTTGTGAGTGCGATATATACTGACCTGGAGAGTACAATAAATACTGACCTGGAGAGTACAATAAATACTGACCTGGAGAGTACAATAAATACTGACCTGGAGAGGGTAATAAATACTGACCTGGAGAGGGCAATAAATACAGACCTGGAGAGTACAATAAATACTGACATGGAGAGGACAATAAATACTGCCCTGGACTGTACAATAAACACTGAGCTGGAGAGTACAATAAATACTCATCTGGAGAGTACAATAAATACTGACCTGGAGTGTAGAATAAATAATGACCTGGAGAGTACAATAAATACTAATCAGTAGAGTACAAAAATACTGACCTGCAGAGTACAATAAATACTGACCTGGATAGGGCAATAAATATTGACCTGGAGAGTACAATAAATACTGACCAGGAGAGTACAATAAAAACGGACCTGGAAAGTGCAATAAATACTGACCTGGAGAGCACAATAAATACTGACCTGGAGAGTACATTAAATACTGACCGGAAAGAGGGTAATAAAAATTGACCTGGAGAGTACAATAAATACTGACATGGAGAGCACAATAAATACTGACCTGGAGAGTACAATAAATACTGACTTGCAGAGGGTAATAAATACTGACCTGGAGAGTAGAGTAAAAACTGACCTGGAGTGTACAATAAATAGTGACCTGGAGAGTACAATAAATAGTGACCTGGAGAGTCCAATAAATACTGACCTGGAGAGTGTAATAAATACTGACCTGGAGAGGGTAATAAATACAGACATGGAGAGTACAATAAATACTGACCTGGTAAGGGTCATAAATACTGACCTGGAGAATACAATAAAAACTGACCAGGAGAGTGCAATAAATACTGAACTGGAGAGTGCAATAAATACTGACCTGGAGTGGCCAATAACAAATGACCTGGAAAGTACTACAAATACTGTCCTGGAGAGTACATTAAATGCTGACCTGGAGAGTACAATAAATACTGACGGAGAGTACAATAAATACAATAATTACTGACCTGGAGTGTACAATAAATACTGACCTGGAGAGTACCATAAAAAATGACCTGGAGAGGGTAATAAATAATGACCTGGAGAGTACAATAAAAACTGACCTGCAGAGTACAATAAATACATACCTGGAGAATATAATAAATACTGATTTGGAGAATACAATAAATACAGACCTGGAGAGTACAATAAATAAAGACCTGGAGAGTATAATATATACTGACCTAAACAGGGCAATAAATACTGCCATAGAGAGGGCAATAAATGCTGACCTGGAGAGTACAATAAATACTGACCTGGAGAGTACAATAAATACTGACCTGGAGAGTACAATAAATACTGACCTGGAGTGTACAATAAATAATGACCTGGAGAGTACAATAAATACTAATCTGTAGAGTACTATTAATACTGACCTGCAGAGTACAATAAATAATGACCTGGAGAGGGCAATAAATATTGACCTGGAGAGTACAATAAATACTGACCAGGAGAGTACAATAAAAACTGACCTGGAAAGTGCAATAAATACTGACCTGGAGAGCACAATAAATACTGACCTGGAGAGTACAATAAATCTTGACCTGGAGAGTACAATAAATACTGACCAGGAGAGTACAATAAAAACGGACCTGGAAAGTGCAATAAATACTGACATGGAGAGTACAATAGATATTGACCTGGAGAGTACAATACATATTGAATTGGTGAGCACAATAAATACTGACCTGGAGAGTACAATAAATACTGACCGGAAAGAGGGTAATAAAAACTTACCTGGAGAGTACAATAAATACTGCCCTGGAGAGCACAATAAATACTGACCTGGAGAGTACAATAAATACTGACCTGGAGAGCACAATAAATACTGACCTGGAGAGTACAACAAATACTGACGTGCAGAGGGTAATAAATACTGACCTGTAGAGTACAGTAAATACTAACCTGGAGTGTACAATAAATAGTGACCTGGAGATTACAATAAATAGTGACCTGGAGAGTACAATAAATACTGACCTGGAGATTGTAGTAAATACTGACCTGGAGAGTGCAATAAATACTGACCTGGAGAGTACAATAAATACTGACCTGGAGAGCACAATAAATACTGAACTGGAGAGTACAATAAAAACTGACCTGACGAGTACAGTAAATACTGACCTGGAGAGTATAATAAAAAGTGACCTGGAGAGGGTAATAAATACTTACCTGGAGAGGGCAATAAATACTGACCTGGAAAGTACAATAAATTCTGACCTGGAGAGTACAATATATACTGACCTGGACAGTACAATAAATACTTACCTGGAGAGGGTAATAAATACTGGCCTGGAGAGGGTAATAAATACAGACATGGCGAGTACAATAAATACTGACCTGGAGAGGACAATAAATAGTGACCTGGACAGTACAATAAATACGGACCTGGAGAGTACAATAAATACTGACCTGGAGAGTACAATAAAGACGGACCTGGAGAGTGCAATAAATACTGACCTGGAGAGTACAATAAATACTGACCTGGAGAGTACAATAAATACTGACCTGGAGTGTATAATAAATAATGACCTGGAGAGTACAATAAATACTAATCTGTAGAGTACTATTAATACTGACCTGCAGAGTACAATAAATAATGACCTGGAGAGGGCAATAAATATTGACCTGGAGAGTACAATAAATACTGACCAGGAGAGTACAATAAAAACTGACCTGGAAAGTGCAATAAATACTGACCTGGAGAGCACAATAAATACTGACCTGGAGAGTACAATAAATCTTGACCTGGAGAGTACAATAAATACTGACCAGGAGAGTACAATAAAAACGGACCTGGAAAGTGCAATAAATACTGACATGGAGAGTACAATAGATATTGACCTGGAGAGTACAATACATATTGAATTGGTGAGCACAATAAATACTGACCTGGAGAGTACAATAAATACTGACCGGAAAGAGGGTAATAAAAACTTACCTGGAGAGTACAATAAATACTGCCCTGGAGAGCACAATAAATACTGACCTGGAGAGTACAATAAATACTGACCTGGAGAGCACAATAAATACTGACCTGGAGAGTACAACAAATACTGACGTGCAGAGGGTAATAAATACTGACCTGTAGAGTACAGTAAATACTAACCTGGAGTGTACAATAAATAGTGACCTGGAGAGTACAATAAATAGTGACCTGGAGAGCACAATAAATACTGACCTGGAGATTGTAGTAAATACTGACCTGGAGAGTGCAATAAATACTGACCTGGAGAGTACAATAAATACTGACCTGGAGAGCACAATAAATACTGAACTGGAGAGTACAATAAAAACTGACCTGACGAGTACAGTAAATACTGACCTGGAGAGTATAATAAAAAGTGACCTGGAGAGGGTAATAAATACTTACCTGGAGAGGGCAATAAATACTGACCTGGAAAGTACAATAAATTCTGACCTGGAGAGTACAATATATACTGACCTGGACAGTACAATAAATACTTACCTGGAGAGGGTAATAAATACTGGCCTGGAGAGGGTAATAAATACAGACATGGCGAGTACAATAAATACTGACCTGGAGAGGACAATAAATAGTGACCTGGACAGTACAATAAATACGGACCTGGAGAGTACAATAAATACTGACCTGGAGAGTACAATAAAGACGGACCTGGAGAGTGCAATAAATACTGACCTGGAGAGTACAATAAATACTGACCGGGGGACTACAATAAATACTGACATGGAGAATACAATAAATACTGACCATGAGAGTACAATAAATACTGACCTGGAGTGTACAATAAATACTGACCTGGAGAGGACAGTAAATACTGACCTGGATAGTACAATAAACACTGACCTGGTGAGTACAATAAAAACTGACCTGGAGAGTACAATAAATACTGACCTTGAGAGTACAATAAATACTGACCTGGAGCGTACAATAAATACTGACCTGGAGAGGACAGTAAATACTGACCTGGATAGTACAATAAACACTGACCTGGTGAGTACAATAAAGACTGACTTGGAGAGTACAATAAATACTGACCTGGAGAGTACAATAAAGACTGACCTGGAGAGTACAATAAATACTGACCTGGAGAGTACAATAAATACTGACCTGGAGAGTACAATAAATACTGACCTGGAGATTACAATAAATACTGACCTGGAGCATACAATAAATACTGACCTGGAGAGTACAATAAATACTAATCTGGAGAGGGCAAAAAATACTGACCTGGAGAGGGCAATAAATATTGACCTTGTGAGTGCGATATATACTGACCTGGAGAGTACAATAAATACTGACCTGGAGAGTACAATAAATACTGACCTGGAGAGTACAATAAATACTGACCTGGAGAGGGTAATAAATACTGACCTGGAGAGGGCAATAAATACAGACCTGGAGAGTACAATAAATACTGACATGGAGAGGACAATAAATACTGCCCTGGGCTGTACAATAAACACTGAGCTGGAGAGTACAATAAATACTCATCTGGAGAGTACAATAAATACTGACCTGGAGTGTAGAATAAATAATGACCTGGAGAGTACAATAAATACTAATCAGTAGAGTACAAAAATACTGACCTGCAGAGTACAATAAATACTGACCTGGATAGGGCAATAAATATTGACCTGGAGAGTACAATAAATACTGACCAGGAGAGTACAATAAAAACGGACCTGGAAAGTGCAATAAATACTGACCTGGAGAGCACAATAAATACTGACCTGGAGAGTACATTAAATACTGACCGGAAAGAGGGTAATAAAAATTGACCTGGAGAGTACAATAAATACTGACATGGAGAGCACAATAAATACTGACCTGGAGAGTACAATAAATACTGACTTGCAGAGGGTAATAAATACTGACCTGGAGAGTAGAGTAAAAACTGACCTGGAGTGTACAATAAATAGTGACCTGGAGAGTACAATAAATAGTGACCTGGAGAGTCCAATAAATACTGACCTGGAGAGTGTAATAAATACTGACCTGGAGAGGGTAATAAATACAGACATGGAGAGTACAATAAATACTGACCTGGTAAGGGTCATAAATACTGACCTGGAGAATACAATAAAAACTGACCAGGAGAGTGCAATAAATACTGAACTGGAGAGTGCAATAAATACTGACCTGGAGTGGCCAATAACAAATGACCTGGAAAGTACTACAAATACTGTCCTGGAGAGTACATTAAATGCTGACCTGGAGAGTACAATAAATACTGACGGAGAGTACAATAAATACAATAATTACTGACCTGGAGTGTACAATAAATACTGACCTGGAGAGTACCATAAAAAATGACCTGGAGAGGGTAATAAATAATGACCTGGAGTGTACAATAAAAACTGACCTGCAGAGTACAATAAATACATACCTGGAGAATATAATAAATACTGATTTGGAGAATACAATAAATACAGACCTGGAGAGTACAATAAATAAAGACCTGGAGAGTATAATATATACTGACCTAAACAGGGCAATAAATACTGCCATAGAGAGGGCAATAAATGCTGACCTGGAGAGTACAATAAATACTGACCTGGAGAGTACAATAAATACTGACCTGGAGAGTACAATAAATACTGACCTGGAGTGTACAATAAATAATGACCTGGAGAGTACAATAAATACTAATCTGTAGAGTACTATTAATACTGACCTGCAGAGTACAATAAATAATGACCTGGAGAGGGCAATAAATATTGACCTGGAGAGTACAATAAATACTGACCAGGAGAGTACAATAAAAACTGACCTGGAAAGTGCAATAAATACTGACCTGGAGAGCACAATAAATACTGACCTGGAGAGTACAATAAATCTTGACCTGGAGAGTACAATAAATACTGACCAGGAGAGTACAATAAAAACGGACCTGGAAAGTGCAATAAATACTGACATGGAGAGTACAATAGATATTGACCTGGAGAGTACAATACATATTGAATTGGTGAGCACAATAAATACTGACCTGGAGAGTACAATAAATACTGACCGGAAAGAGGGTAATAAAAACTTACCTGGAGAGTACAATAAATACTGCCCTGGAGAGCACAATAAATACTGACCTGGAGAGTACAATAAATACTGACCTGGAGAGCACAATAAATACTGACCTGGAGAGTACAACAAATACTGACGTGCAGAGGGTAATAAATACTGACCTGTAGAGTACAGTAAATACTAACCTGGAGTGTACAATAAATAGTGACCTGGAGATTACAATAAATAGTGACCTGGAGAGTACAATAAATACTGACCTGGAGATTGTAGTAAATACTGACCTGGAGAGTGCAATAAATACTGACCTGGAGAGTACAATAAATACTGACCTGGAGAGCACAATAAATACTGAACTGGAGAGTACAATAAAAACTGACCTGACGAGTACAGTAAATACTGACCTGGAGAGTATAATAAAAAGTGACCTGGAGAGGGTAATAAATACTTACCTGGAGAGGGCAATAAATACTGACCTGGAAAGTACAATAAATTCTGACCTGGAGAGTACAATATATACTGACCTGGACAGTACAATAAATACTTACCTGGAGAGGGTAATAAATACTGGCCTGGAGAGGGTAATAAATACAGACATGGCGAGTACAATAAATACTGACCTGGAGAGGACAATAAATAGTGACCTGGACAGTACAATAAATACGGACCTGGAGAGTACAATAAATACTGACCTGGAGAGTACAATAAAGACGGACCTGGAGAGTGCAATAAATACTGACCTGGAGAGTACAATAAATACTGACCTGGAGAGTACAATAAATACTGACCTGGAGTGTATAATAAATAATGACCTGGAGAGTACAATAAATACTAATCTGTAGAGTACTATTAATACTGACCTGCAGAGTACAATAAATAATGACCTGGAGAGGGCAATAAATATTGACCTGGAGAGTACAATAAATACTGACCAGGAGAGTACAATAAAAACTGACCTGGAAAGTGCAATAAATACTGACCTGGAGAGCACAATAAATACTGACCTGGAGAGTACAATAAATCTTGACCTGGAGAGTACAATAAATACTGACCAGGAGAGTACAATAAAAACGGACCTGGAAAGTGCAATAAATACTGACATGGAGAGTACAATAGATATTGACCTGGAGAGTACAATACATATTGAATTGGTGAGCACAATAAATACTGACCTGGAGAGTACAATAAATACTGACCGGAAAGAGGGTAATAAAAACTTACCTGGAGAGTACAATAAATACTGCCCTGGAGAGCACAATAAATACTGACCTGGAGAGTACAATAAATACTGACCTGGAGAGCACAATAAATACTGACCTGGAGAGTACAACAAATACTGACGTGCAGAGGGTAATAAATACTGACCTGTAGAGTACAGTAAATACTAACCTGGAGTGTACAATAAATAGTGACCTGGAGAGTACAATAAATAGTGACCTGGAGAGTACAATAAATACTGACCTGGAGATTGTAGTAAATACTGACCTGGAGAGTGCAATAAATACTGACCTGGAGAGTACAATAAATACTGACCTGGAGAGCACAATAAATACTGAACTGGAGAGTACAATAAAAACTGACCTGACGAGTACAGTAAATACTGACCTGGAGAGTATAATAAAAAGTGACCTGGAGAGGGTAATAAATACTTACCTGGAGAGGGCAATAAATACTGACCTGGAAAGTACAATAAATTATGACCTGGAGAGTACAATATATACTGACCTGGACAGTACAATAAATACTTACCTGGAGAGGGTAATAAATACTGGCCTGGAGAGGGTAATAAATACAGACATGGCGAGGACAATAAATACTGACCTGGAGAGGACAATAAATAGTGACCTGGACAGTACAATAAATACGGACCTGGAGAGTACAATAAATACTGACCTGGAGAGTACAATAAAGACGGACCTGGAGAGTGCAATAAATACTGACCTGGAGAGTACAATAAATACTGACCGGGGGACTACAATAAATACTGACATGGAGAATACAATAAATACTGACCTTGAGAGTACAATAAATACTGACCTGGAGTGTACAATAAATACTGACCTGGAGAGGACAGTAAATACTGACCTGGATAGTACAATAAACACTGACCTGGTGAGTACAATAAAAACTGACCTGGAGAGTACAATAAATATTGACCTTGAGAGTACAATAAATACTGACCTGGAGCGTACAATAAATACTGACCTGGAGAGGACAGTAAATACTGACCTGGATAGTACAATAAACACTGACCTGGTGAGTACAATAAAGACTGACCTGGAGAGTACAATAAATACTGACCTGGAGAGTACAATAAAGACTGACCTGGAGAGTACAATAAATACTGACCTGGAGAGTACAATAAATACTGACCTGGAGAGTACAATAAATACTGACCTGGAGATTACAATAAAAACTGACCTGGAGAGTACAATAAATACTGACCTTGAGAGTACAATAAATACTGACCTGGAGCGTACAATAAATACTGACCTGGAGAGGACAGTAAATACTGCCCTGGACTGTACAATAAACACTGAGCTGGAGAGTACAATAAATACTGACCTGGAGAGTACAATAAATACTGACCTGGAGTGTAGAATAAATAATGACCTGGAGAGTACAATAAATACTAATCAGTAGAGTACTAAAATAATGACCTGCAGAGTACAATAAATACTGACCTGGATAGGGCAATAAATATTGACCTGGAGAGTAAAATAAATACTGACCAGGAGAGTACAATAAAAACGGACCTGGAAAGTGCAATAAATACTGACCTGGAGAGTACAATTAATACTGACCTGGAGAGTACAATACATATTGACCTGGAGAGCACAATAAATACTGACCTGGAGAGTACATTAAATACTGACCGGAAAGAGGATAATAAAAATTGACCTGGAGAGTACAATAAATACTGACATGGAGAGCACAATAAATACTGACCTGGAGAGTACAATAAATACTGACTTGCAGAGGGTAATAAATACTGACCTGGAGAGTAGAGTAAATGCTGACCTGGAGTGTACAATAAATAGTGACCTGGAGAGTACAATAAATAGTGACCTGGAGAGTCCAATAAATACTGACCTGGAGAGTGTAATAAATACTGACCTGGAGAGGGTAATAAATACAGACATGGAGAGTACAATAAATACTGACCTGGTAAGGGTCATAAATACTGATCTGGAGAATACAATAAAAACTGACCAGGAGAGTGCAATAAATACTGAACTGGAGAGTGCAATAAATACTGACCTGGAGTGGCCAATAACAAATGACCTGGAAAGTACTACAAATACTGTCCTGGAGAGTACATTAAATGCTGACCTGGAGTGTACAATAAATACTGACGGAGAGTACAATAAATACAATAATTACTGACCTGGAGAGTACAATAAATACTGACCTGGAGAGTACCATAAAAAATGACCTGGAGAGGGTAATAAATAATGACCTGGAGAGTACAATAAAAACTGACCTGCAGAGTACAATAAATACATACCTGGAGAATATAATAAATACTGATTTGGAGAATACAATAAATACTGACCTGGAGAGTACAATAAATATAGACCTGGAGAGTATAATATATACTGACCTAAACAGGGCAATAAATACTGCCATAGAGAGGGCAATAAATACTGACCTGGAGAGTACAATAAAGACTGACCTGGAGAGTACAATAAATACTGACCTGGAGAGTACAATAAATACTGACCTGGAGAGTACAATAAATACTGACCTGGAGATTACAATAAATACTGATCTGGAGAATACAATAAATACTGACCTGGAGAGTACAATAAATACTAATCTGGAGAGGGCAATAAATACTGACCTGGAGAGGGCAATAAATATTGACCTTGTGAGTGCGATATATACAGACCTGGAGAGTACAATAAATACTGACCTGGAGAGTACAATAAATACTGACCTGGAGAGTACAATAAATACTGACCTGGAGAGGTTAATAAATACTGACCTGGAGAGGGCAATAAATACAGACCTGGAGAGTACAATAAATACAGACATGGAGAGGACAATAAATACTGTCCTGGATTGCACAATAAAAACTGAGCTGGAGAGTATAATAAATACTGACCTGGAGAGTACAATAAATACTGACCTGGAGAGTACAATAAATACTGACCTGGAGTGTACAATAAATAATGACCTGGAGAGTACAATAAATACTAATCTGTAGAGTACTATTAATACTGACCTGCAGAGTACAATAAATAATGACCTGGAGAGGGCAATAAATATTGACCTGGAGAGTACAATAAATACTGACCAGGAGAGTACAATAAAAACTGACCTGGAAAGTGCAATAAATACTGACCTGTAGAGCACAATAAATACTGACCTGGAGAGTACAATAAATCTAGACCTGGAGAGTACAATAAATAATGACCAGGAGAGTACAATAAAAACGGACCTGGAAAGTGCAATAAATACTGACCTGGAGAGTACAATAAATATTGACCTGGAGAGTACAATAAATATTGACCTGGTGAGCACAATAAATACTGACCTGGAGAGTACAATAAATACTGACCGGAAAGAGGGTAATAAAAACTTACCTGGAGAGTACAATAAATACTGCCCTGGAGAGCACAATAAATACTGACCTGGAGAGTACAATAAATACTGACCTGGAGAGCACAATAAATACTGACCTGGAGAGTACAACAAATACTGACGTGCAGAGGGTAATAAATACTGACCTGTAGAGTACAGTAAATACTAACCTGGAGTGCACAATAAATAGTGACCTGGAGAGTACAATAAATAGTGACCTGGAGAGTACAATAAATACTGACCTGGAGATTGTAGTAAATACTGACCTGGAGAGTGCAATAAATACCGACCTGGAGAGTACAATAAATACTGACCTGGAGAGCACAATAAATACTGAACTGGAGAGTACAATAAAAACTGACCTGACGAGTACAATAAATACTGACCTGGAGAGTATAATAAAAAGTGACCTGGAGAGGGTAATAAATACTTACCTGGAGAGGGCAATAAATACAGACCTGGAAAGTACAATAAATTCTGACCTGGAGAGTACAATATATACTGACCTGGACAGTACAATAAATACTGACCTGGAGAGGTTAATAAATACTGGCCTGGAGAGGGTAATAAATACAGACATGGAGAGTACAATAAATACTGACCTGGAGAGTACAGTAAATACTGACCTGGAGTGTACAATAAATAGTGACCTGGAGAGTACAATAAATAGTGACCTGGAGAGTACAATAAATACCGACCTGGAGAGTGTAGTAAATACTGACCTGGAGAGTACAATAAATACTGACCTGGAGAGTATAATAAATACTGACCTGGAGAGCACAATAAATACTGAACTGGAGAGTACAATAAAAACTGACCTGACGAGTACAGTAAATACTGACCTGGAGAGTATAATAAAAAGTGACCTGGAGAGGGTAATAAATACTTACCTGGAGAGGGCAATAAATACTGACCTGGAAAGTACAATAAATTCTGACCTGGAGAGTACAATATATACTGACCTGGACAGTACAATAAATACTTACCTGGAGAGGGTAATAAATACTGGCCTGGAGAGGGTAATAAATACAGACATGGCGAGTACAATAAATACTGACCTGGAGAGGACAATAAATAGTGACCTGGACAGTACAATAAATACGGACCTGGAGAGTACAATAAATACTGACCTGGAGAGTACAATAAAGACGGACCTGGAGAGTGCAATAAATACTGACCTGGAGAGTACAATAAATACTGACCGGGGGACTACAATAAATACTGACATGGAGAATACAATAAATACTGACCATGAGAGTACAATAAATACTGACCTGGAGTGTACAATAAATACTGACCTGGAGAGGACAGTAAATACTGACCTGGATAGTACAATAAACACTGACCTGGTGAGTACAATAAAAACTGACCTGGAGAGTACAATAAATACTGACCTTGAGAGTACAATAAATACTGACCTGGAGCGTACAATAAATACTGACCTGGAGAGGACAGTAAATACTGACCTGGATAGTACAATAAACACTGACCTGGTGAGTACAATAAAGACTGACTTGGAGAGTACAATAAATACTGACCTGGAGAGTACAATAAAGACTGACCTGGAGAGTACAATAAATACTGACCTGGAGAGTACAATAAATACTGACCTGGAGAGTACAATAAATACTGACCTGGAGATTACAATAAATACTGACCTGGAGCATACAATAAATACTGACCTGGAGAGTACAATAAATACTAATCTGGAGAGGGCAAAAAATACTGACCTGGAGAGGGCAATAAATATTGACCTTGTGAGTGCGATATATACTGACCTGGAGAGTACAATAAATACTGACCTGGAGAGTACAATAAATACTGACCTGGAGAGTACAATAAATACTGACCTGGAGAGGGTAATAAATACTGACCTGGAGAGGGCAATAAATACAGACCTGGAGAGTACAATAAATACTGACATGGAGAGGACAATAAATACTGCCCTGGGCTGTACAATAAACACTGAGCTGGAGAGTACAATAAATACTCATCTGGAGAGTACAATAAATACTGACCTGGAGTGTAGAATAAATAATGACCTGGAGAGTACAATAAATACTAATCAGTAGAGTACAAAAATACTGACCTGCAGAGTACAATAAATACTGACCTGGATAGGGCAATAAATATTGACCTGGAGAGTACAATAAATACTGACCAGGAGAGTACAATAAAAACGGACCTGGAAAGTGCAATAAATACTGACCTGGAGAGCACAATAAATACTGACCTGGAGAGTACATTAAATACTGACCGGAAAGAGGGTAATAAAAATTGACCTGGAGAGTACAATAAATACTGACATGGAGAGCACAATAAATACTGACCTGGAGAGTACAATAAATACTGACTTGCAGAGGGTAATAAATACTGACCTGGAGAGTAGAGTAAAAACTGACCTGGAGTGTACAATAAATAGTGACCTGGAGAGTACAATAAATAGTGACCTGGAGAGTCCAATAAATACTGACCTGGAGAGTGTAATAAATACTGACCTGGAGAGGGTAATAAATACAGACATGGAGAGTACAATAAATACTGACCTGGTAAGGGTCATAAATACTGACCTGGAGAATACAATAAAAACTGACCAGGAGAGTGCAATAAATACTGAACTGGAGAGTGCAATAAATACTGACCTGGAGTGGCCAATAACAAATGACCTGGAAAGTACTACAAATACTGTCCTGGAGAGTACATTAAATGCTGACCTGGAGAGTACAATAAATACTGACGGAGAGTACAATAAATACAATAATTACTGACCTGGAGTGTACAATAAATACTGACCTGGAGAGTACCATAAAAAATGACCTGGAGAGGGTAATAAATAATGACCTGGAGTGTACAATAAAAACTGACCTGCAGAGTACAATAAATACATACCTGGAGAATATAATAAATACTGATTTGGAGAATACAATAAATACAGACCTGGAGAGTACAATAAATAAAGACCTGGAGAGTATAATATATACTGACCTAAACAGGGCAATAAATACTGCCATAGAGAGGGCAATAAATGCTGACCTGGAGAGTACAATAAATACTGACCTGGAGAGTACAATAAATACTGACCTGGAGAGTACAATAAATACTGACCTGGAGTGTACAATAAATAATGACCTGGAGAGTACAATAAATACTAATCTGTAGAGTACTATTAATACTGACCTGCAGAGTACAATAAATAATGACCTGGAGAGGGCAATAAATATTGACCTGGAGAGTACAATAAATACTGACCAGGAGAGTACAATAAAAACTGACCTGGAAAGTGCAATAAATACTGACCTGGAGAGCACAATAAATACTGACCTGGAGAGTACAATAAATCTTGACCTGGAGAGTACAATAAATACTGACCAGGAGAGTACAATAAAAACGGACCTGGAAAGTGCAATAAATACTGACATGGAGAGTACAATAGATATTGACCTGGAGAGTACAATACATATTGAATTGGTGAGCACAATAAATACTGACCTGGAGAGTACAATAAATACTGACCGGAAAGAGGGTAATAAAAACTTACCTGGAGAGTACAATAAATACTGCCCTGGAGAGCACAATAAATACTGACCTGGAGAGTACAATAAATACTGACCTGGAGAGCACAATAAATACTGACCTGGAGAGTACAACAAATACTGACGTGCAGAGGGTAATAAATACTGACCTGTAGAGTACAGTAAATACTAACCTGGAGTGTACAATAAATAGTGACCTGGAGATTACAATAAATAGTGACCTGGAGAGTACAATAAATACTGACCTGGAGATTGTAGTAAATACTGACCTGGAGAGTGCAATAAATACTGACCTGGAGAGTACAATAAATACTGACCTGGAGAGCACAATAAATACTGAACTGGAGAGTACAATAAAAACTGACCTGACGAGTACAGTAAATACTGACCTGGAGAGTATAATAAAAAGTGACCTGGAGAGGGTAATAAATACTTACCTGGAGAGGGCAATAAATACTGACCTGGAAAGTACAATAAATTCTGACCTGGAGAGTACAATATATACTGACCTGGACAGTACAATAAATACTTACCTGGAGAGGGTAATAAATACTGGCCTGGAGAGGGTAATAAATACAGACATGGCGAGTACAATAAATACTGACCTGGAGAGGACAATAAATAGTGACCTGGACAGTACAATAAATACGGACCTGGAGAGTACAATAAATACTGACCTGGAGAGTACAATAAAGACGGACCTGGAGAGTGCAATAAATACTGACCTGGAGAGTACAATAAATACTGACCTGGAGAGTACAATAAATACTGACCTGGAGTGTATAATAAATAATGACCTGGAGAGTACAATAAATACTAATCTGTAGAGTACTATTAATACTGACCTGCAGAGTACAATAAATAATGACCTGGAGAGGGCAATAAATATTGACCTGGAGAGTACAATAAATACTGACCAGGAGAGTACAATAAAAACTGACCTGGAAAGTGCAATAAATACTGACCTGGAGAGCACAATAAATACTGACCTGGAGAGTACAATAAATCTTGACCTGGAGAGTACAATAAATACTGACCAGGAGAGTACAATAAAAACGGACCTGGAAAGTGCAATAAATACTGACATGGAGAGTACAATAGATATTGACCTGGAGAGTACAATACATATTGAATTGGTGAGCACAATAAATACTGACCTGGAGAGTACAATAAATACTGACCGGAAAGAGGGTAATAAAAACTTACCTGGAGAGTACAATAAATACTGCCCTGGAGAGCACAATAAATACTGACCTGGAGAGTACAATAAATACTGACCTGGAGAGCACAATAAATACTGACCTGGAGAGTACAACAAATACTGACGTGCAGAGGGTAATAAATACTGACCTGTAGAGTACAGTAAATACTAACCTGGAGTGTACAATAAATAGTGACCTGGAGAGTACAATAAATAGTGACCTGGAGAGTACAATAAATACTGACCTGGAGATTGTAGTAAATACTGACCTGGAGAGTGCAATAAATACTGACCTGGAGAGTACAATAAATACTGACCTGGAGAGCACAATAAATACTGAACTGGAGAGTACAATAAAAACTGACCTGACGAGTACAGTAAATACTGACCTGGAGAGTATAATAAAAAGTGACCTGGAGAGGGTAATAAATACTTACCTGGAGAGGGCAATAAATACTGACCTGGAAAGTACAATAAATTATGACCTGGAGAGTACAATATATACTGACCTGGACAGTACAATAAATACTTACCTGGAGAGGGTAATAAATACTGGCCTGGAGAGGGTAATAAATACAGACATGGCGAGGACAATAAATACTGACCTGGAGAGGACAATAAATAGTGACCTGGACAGTACAATAAATACGGACCTGGAGAGTACAATAAATACTGACCTGGAGAGTACAATAAAGACGGACCTGGAGAGTGCAATAAATACTGACCTGGAGAGTACAATAAATACTGACCGGGGGACTACAATAAATACTGACATGGAGAATACAATAAATACTGACCTTGAGAGTACAATAAATACTGACCTGGAGTGTACAATAAATACTGACCTGGAGAGGACAGTAAATACTGACCTGGATAGTACAATAAACACTGACCTGGTGAGTACAATAAAAACTGACCTGGAGAGTACAATAAATATTGACCTTGAGAGTACAATAAATACTGACCTGGAGCGTACAATAAATACTGACCTGGAGAGGACAGTAAATACTGACCTGGATAGTACAATAAACACTGACCTGGTGAGTACAATAAAGACTGACCTGGAGAGTACAATAAATACTGACCTGGAGAGTACAATAAAGACTGACCTGGAGAGTACAATAAATACTGACCTGGAGAGTACAATAAATACTGACCTGGAGAGTACAATAAATACTGACCTGGAGATTACAATAAAAACTGACCTGGAGAGTACAATAAATACTGACCTTGAGAGTACAATAAATACTGACCTGGAGCGTACAATAAATACTGACCTGGAGAGGACAGTAAATACTGCCCTGGACTGTACAATAAACACTGAGCTGGAGAGTACAATAAATACTGACCTGGAGAGTACAATAAATACTGACCTGGAGTGTAGAATAAATAATGACCTGGAGAGTACAATAAATACTAATCAGTAGAGTACTAAAATAATGACCTGCAGAGTACAATAAATACTGACCTGGATAGGGCAATAAATATTGACCTGGAGAGTAAAATAAATACTGACCAGGAGAGTACAATAAAAACGGACCTGGAAAGTGCAATAAATACTGACCTGGAGAGTACAATTAATACTGACCTGGAGAGTACAATACATATTGACCTGGAGAGCACAATAAATACTGACCTGGAGAGTACATTAAATACTGACCGGAAAGAGGATAATAAAAATTGACCTGGAGAGTACAATAAATACTGACATGGAGAGCACAATAAATACTGACCTGGAGAGTACAATAAATACTGACTTGCAGAGGGTAATAAATACTGACCTGGAGAGTAGAGTAAATGCTGACCTGGAGTGTACAATAAATAGTGACCTGGAGAGTACAATAAATAGTGACCTGGAGAGTCCAATAAATACTGACCTGGAGAGTGTAATAAATACTGACCTGGAGAGGGTAATAAATACAGACATGGAGAGTACAATAAATACTGACCTGGTAAGGGTCATAAATACTGATCTGGAGAATACAATAAAAACTGACCAGGAGAGTGCAATAAATACTGAACTGGAGAGTGCAATAAATACTGACCTGGAGTGGCCAATAACAAATGACCTGGAAAGTACTACAAATACTGTCCTGGAGAGTACATTAAATGCTGACCTGGAGTGTACAATAAATACTGACGGAGAGTACAATAAATACAATAATTACTGACCTGGAGAGTACAATAAATACTGACCTGGAGAGTACCATAAAAAATGACCTGGAGAGGGTAATAAATAATGACCTGGAGAGTACAATAAAAACTGACCTGCAGAGTACAATAAATACATACCTGGAGAATATAATAAATACTGATTTGGAGAATACAATAAATACTGACCTGGAGAGTACAATAAATATAGACCTGGAGAGTATAATATATACTGACCTAAACAGGGCAATAAATACTGCCATAGAGAGGGCAATAAATACTGACCTGGAGAGTACAATAAAGACTGACCTGGAGAGTACAATAAATACTGACCTGGAGAGTACAATAAATACTGACCTGGAGAGTACAATAAATACTGACCTGGAGATTACAATAAATACTGATCTGGAGAATACAATAAATACTGACCTGGAGAGTACAATAAATACTAATCTGGAGAGGGCAATAAATACTGACCTGGAGAGGGCAATAAATATTGACCTTGTGAGTGCGATATATACAGACCTGGAGAGTACAATAAATACTGACCTGGAGAGTACAATAAATACTGACCTGGAGAGTACAATAAATACTGACCTGGAGAGGTTAATAAATACTGACCTGGAGAGGGCAATAAATACAGACCTGGAGAGTACAATAAATACAGACATGGAGAGGACAATAAATACTGTCCTGGATTGCACAATAAAAACTGAGCTGGAGAGTATAATAAATACTGACCTGGAGAGTACAATAAATACTGACCTGGAGAGTACAATAAATACTGACCTGGAGTGTACAATAAATAATGACCTGGAGAGTACAATAAATACTAATCTGTAGAGTACTATTAATACTGACCTGCAGAGTACAATAAATAATGACCTGGAGAGGGCAATAAATATTGACCTGGAGAGTACAATAAATACTGACCAGGAGAGTACAATAAAAACTGACCTGGAAAGTGCAATAAATACTGACCTGTAGAGCACAATAAATACTGACCTGGAGAGTACAATAAATCTAGACCTGGAGAGTACAATAAATAATGACCAGGAGAGTACAATAAAAACGGACCTGGAAAGTGCAATAAATACTGACCTGGAGAGTACAATAAATATTGACCTGGAGAGTACAATAAATATTGACCTGGTGAGCACAATAAATACTGACCTGGAGAGTACAATAAATACTGACCGGAAAGAGGGTAATAAAAACTTACCTGGAGAGTACAATAAATACTGCCCTGGAGAGCACAATAAATACTGACCTGGAGAGTACAATAAATACTGACCTGGAGAGCACAATAAATACTGACCTGGAGAGTACAACAAATACTGACGTGCAGAGGGTAATAAATACTGACCTGTAGAGTACAGTAAATACTAACCTGGAGTGCACAATAAATAGTGACCTGGAGAGTACAATAAATAGTGACCTGGAGAGTACAATAAATACTGACCTGGAGATTGTAGTAAATACTGACCTGGAGAGTGCAATAAATACCGACCTGGAGAGTACAATAAATACTGACCTGGAGAGCACAATAAATACTGAACTGGAGAGTACAATAAAAACTGACCTGACGAGTACAATAAATACTGACCTGGAGAGTATAATAAAAAGTGACCTGGAGAGGGTAATAAATACTTACCTGGAGAGGGCAATAAATACAGACCTGGAAAGTACAATAAATTCTGACCTGGAGAGTACAATATATACTGACCTGGACAGTACAATAAATACTGACCTGGAGAGGTTAATAAATACTGGCCTGGAGAGGGTAATAAATACAGACATGGAGAGTACAATAAATACTGACCTGGAGAGTACAGTAAATACTGACCTGGAGTGTACAATAAATAGTGACCTGGAGAGTACAATAAATAGTGACCTGGAGAGTACAATAAATACCGACCTGGAGAGTGTAGTAAATACTGACCTGGAGAGTACAATAAATACTGACCTGGAGAGTATAATAAATACTGACCTGGAGAGCACAATAAATACTGAACTGGAGAGTACAATAAAAACTGACCTGACGAGTACAGTAAATACTGACCTGGAGAGTATCATAAAAAGTGACCTGGAGAGGGTAATAATTACTTACCTTGAGAGGGCAATAAATACTGACCTGGAGAATACAATATGTACTGACCTGGACAGTACAATAAATACTGACCTGGAGAGGGTAATAAATACTGGCCTGGAGAGGGTAATAAATACAGACATGGAGAGTACAATAAATACTGACCTGGAGAGGACAATAAATAGTGACCTGGACAGTGCAATAAATATGGACCTGGAGAGTACAATAAATACTGACCTGGAGAGTACAATAAAGACGGACCTGGAGAGTGCAATAAATACTGACCTTGAGAGTACAATAAATACTGACCTGGAGTGTACAATAAATACTGACCTGGAGAGGACAGTAAATACTGACCTGGATAGTACAATAATCACTGACCTGGTGAGTACAATAAAAACTGACCTGGAGAGTACAATAAATACTGACCTGCAGAGGGTAATAAATACTGACCTGGAGAGTGCAATATATACTGACCTGGAGAGCACAATAAATACTGACCTGGAGAGGGTAATAAATACTGGCCTGGAGAGGGTAATAAATACAGACATGGAGAGTACAATAAATACTGACCTGGAGAGTACAGTAAATACTGACCTGGAGTGTACAATAAATAGTGACCTGGAGAGTACAATAAATAGTGACCTGGAGAGTACAATAAATACTAACCTGGAGAGTGTAGTAAATACTGACCTGTAGAAGGTAATAAATACTTACCTGGAGAGGGCAATAAATTCTGACCTGGAGAATACAATATATACTGACCTGGACAGTACAATAAATACTGACCTGGAGAGGGTAATAAATACTGGCCTGGAGAGGGTAATAAATACTGACCTGGAGAGTACAATATATACTGACCTGGAGAGCACAATAAATACTGACCTGGAGAGGGTAATAAATACTGGCCTGGAGAGGGTAATAAATACAGACATGGACAGTACAATAAATACTGACCTGGAGAGTACAATAAAGACTGATCTGGAGAGCACAATAAATACTGAACTGGAGAGTACAATAAAAACTGACCTGACGAGTACAGTAAATACTGACCTGGAGAGTATAATAAAAATTGACCTGGAGAAGGTAATAAATACTTACCTGGAGAGGGCAATAAGTTCTGACCTGGAGAGTACATTAAATACTGACCTGGAGAGTACAATAATCACTGACCTGGTGAGTACAATAAAAACTGACCTGGAGAGTACAATAAATACTGACCTGCAGAGGGTAATAAATACTGACCTGGAGAGTGCAATATATACTGACCTGGAGAGCACAATAAATACTGACCTGGAGAGGGTAATAAATACTGGCCTGGAGAGGGTAATACATACTGACTTGGAGAGGACAATAAATAGTGACCTGGACAGTACAATAAATACGGACCTGGAGAGTACAATAAATACTGACCTGGAGAGTACAATAAAGACGGACCTGGAGATTGCAATAAATACTGACCTGGAGAGTACAAAAAATACTGACCGGGGGACTACAATAAATACAGACATGGAGAGTACAATAAATACTGACCTTGAGAGTACAATAAATGATGACCTGGAGTGTACAATAAATACTGACCTGGAGAGGACAGTAAATACTGACCTGGATAGTACAATAAACACTGACCTGGTGAGTACAATAAAAACTGACCTGGAGAGTACAATAAATACTGACCTGCAGAGGGTAATAAATACTGACCTGGAGAGTGCAATATATTCTGACCTGGAGAGTACAATAAATACTGACCTGGAGAGCACCATAAATACTGACCTGGAGAGTACAATGAATACTGACCTGGCGCGGGTAATAAATACTGACCTGGAAAGTACTATAAATACTGACCTGGAGAGTACATTAAATGCTGACCTGGAGAGTACAATAAATACTGACCAGGAGATTACAATAAATACTGACCTGGAGAGTACAATAAATACAATAATTACTGACCTGGAGAGTACAATAAATACTGACCTGGAGAGTACAATATATACTGACCTGGACAGTACAATAAATGCAGACCTGGAGAGTAAAATAAATACTGACGGAGAGTACAATCAATACAATAATTACTGACCTGGAGAGTACAATAAATACTGACCTGGAGAGTACCATAAAAAATGACCTGGAGAGGGTAATAAATAATGACCTGGAGAGTACAATTAAAACTGAAATGGAGAGTACAATAAATACTGACCTGCAGAGTACAATAAATAAAGACCTGGAGAGTATAATAAATACTGACCTAAACAGGGCAATAAATACTGCCCGAGAGAGGGCAATAAATACTGACCTGGAGAGTACAATAAATACTAATCTGGAGAGGGCAATAAATACTGACCTGGAGAGGGCATTAAATATTGACCTTGTGAGTGCGATATATACTGACCTGGAGAGTACAATAAATACTGACCTGGAGAGTACAATAACTACTGACCTGGAGAGTACAATAAATACTGACCTGGAGAGGGTAATAAATACTGACCTGGAGAGGGCAATAAATACAGACCTGGAGAGTACAATAAATACAGACATGGAGAGGACAATAAATACTGTCCTGGACTGTACAATAAACACTGAGCTGGAGAGTATAATAAATACTGACCTGGAGAGTACAATAAATACTGACCTGGAGAGTACAATAAATACTGACCTGGAGTGTACAATAAATAATGACCTGGAGAGTACAATAAATACTAATCTGTAGAGTACTATTAATACTGACATGCAGAGTACAATAAATAATGACCTGGAGAGGGCAATAAATATTGACCAGGAGAGTACAATAAATACTGACCAGGAGAGTACAATAAAAACGGACCTGGAAAGTGCAATAAATACTGACCTGGAGAGCACAATAAATACTGACCTGGAGAGTACAATAAATATTGACCTGGAGAGTACAATAAATACTGACCAGGAGAGTACAATAAAAACGGACCTGGAAATGCAATAAATACTGACCTGGAGAGTACAATAAATATTGACCTGGAGAGTACAATAAATATTGACCTGGTGAGCACAGTAAATACTGACCTGGAGAGTACAATAAATACTGACCGGAAAGAGGGTAATATAAATTTACCTGGAGAGTACAATAAATACTGACCTGAAGAGCACAATAAATACTGACCAGGAGAGTACAATAAAGACTGACCTGGAGAGCACAATAAATACTGACCTGGAGAGTACAACAAATACTGACTTGCAGAGGTAATAAATACTGACCTGGAGAGTACAGTAAATACTGACCTGGAGTGTACAATCAATAGTGACCTGGAGAGTACAATAAATAGTGACCTGGAGAGTACAATAAATACTGACCTGAAGAGTGTAGTAAATACTGACCTGGAGAGTGCAATAAATACTGACCTGGAGAGTACAATAAATACTGACCTGGAGAGCACAATAAATACTGAACTGGAGAGTACAATAAAAACTGACCTGACGAGTACAATAAATACTGACCTGGAGAGTATAATAAAAAGTGACCTAGAGAGGGTAATAAATACTTACCTGGTGAGGACAATAAATACAGACCTGGAAAGTACAATAAATTCTGACCTGGAGAGTACAATATATACTGACCTGGACAGTACAATAAATACTGACCTGGATAGGGTAATAAATACTGGCCTGGAGAGGGTAATAAATACAGACATGGAGAGTACAATAAATACTGACCTGGAGAGTACAGTAAATACTGACCTGGAGTGTACAATAAATAGTGACCTGGAGAGTACAATAAATAGTGACCTGGAGAGTACAATAAATACTGACCTGGAGAGTGTAGTAAATACTGACCTGGAGAGTACAAAAAATACTGACCTGGAGAGTACAATAAATACTGACCTGGAGAGCACAATAAATACGGAACTGGAGAGTACAATAAAAACTGACCTGACGAGCACAGTAAATAATGACCAGGAGAGTATAATAAAAAGTGACCTGGAGAGGGTAATAAATACTTACCTTGAGAGGGCAATAAATACTGACCTGGAGAATACAATATATACTGACCTGGACAGTACAATAAATACTGACCTGGAGAGGGTAATAAATACTGGCCTGGAGAGGGTAATAAATACAGACATGGAGAGTACAATAAATACTGACCTGGAGAGGACAATAAATAGTGACCTGGACAGTGCAATAAATACGGACCTGGAGAGCGCAATAAATACTCCCCTAGAGAGGGCAATGAATATTGACCTGGAGAGTACAATAAATAATGACCTGGAGAGTACAATAAATACTGACCTGGTGAGTACAATAAATACTGACCTGGAGAGTACATTAAATACTGACCTGGAGAGTACAATAAATACTGACCTGGAGAGGGCAATAAATACTGTCCTGGCGAGAGCAATACAGACTGACCTGGAGAGTAGGATAAATACTGACCTGGAGAGTACATTAAATACTGACCTGGAGAGTACAATAAATACTGACCTGGAGATTACAATAAATACTGACCTGGAGAGTACAATAAATACAAAGTTACTGACCTGGAGAGTACAATAAATACTGACCTGGACAGTACAATAAATACTGACCTGGACAGTACAATAAATACTGACCTGGATAGGGTAATAAATACTGACCTGGAGAGGGTAATAAATACAGACATGGAGAGTACAATAAATACTGACCTGGAGAGGACAATAAATAGTGACCTGGACAGTACAATAAATACGGACCTGGAGAGTACAATAAATACTGACCTGGAGAGTACAATAAAGACGGACCTGGAGAGTGCAATAAATATTGACCTGGAGATTACAATAAATACTGACCGGGGGACTACAATAAATACTGACATGGAGAGTACAATAAATACTGACCTTGAGAGTACAATAAATACTGACCTGGAGTGTACAATAAATACTGACCTGGAGAGGACAATAAATACTGACCTGGATAGTACAATAAACACTGACCTGGTGAGTACAATAAATACTGACCTGGAGAGTACAATAAATACTGACCCGGATAGGGTAATAAATACTGACCTGGAGAGTGCAATATATACTGACCTGGAGAGTACAATAAATACTGACCTGGAGAGCACAATAAATACTGACCTGGAGAGTACAATAATACTGACCTGGCGAGGGTAATAAATACTGACCTGGAGAGTACAAAAAAAACTGACCAGGAGAGTGCAATAAATACTGACCTGGAGAGGGCAATAACTAATGGCCTGGAAAGTACTATAAATACTGACCTGGAGAGTACATTAAATGCTGACCTGGAGAGTACAATAAATACTGATCTGGAGAGTACAATATATACAATAATTACTGACCTGGAGAGTACATTAAATACTGACCAGGAGAGTACCATAAAAAATGACCTGGAGAGGGTAATCAATAATGACCTGGAGAGTACAATAAACACTGATCTGGAGAGTACAAAAATACTGACCTGGCGAGTAAAATAAATACTGACCTGAAGAGGGTAATAAATACTGAACTGGAGAGTACAATAAAAACTGAAATGGAGAGTGAAATAAATGCTGACCTGCAGAGTACAATAAATAAAGACCTGGAGAGTATAATAAATACTGACCGAGAGACGGCAATAAATACTGCCCGAGAGAGGGCAATAAATACTGACCTGGAGAGTACGATAAATACTGACCTGGAGAGGGTAATAAATACTGACCTGGCGAGTGCAATAAATACTGACCTGGAGAGTACAATAAATACTGACCTGGAGAGCACAATAAATACTGACCTGGAGAGTACAATAAATACTGACCTGGAGAGGGAAATAAATACTGAACTGGAGACTGCAATAAATGGTGACCTGGAGACTGCAATAAACACTGAACTGGAGAGTACAATAAATACGGACCTGTAAAGTGCAATAAATACTGACCTGGAGAGTACAATAAATACTGACTTGGAGAGTACAATATATATTGACCTGGAGAGCACAATAAATACGGACCTGGAGAGTACACTAAATCCTGACCGGAAAGAATGTAATAAAAACTGACCAGGAGAGTACAATAAATACTGACCTGGAGAGCACAATAAATACTGACCTGGAGAGTACAATAAATACTGACCTGGATAGCACAATAAATACTGACCTGGAGAGTACAATAAATACTGACCTGGAGAGGGTAATAAATACTGACCTGGAGAGTACAGTAAATACTGACCTGGAGTGTACAATAAAAAATGACCTGGAGAGTACAATAAATAGTGACCTGGAGAGTACAATAAATACTGACCTGGAGAGTGTTGTAAATACTGACCTGGAGAGTGCAATAAATACTGGCCTGGATGGTACAATAAATGCTGACCTGGAGAGCACAATAAATACTGAACTGGAGAGTACAATAAATACTGACCTGACGAGTACAATAAATGCTGACCTGGAGAGAACAATAAAAAGTGACCTGGAGAGGGTAATAAATACTTACCTGGAGAAGGCAATAAATACTGACCTGGAAAGTACAATAAACTCTGACCTGGAGAGTACAATATATACTGACCTGGACAGTACAATAAATACTGACCTGGAGAGGGTAATAAATACTGACCTGGAGAGGGCAATAAATAGTGACTGGACAGTACAATAAATACTGACATGGAGAGTACAATAAATACTGACCTGGAGAGGACAATAAATAGTGACTGACAGTACAATAAATACGGACCTGGAGAGTACAATAAATACTGACCTGGAGAGTACAATAAAGACGGACCTGGAGAGTGCAATAAATACTGACCTGGAGAGTACAATAAATACTGACCGGGGGACTACAATAAATACTGACCTGGAGAGTACAATAAATACTGACCTTAAAAGTACATAAATACTGACCTGGATAGTGCAATAAACACTGACCTGGAGAGTACAATATATTGTGACCTGGAGAGTACAACAAATACTGACCTGGAGAGGGTAATATATACTGACCTGGAGAGTGCAATAAATACTGACCTGGAGAGTACAATAAATACTGACCTGCAGATTGCAATAAATACTGCGCTGGAGAGTGCAATAAATGCTGACCTGGAGACTGCAATAAATACTGACCTGGAGAGCACAATAAATACTGACCTGCAGTGTACAATAAATACTGACCTGCAGATTACAATAAATATTGACCTGGAGAGGGTAATAAATACAGACCTGGAGAGTACAATAAATACTGACCTGGAGAGGACAATAAAAACAATGGGCCTTCAAGGACAGCAGTTCCCTTTCAAAAGAATAAAGTGGGATTTCTATCATTCCTGAAGGCAATTGTTTTGTGCGTGAATGAGCGCGGGTCTCAGGACCATGCGGGGCTGGGACGGTTGTTGAAGCCACAGGTGATAGACAGGCAGGAAGGAGGGAGGGAAGTAAAACCAACCCAGAAAAAAAGACAATTTAAAACATATATATATTTTCATAATAAGAAAATAAATAAATTCACAATTTTATTGCAAAAAATTGTATTTGATTTGATTTAAATAAATAAATAATTGTTTCTTAATCTATATATTTTTGATTGACCAAAGGCTGTGTGACTGCATGAAATCCACTGGAAATCGGCGTGCATTCAGTAAATTCCCAAACACCGTAAGCCCATGGTGTAAGACAAGCCACGAGGGAAGATGTGGGCAACAAAGACGATCTTTAAAAGTCGCGCGTGCCTTTCTGCAGGATCAGACTGCAGCTGCGTGTGCTGTGAAAGAGGTCAAATGTAATAGAGCCAATGCAGGCAGAACAGAAAAAGCACATTTATTGTGAAGATTAAAAAGTCGGGAATGTATATAAATATACGCATATATAAATATTTATACATATATTTAGATAAACAAAGTCAGTCAGTCAGTCATGTCTTGTCTTGTATTGATTTGATTTGTATTTGAAAATAAGGCGGAAGGAGCTCATCATGTCACACAGTCCATCCGCAAGCTCTCGCTAAAATCGCTATGTTTCATAGAAACATAGAAAATAGGTGCAGGAGCAGGCCATTCAGCCCTTCTAGCCTGCACCGCCATTCAATGAGTTCATGGCTGAACATGAAACTTCAGTACTACCTTGTATAATTTGCCTTCATTCAGATGTGGAATAGCAAAATCTCACAGCAGATTCTTCTCCTGTCAGGCAGTCCTCGAATGCGTGTTGAATCAAATCAGTGTGGCTTCAAGTTGCATTTAATGCACTTTTTCGGCCATGACTTGAAATGCATAGTAAGATCGCGCAGTACGTTTGCACGTACTCCCTCGCTTACACAAACACACCAACAAACTAAAATTCCTTAACCCTCCAAAGGCAGTTTTTGAAATTTGAAATTTGAAATCCGGGACAGACAGCACATTTCTTTTAAACAGATACATAATGATCCGATACAGATAGCATACCATTTTGGAGAGACAGAGAATGACCCCGGGCAGACCAGCACATCACCTTAAAAGGGATACAGAAACACAATGAACAAAAACAAAGAATGCTGTAAAACTCAGCAGGTCGTGAACATTCTGTGGATGAAGAACCCGGGCTCACGTTCAGTCAGATGTTCATTCCGATATATTAAGTTAAATGTAAAGTTTACCGATTTTTTTCCACGAAAATAGCGCCTGGAAATAAATAGGCAGCGAGGAAGGACAAAAGGGAATGTCTGTGATACAGTGGAGCGTAGGAGTGATTGAATATAAATAGCACAATGCGAAAAGACAAAGTGGGTGGTAAGCTGGCAATAAATGACAAAGGATGGACCAGAGCAGGATTTAGTGGGAACAGCAGAACCATTAGCAGACAATGGGAGCGGTGCTTATGATCCGAATGTTGAGGCCAGAACACTATAACATGCCTGGAATGGAGGCTGTGAACGCCTTTTAATCAGAGCAGGCAGATTGGTCACGCCGGATTGATTTCCTGTACGGTTTAAATTCGGCAACCAAGGGACTAAATCCAAAGCCAGCTTCTCACATCTTTTCAGCGCTAGAGAAAGAGGACGCACACGAATTCAGATCATAGTCTGTTTCACGTTGAAGTGGAGATTGACGCTGAATGTATGCTTATCCCAATGGAGGTGAGCTCATGCGTGCAGAAAGGAAGATATACTGATCAAGTATTGGCCGGAATCAAACACGGGTTTCGGTTGTCCAATGAGACACAGAGCCGAGTGCATCTGAGATGCATGAACTTTACTCAGTTCGGTGAGTTTCACTTTGCTACTGGCAATCTCCAGGATTTTGAGACGCTGTGGGGATAACGGAGCGCAATCACACGTTTTAATTTGAAACATGTCAGTTTGCTCACATGTCGACCGGCTGAGAACTGGTATTTTGACTAAACGATGGCAAAGTTCGTCCAGGATTTGAACCACGGACCTCTCGCATTTCAATTATTAAAATCCCAAAGCCAGAATCATACCCCTAGACCAACGAGCCGCCGACAGTGCGGGACGTAGCTCTCAGATTCTGACGTTAGTTTGCTATTCGGCCCATCTTGCCTGTGCTGACTCTCAGGGGCGTATCTCATGAGTCCCCCTCTCCATAGTCCTGCTAATGTTTTCCCTTTGATGAATAGATTATTTTTTGAGACATCACTTCACCAACGAGCTGCATCCTTGTCAGTAAAAGGTGAATTTGGCAATGAGGTTCAATGTGTGACGAAATAAAACGAGGGGAAAATGTTTAACACAATAACGACGAAGCTGGGGGCATACTGGATCAGCAGTCCATTGCCTTAACCTCTCAGTCACCTTGTCTCCTATTTACTGCAACGTCAGACATCCATCCCCTTTTCTTTGCATTCAAACATAAATAATGTGCACGAAAGTCTACTTCACCGCTTTTTGTGCCCGTGCAACCAGATCGATAGTGATGAAAATTTACCATTATCTTCAAAAAGCAAACAGCCTTCCTTTACTTCAGGTGAGTAACTGTACGAGATGGTTGGTTTTGAGGCAGAATCAAAACAAAGACTATAAAATGTCAAGCTACGAGTTTGACTGCAGTAGGACTCGAACCTTTAATATTCTGATAACATCATGGTTATAATTGAAGTCAGACGCCTTGTCCATTAGGCCATTGGCACACATTTGTTGCTTTTTATATTGAGAGCAAATTTGGGATAAGGGTTATTTCAAGGAATGGATGTAGGAAAACATGAGCATATTTCGAGTAATGAATAGATGCTCTGCGATATGGATGCGCACGGGCACAGGCAACGTCAATGTAGCTTCAAACACAACAGTTTCACAATTCGGTCACCGCAGCTGAAAACACACACCTTTTAAAACTATACAGAATGATCCGGATTATGAGAAAATACGTCATATAGGGGCAAATTATGAACCGGAACTGACAATCATCCCGTTTAAGCAGACACCGAATGATCCTGAACAGCTGGCACATCCCAATTACAAAGATGTAGAAAGACCCTTGACTGACACAGTACGCTTTTAAAAGAATAACGTGGGATTTCTGTCATTCTTGAAAGCAATTGTGCTGTGCGTGAGTGAGCGTGGAGCTCAGGACCAGTCGGGGCTGGGACGGTTGTTGAAGACACAGATGATAGACAGGCAGGAAGGAGGGAGGGAAGTAAAACCAACCCAGACAAAAATACAATTTAAAACATATATATATTTATCATAGTAAGAAAATAATTAATTTTACAATTTTATTGCAAAAAATTGAATTTGATTTGATTTGAATAAATAAATAATTGTTTCATAATCTATATATTTTTTATTGAAGGAAGGCTGTGTGACTGGACGAATTCCACTGGAAATCAGGTGGTGCAGTCATTAAATACCCAAACTCAGTAAGCCCATGGTGGAAGACAAGCCACGATGGAAGATGTGGGCAACAAAGGTGATCTTTCATAATCGCGAGTGCCTTTTCGCTGGGTCTGACAGCAGCTGCGTGTGCTGTGAAAGAGGTCAAATGTAATAGAGCACAGTGCAGGCAGAACGGAAAATGTACATTTATTGTGAAAGTTAAAAAGTAGGGAACGTATATAAATACACGTACATATAAATATGTATATACATATATATAGAAACAAAGTCAGTCAGTCAGTCATGTCTTGTCTTGTCTTGATTTGATTTGTATTTGAAAATAAGGGTGAAGGAGGTCATCATGTCACACAGCCCATACGCAAGCTATCGCTAAAATCGCTATGTTTCTAACTTATGTCATTTGCCTTCTTTCAGATGTGGAATTGCAAAATAGCAAAGCAGATTCTGCTCCAGTTAGGCAGTCCTCGAATGTGTGTTCAATCAAATCAGAATGGCTTCAAGTTGCATGTGATGCCTTTTTTCTCACGTGACATGATTGCACAGTACGATCGCGCAGCACATTTGCACGCACTCTCTCGCTTACACAAACACACAAACAAACGAATATTCCTGCACCCTCCAAAAGCAGTTTTTGAAATTTGAAATTTGATATCTGGGAGAGTCAGCACAATCCCTTTCAAACAGGAAGGACAAAAGGGAATGTCTTTGATACAGTGGAGCTTAGGAGTGATTGAATAATAAATGGGACAATGCGAAAAGGTAAAGTGGGTAAAATGAAAAATATTGTATGTTACATTTTCCCAGGGTCTAGTTACTCTCTGCTGATGTTAAAATGGTAAGCGGGCAAAAAAGTAAAAAAGAATGGTATAGAGCAGGTGTTAGTGGGAACAGCAGAACCATTACCAGACAATGCGAGCGGTGCTTATGATCCGATAAGCTGGACGTAATGTTGAGGCCAGAAGACTATAACATGCCTGAAATATAGGGTTTGAACCCCTTTTAATCAAACCAGGCAGCTTGGCCACCCCGGATTGATTTCCTGTACGGTGTGAATACGGCAGCCAAGGGACTAATTCAAAAGCCAACTTCTCACGACTTTTCGGCACGAGAGAAACAGGATGCACTCATATTCAGGGCAGAGTATGTTTCACGTTGAAGTGGAGATTGACGCCGAATGTATGCTTATCCCAATGGAGGTGAGCTCATGCATGCAGAAATGAAGATATACTGATCAATTATTGGCCGGAACCAAACACGGGTTTAGTTTGTCCAATGAGACACAGAGCCGAGTACATCTGAGATAATTTAACTTTACTCAGTTAGGTGAGTTTCACTTTGCTCCTGGGAACCTCCAGGATTTGGACTCTGTGGGAACAACGGAGCGAAATCACACGTTTTAATTTGAAATATGTACATTTTCTCACATTTCGACCTGCTCAGAAGAAGTTATTTTACTAAAAGTTGGCAGGGCTCGTCGGGGATTTGAACACGGGACCTCTTGCATTTCAATTTTGAAAATCCCAAAGCGAGAATCATACCCTTGGACCAACGAGCCGCGTAGCCCTCAGATTCTGACGGTAGTTTACTATTCGGCCCATCGTGCCTGTGCTGAATCTCAGAGAGCTATCGAATGAGTCCCCCTATCCATCGTCCTGCTAATGTTTTCCCTTTGATGAATATATTATTAATTTGAGACATTACATCACCAAAGAGCTTCATCCTTGTCAGTAAAAGGTGAATTTGGCAATGTGGTTGACAAAAAAACCAGAGGGATCAAATTTTTAACGCAATAACGACGAGGGTGGGAGCACACTGGATCAGCAGTCCATCGCCTTAAGCTCTCGGCTACCTCGTCTCCTATTTACAGCAAGGTCAGACATCCATCCCCTACTTTTTGCATCCAAACAGAAATAATGTGCAAGGATGTCTACTTCACCACCTGTTCTGCCCGTGCAACCAGATCGGCAGTGATGAAAATGTGCCATTAGCTTCTGAAAGCAAACAAACTTCCTTTACTTCAGGTGAGTGACTGTCCGAGATGGTCGATTTTGAGGCACAATCAAAACAAAGAATATAACATTTCACGCAGCGAGTTAGTTGACCGGTGTAGGAGTCGAACCTGTAGTTTTCTGATAACATCGTGGTTACAATTGAAGTGAGGTGCCTTATCCATTAGGCCACGCAGCCGCTGCCATCAGCATAAAATTTGTTGTTTTTATATTGAGAGCAAACTTGGGACAAGGGTGATTTCAAGGAATGGATGCAGGAAAACATGAGCAGATATCGAGTAATGAATAGATGCGCTTCGATATGGATGTGCACGGGCATAGGCAACGTCAATGTAGCTTGAAACACAACAGTTTAACAATTCGGTCATCGTAGCTGAAATCACACTCCTTTTAGAACTATACAGAATGATCCGGATTATGAGAAAATACGTCATAAAGGAGCAAATTATGAACCGGAACTGACAACCATCCCGTTAAAGCAGACATCGAATGATCCTGAACTGCAAACACATCCCTATTACAAAGATATAGAATGACCCTTGACTGACAGCAGTTCGCTTTTAAAAGAATAAAGTAGTAATTCTATCAGTCTTGAAGGCAATTCTGCTGTGCGTGAGTGAGCGTGGGGCTCAGGACCAGTCGGGGCTGGGACGGTTGTTGAAGCCACAGGTGATAGACAGGCAGGAAGGAGGGAGGGAAGCAAAATCAACCCAGACAAAAAGACAAATTGAAAATTCTATATATTTATCATAATAAGAAAATAAATAAATACTTTTTCAATTTAATTGCAAAACGCTGAATTTGATTTGATTTAAATAAATAAATAATTGTTTCATAATCTATTTATTTTTTATTGAACGAAGGCTGTGTGACTGGATGAATTCCACTGGAAATCAGGGGGTGCAGTCACTAAATGCGGAAACTCAGTAAGCCCATGGTGGAAGACAAGCCACGATGGAAGATGTGGGCAACAAAGGCGATCTTTTAAAGTCGCGCGTGCCTTTCTGCTGCATCTGACAGCAGCTGCATGTGCTGTGAAAGAGGTCAAATGTAATAGAGCCAATGCAGGCAGAACAGAAAAAGCACATTTATCGTGAAAGTTAAAAAGTAGGGAATGTATATAAATATACGTATATATATAAATATTTATATACATATACATATTAACAAAGTCAGTCAGTCAGTCATGTCTTGTCTTGTCTAGATTTGATTTGTATTTGAAAATAACGGGGAAGGAGGTCATCATGTCACACAGCCCATACGCGAGCTCTCGCTAAAATCGCTATGTTTCGAACTTATGACATTTGCCTTCTTTCAGATATGGAAGAGCAAAATCCCACAGCTGATTCTTCTCCTGTCAGGCAGTCCTCGAATGCGTGTTCAATCAAATCAGTGTGGCTTCAAGTTGCATGTCATGCCTTTTTTCTCACGTGACATGAAATGCACAGTAAGATCGCGACGCACGTTTGCATGCACTCTCTCGCTTACACAAACACACAAACAAACTAACATTCCTGTACCCTCCAAAGGCAGTTTTTGAAATTTCAAATTTGAATTCCTGGACAAACAGCACAGCCCTTTTAAACAGACACAGAACGAATCGGGACTGATCGCACACCATTTTAGAGAGAGACAGAGAATGACCCGACCATCAGCACATCACCTTAAAAGGGATTCGGAACCAGAAGGAACAAAAACAGAGAATTCTGTGAAACTCAGCAGGTCGTGCATATTCTGTGGATGAAGATCCCGGGTTCACGTTTAATTAGATGATCATTCCGATATTTTGGGAAAAATGTTAAGTTTACAGATTTTTTCAACAAAAATAGCGCCTGGAAAAAAATAGGCAGCGAGGAAGGACAAAAGGGAATGTCTGTGATACAGTGGAGTGTACGAGTGATTGAATAATAAATGGCACAATGCGAAAAGGCAAAGTAGGTGGTAAGCGGGCAATAAAGTAACAAAGAATGGACCAGAGGACGTGTTAGTGGGAACAACAGCACCATTACCAGATAATGGGAGCGGTGCTTATGATCCGATACTCTGAACCTGATGTTGAGGCCAGAAGACTATAACATGCCTGAAATATAGGGTCTGAACGCCTTTATAATCAGACCAGGCAGCTTGGCCTCCCCGGATTGATTTCCTGTCCGGTTTGAATTCGGCAGCCAAGGTACTAATTCAAAAGCCAGCTTCTCACATCTTTTCAGCACAAGAGAAACAGGACGCAATCATATTCAGGGCAGAATATGTTTCACGTTGAAGTGGAGATCGACGCCGAATGTATGCTTATCCCAATGGAGGTGTGCTCATGCATGGAGAAATGAAGATACACTGGTCAAGTATTGGCCGGAACCAAACACATGTTTAGGTTGTCCAATGAGACACAGAGCCGAGTGCATCTGAGAAACTTTATAACTTTACAAAGTTCGGTGAGTTTCACTTTGCTCGTGGGAAACTCCAGGATTTGGACGCTGTGGGTTCAATGTAGCGAAATCACACGTTTTAATTTCAAATATTTCCGCTTTTTCATTGTCGACCGGCTCAGAAGCGGTTCCTTGACCTGAAATTGACAGGGCTCGTCCTGGTTTTGATCCCGGGTCTTCTAGCATTTCAATTTTGAAAATCCATAAGCCAGCATCGTACCACTAGACCACCTCGCCGCCGACAAGGAAGAGCGTAGCTCTCAGATTCTGATGGTCGTTTACTTTTCTGCCCATCGTGCCTGTGCCGACTCTCAGAGACCTATCGAATGAGTTACCCTATCCATAGTCGTGCTAATGTTTTCCATTTGATGTATATATTATTACTTTGAGACATTACATCATCAAAGAGCTGCATCCTTGTCAGTAAAAGGTGAATTTGGCAATGAGGTTAAATGTGATTGAAAATAAAACCTGAGGGATCACATTTTTAACACAATAACGACGAGGGTGGGAGCACAGTGGATTAGCAGTCCATCGCCTGACCCTTTTGGCCACCTTGTCTCCTATTTACAGCAACGTCAGACATCCACCCCCTACTTTTTCATCCAAACAGAAATAACGTGCAAGGAAGTCTACATCACCGCCTGTTCTGCCCGTGCAACCAGATCGAGATTGATGAAAATGTGCCATTAGCTTCTTAAAGCAAACAGCCTTCCTTCACATCAGGTGAGTGACTGGAAGAGATGGTTGATTTTGAGGCTAAATCAAAACAAAGAATATAACATTTCACGCAGCGAGTTAGTTGGCCGCGGTAGGACGCGAACATGTAATCTTCTGATAACATCAGAGTTACGACCTAAGTCAGATGCCTTATCCATTATGCCACGCAGCTGCTGCTAGCGGCACAAATGTTGTTGTTTTTTATATTGAGAGCAAATTTGGGACAAGGGTTATTTCAAATAATTGATGTCGGAAAACATGAGCATAATTCGAGTAATGAATAGATGCGCTGCGATATGGATGCGCACGGGCAAATGCAACGTCAATGTAGCTTGATCACAACAGTTTATCAATTCGGTCATCGCAGCTGACATCACACTCCTTTAAAAACTATACAGAATGATCCGGATTTTGAGAAAATACGTCATAAATGGGCAAATTATGAACCCGAACTAACAACCATCCCGTTTAAGCAGACACCGAATGATTCTGAACTGCAAACACATCCCTATTACAAAGATGTAGAATGACCCTTGACTGACAGCAGTTCGCTTTTAAAAGAATAAAGTGGGAATTCTATCATTCTTGAAGGTAATTGTGCTGTGCCTGAGTGAGTGTGGGGCTCAGGACCAGTCGGGGCTGGGACGGTTGTTGAAGCCAAAGGTGATAGACAGGCAGGAAGGAGGGAGGGAAGTAAAACCAACCCAGACAAAAAGACAATTTATAATATCTATATATTTATCATAATAAGAAAATAAATAAATTTGCAATTATATTGCAAAAAACTGAATTTGATTTGATTTGAATAAATAAATAATTGTTTCATAATCTATATATTTTTGATTGAGCGAAGGCTGTGTGATTGGATAAATTCCACTAGAAATCAGGTGGTGCAGTCAATAAATACCCAAACACAGTAATCCCATAGTGGAAGACAAGCCACGATGGAAGATGTGGGCAACAAAGGCGATGTTTTAAAGTCGCGAGTGCCTTTCTGCTGGATCTGACAGCAGCTGCGTGTGCTGTGAAAGAAGTCAAATGTAATAGAGCCCGGTGCAGGCATAACAGAAAAAGTACATTTATTGTAAAAGTTAAAAAGTAGGGAATGTATGTAAATATACGTATATATCAATATGTATATACATATATATATATACATATATATATGTACATATAAACAAAGTCAGTCAGTCAGTCATGTCTTGATTTGATTTGTATTTGAAAATAATGGGGAAGGAGGTCATCATGTCGCACAGCCCATACGCAAGCTCTCACTAAAATCGCTATGTTTCTAACGTATGTCATTTGCCTTCTTTCAGATGTGGAAGAGCAAAATCCCACAGCAGATTCTTCTCCAGTCAGGCAGTCCTCGAATGCGTGTTCAATCAAATCAGTATGGCTTCAAGTTGCATGTAATGCCTTTTTTCTCAGGTGACATGAAATGCACAGTTAGAAAGCGAAGCACGTTGGCCCGCACTCTCTCGCTTACACAAACACAGAAACAAGCTAACATTCCTGCACCCTCCAAAGGCAGTTTTTGAAATTTGAAATTTGAAATCCGGGACAGACAGCACATCCCTTTTAAACAGACACAGAACGAACCGGGACTGATAGCATACCATTTTAGAGAGGCATAGAATGACCACGGCGATCAGCATATCACCTTAAAAGGGATACGGAAACAGAATGAACAATAACAGAGAATTCTGTAAAACTCAACAGTCTTGCACATGCTGTGGATGAAGATCCCACGTTCACGTTCAGTCAGATGATCATTCCGATATTTTAGGAAAAATGTAAAGTTTACAGATTTTATCAACAAAAATAGCGCCTTGTAAAAAATAGGCAGGGAGGAAAGACAAAAGGGATTGTCTGTGATACAGTGGAGCTTAGGAATGATTGAATAATAAATGGCACAATGCGAAAAGGCAAAGTGGGCGGTAAGAGGGCAATAAAGTAACAATGGATGGTCCAGAGGAGGAACAGTAGAACCATTACCAGACAATGGGAGCGGTGCTTATGATCCGATAAGCTGGACCAAATGTTGTGGCCAGAAGACTATAACATGCTTGAAATATCGGGTGTGAACGCCTTTTAATCTGACCAGACAGTTTGGCTACCCCGGACTGATTTCCTGTACGGTTTGAATTCGGCAGCCAAGGGATGAATTTAAAAGCCAGCTTCTCACATCTTTTCGGCGCGAGAGAAACAGGACGCATTCATCTTCAGGGCAGAGTATGCTTGACGATGAAGTGGAGATTGACGCTGAATCTATGCTTATCCCAATGGAGTTGAGCTCATGCGTGGAGAAATGAAGATATACTGATCAACTATTGGCCGGAACCAAACACGGGTTTAGGTTGTCCAATGAGACACAGAGCCGAGTACATCTGAGATACTTTAACTTTACTCAGTTCGGTGAGTTTCACTTTGCTGCTGGGAAACTCCAGGATTTGGACGATGTGGGAACAACGGAACGAAATCACACGTTTCAATTTGAAATATGTCCGTTTTCTCACATGTGGACCGTCTCAGAAGTCGTTCTTTGACGAAAAGTTGGCAGGGCTCGTGCGGGATTTGAAAACGGGAACTCTCGCATTTCAATTTTGAAAATTTCTAAGCGAGAATCATACCCCTAGACCAACGAGCCTGAGACAGTAAGGGATATATCTCTCAGATTCTGACGGTAGTTTACTATTCGGCCCATCGTGCCTCTGATGACTCTCAGAGACCTATCGAATAAGTCCCCCTCCCCATTGTTCTGCTAATGTTTTCCCTTTGATGAATATATTATTAATTTGGGAAATTAATTTACCAAAGAGCTGCATCCTTGTCAGTCAAGGGTGAATTTGGCAATGGGGTTAAATGTGATTGACAAAAAAACCAGAGGGGTCAAATGTTTAACACAATAACGACGAGGGTGGGAGCACACTGGATTAGCAGGCCATCGCCTGAACCTCTCTGCCACCTCGTCTCCTATTTACAGCAAGGTCAGACAACCATCCCCTACTTTTTGCTTCCAAACAGAAATAATGTGCAAGAAAGTCAACTTCACCGCCTGTTCTGCCCGTGCAACCAGATGGGCAGTGAGGAAAATATGCCATTAGCTTCTTAAAGTAAACAACCTTCCTTTACTTCAGGTGAGTGACTGTTCGAGATAGTTGGGCTTGAGGCAGAATCAAAATAAAGAATATAAAATTTCACACGGCGAATAAGTTGACCGCGGCAAGACTCGAACCTGCAATCTTCTGATAACATCACAGTTACAATCGAAGTCAGGCGCCTTCGTTGACGCAACATTTGTTGTTTTTGACATTGAGAGGAAATTTGGGACAAGGTTTTTTCAAGGAATGGATGTAACATCGTGGTTACAATTGAAGTCAGTCGATTTGTCCATTAGGCCATTGGCACACATTTGTTGTTTCTCATATTGAGAGCAAATTTGGCATAAGGGTTATTGCAAGGAGTGGATGTAGTAAAACATGAGCATATTTCGAGTAATGAATAGATGCGCTGCGATATGGATGCGCACGGGCACAGGAAATGTCAATGTAGTTTGAAACACAACAGTTTAACAATTCGGTCATCGCAGCTGAAATCACACTTCTTTTAAAACTATACAGCATGATCCGAATTATGATAAAATACATATAAAAGGGCAAATCAATGAGACATTAGATCATCAAAGAGCAGCATCCTTGTCAGTAAAAGGTGCATTTTGCAATGAGGTTAAATGTGATTGACAAAAAAATCAGAGGGGTCAATTGTTTAACACAATAACGACGAGGGTGGAAGCATACTGGATTAGCAGTCCATCGATGAACCTCTCCGCCACCTCGTCTCCTACTTACAGCAATGTCAGACATCCATCCCCTACTATTTGCATCCAAACAGAAATAATGTGCAAGAAAGTCTACTTCACCGCCTGTTCTGCCATTGCAAACAGATCGGCAGTGAAGAAAATGTGCCATTAGCTTCTTAAATCAAACAGCCTTCCTTTACTTCAGGTGAGTGACTGTACGAGATGGATGGTTTTGAGGCAGAATCAAAATTTCACGCGACGAGTAAGTTGACCGAGGCAAGACTCGAAACTGCAATCTTCTGAAATCATTGCGGTTACAATCGAAGTCAGAGGCCTTATCCATTCGGGAAAGCGGCCGCTGCTGTTAACGCAACATTTGTTGTTTATTATATTGAGAGCAAATTTGGGACAAGGGTTATATCAAGGAATGGATTTAGAAAAACATGATCATATTTCGAGTAATGAATAGATGCGCTGCGATATGGATGCGGACGGGCACAGGCATCGTCAATGTAGCTTGAAACACAACAGTTTCACAATTCGGTCATCGCAGCTGAAATCACACTTCTTTTAAAACTATACAGAATGATCCGGCATTCTGAGAAAAAACGTCTTAAAAGGGCAATTTATGAACCGGAACTGACAACCGCCCCGTTTAAACAGACAACGAATGATCCGGGACTGCAAGTACATCCCTCTTTCAGATGTAGAATGACGCTTGACTGACAGCAGTTCCCTTTTAAAAGAATAAAGTGGGATTTCTATCATTCCTGAAGGCAATTGTTCTGTGCGTGAGTGAGCGTGGGGCTCAGGAGCACGCCTGGTTGGGACAGTAGTTGAAGCCACAGATGATAGACAGGCAGGAAGGAGGGAGGGAAATAAAACCAACGCAGACAAAAAGCCAATTTTCACGTTTTCACTTTCAGTCGGGTAATCATTCCGATGTTTTGGGGAAAAGTTAAAGATTACTGATTTTTTTCAACAAAAACAGCACCTGGAGAATATAGGCAACGAGAAACGACAAAAGGGAGCTTCTGTGATACAGTGGATCGCAGGAGTGATTAAATAATAAATGGCACAACGGGAAACAGCAAAGTGGGTGGTTATCGGGGAATAAGGTAACAAAGGATCGTCCAGGAACGGTGTTAGTGGGAACAGCAGAACCATTATCAGACAATGGGAGCGGTCCTTATGATCCGACATGTTCCAGCTAATGTTGAGGCTAGAAGTCTATAAAATGCCTAAAATATAGGGAGTAAACTCCTTTTAATCAGACCAGGCAGCTTGGCCTCCCCAGATTGATTTCCTGTACGTTTGGAATTCAGCAGCCAAGGGACTAAATCCAAAGCCAGCTTCTCACATCTTTTCAGCGCTAGAGAAACAGGACGCACTCATATTCAGGGCAGAGTATGTTTCACCTTGAAGTTAAGATTGACGCTGAATGTATGCTTATCCCTGTGGAGGGGAGCTCATGCGTGCAGAAAGGAAGATCTACTGATCAAGTATTGGCCTTAATGAAACACGGGTTTAGATTGTCCAATGAGACACAGAGCCGAGTATATCTGAGATACTTTAATTTTACTCAGTGAGTAAAATTCACTTTGCTCCTGGGAATCTCTGGGATTGGGACGCCGTGGGAACAGCTGCGCGAAATCACACGTTTTCATTCGAAATATTTCTGTTTTCGTACATGTCGACCGGCTGTGAGAAGCGGATCTTTGACTAAAAGATGGCAGAGTTTGTCCGGGATTTGAATCTGTGACCTCTTGCATTTCAATTATGAAAAATCCCGAAGCAAGAATCCTCAACCGAGACCAACGAGCCACGTAGGTCTTAACCTCTGACGGTAGTTCACTATTCGGCCCAAGCTGATGTGCTGTCTCTCAGAGAACTATCTAATTAGTCCCCATGACCATAGCCCTGCTTATGTTATCCCTTTGATCAATATACTATTAATTTGAAACATTACATGACCAAAGTGCAGCATCCTTGTCACTAAATGTTGAATTTAGTCATGAGATTAAATATGATTGAAAAAATAACCGAAGGGGTTAATTGCTTTACCTCATTACGACGAGGATGTGATTCGAACCCACGCATGCACAACACACTGGATCAACAGATCATCGCCTGAAGTTCTCGGCCATCTCGTCTCCTATTACTAGCTACATCAGCAATTGATTTTGCTGTTTGTTGCATCCAAACAGAAACAATGTTGAAGAAAGTCGACTTCACTGCTTGTTCTGCCCGTGCAACCAGATCGACAGTGAAAATGTGCCATTAGCTTCTTGAAGCATGCAGTCTTTCTTTTCTTCAGGTGAGTGATTGTACGAGATGGCTGGTTTTGCGGCAGAACGACAACAAAGAATATCACATTGCACACAGTGAGTTAATTTACGGCGGCAAGACACGAACCTGCAAATTTCTGATAATATTGCGGTTACAATCGAAGTCAGACGCCTTAACCATTACGCAACGCGGCTGCTGCCAGAAGGAAAAAAATTGTTGTTGTTTATATTAGGAGCAATTTCGGGGCAAAAGCTATGCCAAGGAGTGGGTTTTGGAAAAGATGATCATATTTCAAGTAAATGAACAGATGCGCTGCGATCTGGGTGCGCACCTTAGCTGGGCTTGAAACTTGGAACACAAAGCTTAATAATTCGGTCATCACAGCTGAAATCACACTCCTTTTCAAAATATACATGGTGATCCGGGACGATGAGAAAATCTGTCTTAAAGGGAAAGGTTATGAACCGGAACTGACAATCATCCCTTTTAAACAGACACAGAATAATCAGGGACTGCAAGCACATCCCTTTTTACACAGACGCAGAATGACGCTTGACTGACAGCAGTTCCCTTTTAAAAGAATAAAGTGAGATTTCTATCATCCCTGAAGGCAATTGTGCACTGAGTGAGCGTGGGGCTCAGGACCACGCGGGACTGGAACGGTGATTGAAGCCCCAGGTGATCGACAGGCAGGAAGGAGGGAGGGAAGTAAAATCAATCCAGACAAAAAGCCAATTTCATAAAATTTATATACTTAATTTTGTAAGGAATGTATACATGTGAAATGTATTAAACAAAAATTGAATTTGATTTGTTTTCATTAAATATATCATCAATTAATAATGTATTTCTTTTTTGATTGAACGATGGAGATAAGGGTGTGCATGCAGTAAATAACAACAGACACAGTCAGCCCATGGTGGTAGACAAGCCACGAGGGAAGATGTGGGATGTAATGGTGATCTTTTAAAGTGACGTGTGTCTGTCTGCTGTTTTTCAGATATGCAATGTCAGGATCCGACAGCAGCTGCTTGTGCTGTGAAAGTGGACAAAAGCAATAGAGCCCAGTGCAGGCAGATCAGTAAAAGCACATTTTTTGTGAAAGTTAAAAAGCGGGGAGGTATACATTGGACATAAGTATACACTCACACACACACACACACACACACACACACACACGTATATACTTATAAATATATATATAAATATATATATATATATATATATATATATAAACAAAGTCAGTCAGTCATGTCTTGACTTGTCTTGTCCTGTTTTGATTTGACTTGAATTTGAAAATAAGGTGGATGAACTCATCATGTCACAAAGCCCACACGCAAATCCTGGCTGGAATCCGTATGTTTCTAACTTGTGTTTTTTGCATTTTTTCAGATGTGGAATGGGAAAATCCTTCAGCAGATTCTTCTCCTGTACGATATTCCGCGAAGGAGTGTTCAAGCTAATCGGCATGGCTTCAAATTCCATGTAATGCCTTTTTTCACACATGTTATGAAATGCCAAGCACGATCGCACAACGCGTTTGCACTCTCTCCCTCTCTCTCTTACACAAACTCACAAACAAACTTAAATTCCTACACCCTCCAAAGACAGTTTTTGAATTTTGAAATTTGAAATCTGGAATAGACAGCACATCCCATTTAAACAGGCACAGAATGATCCGGGACTGATAGCATATCCCTTTTAAACAGACACATACATTTGCGGGACTGAATGCAAATCCCTGTGAAGCAGATATAGAATGTGCTTGAACTGAGAGATCTTTTATTTTAAACCGACCCAGAATGACCCGGGACTGAAAGCAAATCCTTTGAAAACAGACACAGATTGAGTCTGGACTGACAGCAAATCGGTTTAGACAGACACAAACTGATCTGTGACCTCTCGCATTTCCACTGTGAAAATCACAAAGAGAGATTCATATCCCTCGACCAAGGAGCAGCCGACATTAAAGTGCGTAACCCTTTCTATTTTAAAGCGGCATATTCTGACGGTAGTGAAGAAAGCTATTCGGCCCAACGTGGCTGTGCTGTGTCTCTGAGAGAGCGATCAGATTAGTTCCCCTCTCCATAGTCCTGCGAATAAGAATGTAAGAATGTAAATTTTACCTTTGATGAATATATTGGGCCTGAAGTCATTGTGCTGGGCTTCCCCCAGACGCTCGGCTGCAAATAGTGACAAAGTTCCACACCTACCTTTTGCTCCTGCACACTCCGCACCTGAGGCCTTCTCTTCGCGCGCTTCGCAGCGCATTCACGTCTTGCAGCTGCGGAGGGAGAAGTTGGATTCACCTGGCTCTGGATAGCCAATGAAGGTCATAATAGCATCTCCGTTAGTAGGGATTCTCAGTATTATGAATGAAAACGCCCCCATCACCCAAACACACATAAAATGTAAAAAAAAATAGTCACGTATTTAATATTAATTTAAATTAAAGTTAACAAATTTATAGAAAAAAATATATTGTTCGGATTTTTTTTAAAGTTTGATATTTAGGGTTTAAAATAAACCTTCCTTAATGGATAGAGTTTTTAAACATAAAAATGTTATTACATTTTATTTCTATATGTTTTTTTTAATATTTTTTACATGTTTTAAAACTCTTACGCTGAAAAAAGTAGGCTATGCACCTGCTTTTCCCAGGCCCAAGCAATTTAAGGACATTAGCTGGGCAATTGATGGACGAATGGCGCATAATCACGCGAATGTCCTTCTTCTGAAGAAGCGTTGGGTCTGTCAAGCAAGAATTTGACATTGGAAAACCTGGTTTTCAGTGCATGCGCCTCGCACCCCAAAAAAGGGCTTTTGTGGATCATTGCCGCTTGCGTACGTACTCCGTACAGACCCAGTGAGGCCGTAATTACAGGCCCTATATTCATTTGAGACATGACATGACCAAAGTACAGCATCCTTGAAAGTAAAAGGCAAATTTGGCCATGAGGTTTTATGTGATTGACAAAACAACAAGTGGCTTCAAACGTTTTACACAATAAGGACGATTATGGGATTCGGAGCCACGCATGCAGATCACAATGGATTAGTAGTTATTCGCGTTAAACTCTGGGCCAGCTCCTCTCCCGTTTGAAACAACGCTAGGCATTCAATTGCCTGCTTTTTGCATCCAAACAGAAATATTCTGCAAGAATGTCCAATTCACCGCTTGTCCTGCCTATGCAAGCAGATCGACAATGTTAAAAATGTGCCATCAGCTTATTTAAGCAAACTGCTTTCATTACTTCAGGTGGTGTACACACGTGGAATTAAATGCACCAGATACAGCAGAAGTAGGAGTTTCTGAAACAGCGGAGTTAGGATATTCATAAAAAGAATGAATTGGGATGGGGCAGCAGAAACAGGGGAACTAGGAGCTGCAGAAACAGGGGAATTAGGAGCTCCGGAAACAAGGAAATTAGGAGCTCCAGAAACATCAGCATTGGTTGATCTCCAGAAACAACGGAATGAGGGTGCCCTAGAATGACAGGAAATAGGATCAAGAAACATTTGAATTAGGATCTACAGAAATAGGAATAATTAGGAACAACAGAAAAAGTGGAATTCGGACCTCCAAGGTCGGGGGAATTAGGAGACCGTAACAGAAACCTGAAAATTAGTAGAGAGCTCCATAAACAGAGAAATTACGATACAGCTACAGTTACAATGAAATTCTTAGATCCAAATACTGGGAAGTTAGGAGAGGGCATCATAATCACGGAAAGTAGGAGCGCCATAAATAGGGTAATTAAGAATAGGAAAATTAAGAGCTCCAGCACTTTACCTTATAAAGCAGGGGAATTAGGAGCAGCAGAAAAGGAGAGTTAGCAGTTGAAGAAAGAGTTGAATTAGGATCACCTGATACAGGGGAATTATGAGCTCCAGTAACAGGGGCATTATTTACTACAAAACATGGGACAAAGATACTACTGAAACATTAGAGCAAGGAGCTACAGAAACAGTGTAATTTGAGCGCCAGAAAGAGGATAATCTAGATTTCCTGACACAGGGAAATGAGGAGCACCTGAAACTGGAGAATTAGAAGCTGCTGAAATAGAGAAATGAGGTGTGCAAGAAAATGGAGAATTCAGAGCTCCAGAAACATAGGGATAAGGAGCTCCTGAAACAGAGGGATAAGGAGCTCCAGAAACAGCTGAATTAGGAGTTCCTGAATCAGAGGGATAAGGAGCTCCAGAAACAGGAATTTGGAGCTCCTGAAACAGAGGGATGAGTAGCTCCTGAAACAGAGGAATTAGGAGCTATTGAAACATGAGGAATTCACTGCTCCGGGTACATGGAAATAAGGAGTTTCAGAAACAGGGGCATTTTGTGTTCAAAAGACAGGGAAATTATGACCACCAAAAACAGGGGGATTTGGAGAGATTTCAGTACTTGCACCGCTAAATATCATTCTCAGGCACAGTTTCTCAGTATAATATACTCTGATCCATCTTTCTTTGGTTCAATATCAAATAATTTACACTTCGTCACTGGGACCTATATCTGCATAGTTATTTTCACAAGCACTTAATAAGCGTCTCTTTGCAACATTATGTTCCACGACACTATTTACAGTGCCAGTTACATTTTTATTCACTAAAATTGGACGAGACCGGGACTGAAAAGAGTCTCCCCGTTTGTTTTTCTTTCTCTTTCTCCTCATGTCTGTCTTTCTTTCTGTCTCCCCATCTGTTTCCAAAACTCTCTTGCCCAACCTATCACTCCGCGGTCTTTCTCGCCACTTGTCTAACCCCCGTCTGTCTTTCTCTGTGCCCCTCCCGCCTTTCTCTCCGTCTGACTCCCACTGTCTTTTACTTTCCTCTGCTGTTATCTCTATTCTGTTTCCCCATCTGTGCCCATCAGTCTCTCCCCCTCCATCCCTCTGTCTCTGTCTCTCGAGTCTGTCCCTTGCACTTCTCGGTCCGTCTGGCCCCGCAGTCTGTCAACCTATCTCTCTCACTGTCTGTCTCTGTCGTTACCTCCCTGTCTCCCTCCTGTTTAACTCCCCCGTTTGTCACCCTCTCTGTCTCCCCAGTCTGGCCCTCTCTCTCCCTAACTTCTCTGTGTCTGTCTGATTCGTCTGTTCTATTTCTGTCTTCCTCGTTTCCATCAGGTGTATCTCTCTCCCCTTCTACATCCTCCCGTCTGTCTACCACCATCAGCCTCACACACTCTGTCTCCTTCTTTTACATTTCCAGTCGGTTATCTCCACCACACGGTCTGTCGCTCTCTCTCTATCACCTCCTGTAGGTCACTCTCTCCCTCTGCCCCCACCCCCCGCCACCCCCACCGCCCCTCTCTATCTCCTTCCTTTCTCTCACCTGTCTTTCTATCGCTCTCTCTGCCGCCCCTCTGGCTCACCAGTTTTCCTGTTCCCGTCGAGCACCGTCTCAGCTTTTGTCTTTGTAATATATCATCTATCTACCGCAGCCTGTCGCAATGCACCATTCTTCCAGTCAATCTCTATCACACCACATCCAATTTGTTGCTGCCTCTCTCTTTCTCTCGCTCCCCAAGCTCTTTTTCTTTGTCTACCACGTTTTCTCCCTGTTTTTCCGGGTCTGTTTTCTGCCCATTTCTCTCCTGCGTCTGTCCCACTCTAACCCTCCGCACGTGTATTCACTTCTGTCTATCCACAGCTGTATCCCCATCTTTCATTCTCGCTGTCACCCCCAAATGTTTATCTCTCTTTACTTCGCCGATCTGTCTATCTGACTCCGCCTTCTGATTCTCTCCCTCTTTCTCTCCATGTCTGCCTCCCTGCTGTCGCTTCATCTCTCTCACTCTGTTTGACCAATCGATTACCCCGCCGTCTGCCTCTGTCTCTATTTCACTCTCTGTCGGCCTCTTTCCCTATCTCCCATGTTTTTTAAAAAATTAATTCAGAAATGTGGGCGTAGCTACCAAGGCCTTCCTTCCTTTATTGCCCTTCTGAAACTGCCCCGGAGAAGGTGGTGCGGAGCTGAGTATTTGTAACCGCTGCAGTCCGTGTGGTGAAGAGACTCCCGCAGTGCCGACTTTGTCGCTGCAGTTTGCTTCAACTGAGTGTCTCGCTGGGCCATTGTAGAGGGCATTGAAGTGTCAACCACATTGCTCTGCGTCTGGAATCACGTATAGCCCAGACCAGGAAAGGACGGCATATTTCATCCCCGAAAGGACATTAGTGAACCAGATGGATTATTATGACAATCCAGTATTGTCATGATCATTTCCGATACTAGCTCTTTAAATCCAGATTCATGTAATTAACTCAATTTAAATTCTTCAGCTGCCGTGGCAGGATTTGAACTTACATCTCGGCGATCTTTAGACCAGGTCTCTAGATTAGTAGTTCAGTAACATTCCCACTCTGCTCCGTATGGTTTCTCTCTCGCTCTCTCTCGGTGTTTTCCCGGTCTGTCTCCTCCTTCTTGGTTGGCATGCAGGTACAGCAGGCGGTTAAGAAAGCAAATGGCATGTTGGCCTTCATAGCGAGGGGATTTGAGTACAGGGGCAGGGAGGTGTTGCTACAGTTGTACAGGGCCTTGGTGAGGCCACACCTGGAGTATTGTGTACAGTTTTGGTCTCCTAACTTGAGGAAGGACATACTTGCTGTTGAGGGAGTGCAGCGAAGATTCACCAGACTGATTCCCGGGATGGTGGGACTGACCTATCAAGAAAGACTGAATCAACTGGGCTTGTATTCACTGGAGTTCAGAAGAGTGAGAGGGGACCTCATAGAAACGTTTAAAATTCTGACGGGTTTGGACAGGTTGGATGCAGGAAGAATGTTCCCAATGTTGGGGAAGTCCAGAACCAGGGGTCACAGTCTAAGGATAAGGGGTAAGCCATTTAGGACCGAGATAAGGAGAAACTTCTTCACCCAGAGAGTGGTGAACCTGTGGAATTCTCTACCACAGGAAGTAGTTGAGGCCAATTCACTAAATATATTCAAAAGGGAGTTAGATGAAGTCCTTAGTACTCGGGGGATCAAGGGGTATGGCGTGAAAGCAGGAAGTGGGTACTGAAGTTTCATGTTCAGCCATGAACTCGTTGAATGGCGGTGCAGGCTAGAAGGGCTGAATGGCCTGCTCCTGCACCTATTTTCTATGTTTCTATGTTTCTATGTTTCTTTCTCCCCCACCTGCCTCTCTCTGTCTTGCCATCTGTATTTTTCCACCGCCTGTTTCCATCACTCTATCTCTCTCCCCACCCTCCTACCCGTGTCTGTCTCTCGGTCTGATCCGCCGTATATCTCTCTCATTCTGCCTCCTCGTATGTCTTTCTGGTCCTGTCTCTCCTGTATGCCTCTCTCTCTGTCTATATCTCCTCATCTGACTGCCGTTGCTGTCTGCCCCATCAGTATCTCTCGCCGTTTCGCCCTGTTTGCCCCGATTGTTTCACCACACTCTCTATTTATCTGTCTCTTACACGTTTGTCTCACCCCCTCTCTCTCACTCTCACTGCCTCACCCCGCCTTTTGTCTCTCTCTCTTTATCTCTATCTCAGCCCAGTGTGTTATCTTTCTGGCTAACCCCCGTCTGCCTCCCCTGTCTGTCAATTACTGTCCCCTTCCACCATTCAACCTTGTCTTCCCCTGTCTGTCGCTCTCTATCTGCCCTCCTTCAGTCTTCCCTTTCTGCCTCCCCTGTCTGTCACGCACTTCCCCCTTCCATCATTCTCCGCCGTCTCCCTCCTCCCTTCTGACTTCCACGTCTCCCTCTCTCTTTGTCACCCATCATATCGCTCACCCACCCAGTTTGTCTCCATCCGTTTCTCACCCTGTCAGTCGGTTTTGCCGCCCCTCCCCCCTCAGTATTGTCGCATTCTATAACCCCCACCATAATTAACTCAATCTGTCTCCCCTCCCCCTAGTCTGTCGCTCTCTCTCTCTCTCTCTTTCAAAATCTGTTTGTCTCGCTTTCTGTCTCTCCGGACTGTCTCCTCTCAATCACAACCCCCTGTCTGTCTCTCTCTTTCTGTGACATGCACGTAACTGTCTTCCCCTGCCTATCTATCTCTCTGTCACCCTTACGAGGCGTAAGATTTTGAAGGAGATCTTCTAGGCAAGAGTTGTGAAAATAGCGCAAATTTCCGACCGCAATGACCCTTCTCTCGGGGATGCTTTGGATCTGTCAAAAGCCATTTGGCTGTCCCAGTGCCAGTTTTCGGCGCTCGCACATCGCGCTCTGACAAGTGCACTTGAGGGGCTTCGACGGGTGCGTGCTGACATCATACTTGCCCTTAGAGACCGCAATTGTTGGAAGTTTGGCAGGCTCTCTGTTGCCATGTATTTCCCTCAGTCTGAAACAGAACGTGACAAGTTGTCAATGGCGATAGCAATAATTATTCATCTTTCACAGAATGTTATGTAATTAATTTAATAAGCTTCATTTTAATTTAATAAATCCCGGAATATGCATCGAACCTGTGCCGACGAGGAGAGAGCGCTGCATCCTTACCACTAGGTGGCGGTCACAGGAGTGAGTAAACGTTGATGTCGAGAACTCGTGAACCAGTCAGACGGCCTCTGTGAGAATATTTAAAGGGAGAATGTTCAAAGTAAACTAGTCGCAACAGCAATGAATTGCAATTAAAAAAAACAGCCAAAACCTGTGTTTTTCCCCGGCAGACATGGCGGAAATTAAACGGTGGAAGTTAACCGTTTTGAAGATTGAATGTCTTTTGGAACTGGCTCGTTTTATTAATTGTAAAACATATGATTTATCTTAAAGACTTGGATATTTCATTGCAGTCCTCTGCTATTGCGACTTTACCAGAACAACAACAACAATTTAGCTCCCAGATTAATGCGTGGTAGCCGGATTGGTTTCAATACCCACAAACTGGCGCTTGGGGATTACAATATCGGAACGTATCTGGATTCCATTGTTGACGCTTCACGTCAATGACATTTAATCACAACTCCGTCATCAGAAATATTTCCAGAGATGCTGCCTGACTGGCTGAGTATATCCAACATTTCCTGATTTCATTTCAGGCTTACAGGATTCGCAGTACTTTGCTTTTGAAACTAAAAAGTAAGATAAGATGACGTCATTGGCGATTCGAAAGTCAGTACCTTTCTGCAACGACAAACGTGAGTCATGCATGGTGTGTATCCTCCCTTCTGCCAGGTAAAGAACATCACTGAGTGGTTGCAGAACATTTTGAGGGGCGAAGGGGAGCAGCATAAGCCGTGATCTATGTGCTAACCAATGACATAAGGAAACAAGGGGATGAGTTCCTTCAATCAGAGTTTCAGGTCCAATTGAGGAAATTAACGAGCAGGACCACAAAGGTATTCTATGGATTATTCCCAGTGCCCCGCGCTATTGAGTTTAGAAATAGCAACGTATGTCTGGATAAATGGTGCACGAGTTTGGGCTACAGAATCCGGGGCATTGGGACCAGTTCTGGCGCAGGAGGGACCTGTTACAGTAGATCGGGTAGTACATCAATAGAGCTTGGACCAATGTCCTCGCGGGAAGTTTAACAACTGGGGCGGGTGAGCCGTTGAACTAATTTGGCAGTGGATTTGTGTACCAGGATGAAACATCTGTAGATGTTGTAATTATGCCTTTATACACAAGTCCAGACGATTATTATATATCAACTACAGCAGTGAACGTGGCCTCAGACAGCGCATTTCAGCCCATCCTTGGGAAAAGATATATCACGGCACAGCCAAACCTTCTCCGACACCGAGCACAAGCAGAGGAAATACAGGCACAGCAAAATTTGGTGAGGACCGTAGAGAGTAAAATGTTCTTTGATCAGTGATAGCTCTAAATATATGTTGGTGTCTCTGTGTTAAGTTGCAATATGTTCTGTGGGATATAAATATATTTTGTATATCTGTGTTCGTGTTTATGTATTTGAATGCAACAAAGTTATTTATAATAGTATTGTGGAGCATCTATGTTTGTTATAAATGTATTTTCTGTGTATACCTTTGTATCTATGCTAATTATAAACACCTCGCAAATAAACGTAAATACGATTATAAGCACAGAGATACTTAGAGATAAATTCATAACGGAAACAGACATAAAAACAAATAGATTTATAATAACACATATATGAACACATATAATTTGATTATCAATGTTCCACACTATTTAATTTACAACTCACAGATAGATGCACAAATATATTTATAAAGTTCCCGCACAGACATCCAAATTCATTACAAATAACAAAACATTGCACAAATAATAAAACACATCTATGGTGAAAATCTATGGAGTCTCAATAACTGAAGGCTTTTTGCAGAGAGCCGGCATCGACACGATGGGATGAAAAGCTTCCTTCTGTGTTGAATGATTCGATGAATCATTGTCTTCTTTCTTGTTAGACAGGTGGAAGAGGCAGCTGTGTGATGGGAGCACAAAGATCACAGGACATGCAGCTCTAGTGGCGCAATTGGTTAGCGCGGGGTACTTATGTGACAGTACAGGCTTGGGAAATGCCGAGGTTGTGAGTTCGAGCCTCACCTGGAGCAGCTGATGTTTTTGCATGTGATATTTGCACTTTTCAGAGTCTGAGGCCGTTTTCTGTTCATCCATCTCTCTTGTCGATTCCGCCATTTACCACGGTGCTGTCTGTCTCTCTCGCTGCGGTTATTCCTGTGTCAATCTGTGGGTTATTTCTGATTGAATACACGTGCCTGTTCCCCACATGAAATAAATGAGGGGATCAAACAATTCCTCATCTGGCACTAGGGCGCGAATGAACCAAAATTTATAAGACGATATAATTTATTGTAAATATAACATTCCCTCTTGAGTGATATAGGTTCAATTCTGTACAAAACCAAACTATGATCACAACGTGTTTCCAATAAGCCACCTTTTACTGTATTGTCGCAAGCGCTACCATTGTAGCTCAAGGAGATTCTTAATTAATAAGCGTAGAAATCAAGCAATGAAACGGTAGAGATTGTTCTGAGAATGTGGAATGCCCTCGCCCAGACCAACATTTAAAACAATGTTTAAAAACTGGCAGCGTGCAGGAGGAAGGGAAGAGAGGAAAGAGAGCGACAGAAAAGCCACGGGAGTTTCGGAAGCTCAGGGCGTTTTTCTCTGACCACAGCATAGTTGCACATGGCACGGATATTGTTGCTGTTAAATATGATTAAAATGCAACGCTTGTTTGCAGCTGTTTCTGTTTCTGTCCCTTTTAACTAATTCTTAATTTAATTTGCCTGCGATGATTCCATAAATCTTCGTAACCTTGCCGAACAAAAATCGATCAATGTGAAACTTGAAAATGTCGATTGCCCCAAACCTCGATAGATTTTTAGGGGAGGAATTATAAGACAGGTGGAATAGGCAGCTGTAACAAAAAGGGCCACTGAATATAAAGGGGCTGCAGGAGGGGTCAGAACTAAAAATCATTGTTTAAAAACTAGGATTAAAACACTCTACCTAAATGCACGCAGCATTCAAAATAAAGTAAATGAGTTGACGGCACAAATCATTACAAATGGGTATGATTTGGTGGCCATTACAGGAACGTGATTGCAGGGTGGCCAAGACTTAGAATTAAACATACAGGGGTATCTGACGATTTGGAAAGATAGACAAGAAGGGAAAGGAGGTCGGGGAGCTCTGTTAATAAAGGATGATGTCAGGGCAGTTGTGAGAGACGATATTGGCTCTAATGAACAAAATGTTGAATCATTGTGGGTGGAGATTAGAGATAGTAAGGGGAAAAAGTCACTGGTGGGCGAAGTTTATAGGCTCCCAAATAATAACTTCACGGTGGGGCGGGCAATACTCAAGGGAATAATGGAGGCATGCGAAAAAGGAACGGGCAGTAGTCATGGGCGATTTTAACCTATATATCGATTGGTCAACTCAAATCGCACGGGGTAGCCTGGAAAAGGAAGTCATAGAATGCATACGGGATTGTTTCTTAGAACAATATGTAACAGAAACTGCAAGGGAACAAGCTATCTTCGATCTGGTCCTGTGTAATGAGACAGGAAAAATAAACGATCTCTGAGTAAAAGATCATCTCGGAATGTGTGATCACAGTATGATTGAATTTGTAATACAGATTGAGGGTGAGGAGGTTGTGTCAGAAACGAGTGCACTATGCTTAAACAAAGGGGATTACTGTGGGATGAGGGCAGAGTTGGTAAAAGTAGATTGGAAACACAGACTAAACGGTGGCACAATTGAGGAACAGTGGAGGACTTTTAAGGAGCTCTTTCATAGTGCGCAACAAAAATATATTCCAGTGAAAAAGAAGGGCGGTAAGAGAATGGATAACCAGCCGTGGATAACCAAGGAAATAAAGGAGAGTATCAAATCAAAGATCAATGCGTATAAGTGGCCAAGGTTAGTGGGAAACTAGAGGATTGGGAACATTTTAAACAAAAGCAAAGAATGACTAAAAAAGCAATAGAGAAAGGAAAAATAGATTACGAAGGTAAACTTGCGCAAAACATAAAAACAGATAGTAAAAGCTTTTACAGATATATAAAACGGAAAAGAGTGACTAAAGTAAATGTTGGTCCCTTAGAAGATGAGAAGGGGGATTTAATAATGGGTAATGCGGAAATGGCTGAGACCTTAAAATTATTTTGCTTCGGTCTTCACAGTGGAAGACGAAAAAACCATGCCAAAAATTGCAGGTCACAGGAATGTGGGAAGGGAGGACCTTGAGACAATCACTATCACTAGGTGGGTAGTGCTAGACAGGCTAATGGGACTCAAGGTAGACAAGTCCCCTGGTCCTGATGAAATGCATCCCAGAGTATTAAAAGAGATGGCGGAAGTTATAGCAGATGCATTCGTTATAATCTAACAAAATTCTCTGGACTCTGGGAGATACCAGCGGATTGGAAAGCAGCTAATGTAACGCCTCTGTTTAAAAAAGGGGGCAGACAAAAGGCAGGCAACTACAGGCCGGTTAGTTTAACATCTGTAGTGGGGAAAATGCTTGAAACCATCATTAAGGAAGAAATAGCGGGATATCTAGATGGGAATAGTGCACCCAAGCAGACGCAGCATGGATTCATGAAAGGGAAATCATGTTTAACTAATTTACTGGAATTCTTTGAGGATATAACGAGCATGGTGGATAGAGGTGTACCGATGGATGTGGTGTATCTAGATTTCCAAAAGGCATTCGATAAGGTGCCAAATAAAAGATTACTGCAGAAGATAGAGGTACACGGAGTCAGAGGATATGTATTAGCATGGATAGAGAATTGGCTGGCGAACAGAAAACAGAGAGTCGGGATAAATGGGTCCTTTTCGGGTTGGAAATCGATGGTTAGTGGTGTGCTACAGGGATCAGTGCTGGGACCACAACTGTTTACAATATACATAGATGACCGGGAAGAGGGGACAGAGTGTAGTGTAACAAAATATGCAGATGACACAAAGATTAGTGGAAAAGCGGGTTGTGTAGAGGATACAGAGAGGCTGCAAGGTGATTTGGACAGGTTAAGCGAATGGGCTAAGGTTTGGCAGATCGAATACAATGTCGGAAAGTGTGAGGTCATCCACCTTGGGAAAAAAAACAGTAAAAGGGAATATTATTTGAATGGGGAGAAATTACAACATGCTGAGGTGCAGAGGGACCTGGGGGTTGTGCATGAATCCCAAAAAGTTAGTTTGCAGGTGCAGCAGGTAATCTGGAAGGCGAATGGAATGTTGGCCTTCATTGCGAGAGGGATGGAGTACAAAAGCAGGGAGGTCCTCCTGCAACTATATCGGGTATTGGTAAGGCCGCACCTGGAGTACTGAGTACAGTTTTGGTCACCTTACTGAAAAAAGTAGATACTGGCTTTGGAGGGGGCACAGAGACGTTTCACTCGGGTGATTCCGCAGATGAGGGGGTTGCCATATGATGATAGATTGAGTAGACTGGGTCTTGACTCGTTGGAGTTCACAAGGCTGACGGGTGATCTTTTGGAAACATTTAAAATTATGAAAGGGATAGACAAGATAGAGGCAGAGACGTTGTTTCCACTAGGGGAGACTAGAACTAGGGGGCACAGCCTCAAAATACGGGGTAGCCAATTTAAAACCGAGTTGAGAAGGAATTTCATCTCCCAGAGGGTTGTGAATTTGTGGAATTCTCTGCCCAAGGAAGCAGTTCAGGCTAGCTCATTGAATGTATTCAAGTCACAGATAGATAGATTTTTAACCAATAAGGGAATTAAGGGTTACGGGGAGAGGGCGGGTAAGTGGAACTGAGTCCACGGCCAGATCAGCCATGATCATATTGAATGACGGAGCAGGCTCGAGGGGCTAGATGGCCTACTCCTGTTCCTAATTCTTATGTTCTTATGTTCTTATGTATGATGGGAGCACGAATACCACACAGCATTCGCATCCAATTCCAGCGACGGAATCGGATAGACGCCGTACTTATATGACAGTGTAAGCACCCAGAAAGGCCGAGGTTGTGAGCTGGAGCCTCACCTAATACAGCTGATGGCTTTGCTTGTGACATTTCGACAGTATTCAAAGGTACAATTGATGTACCACCAAACGTTACCTATATATTCACTGTTTTATTCCAGCACACAATATTGCAATGGAGGATGAAAATTGTACGTACTTGTGAGATGGAGTGGAGGCGTTTTGACATTTAATCAATAACTCTGATGTAAATAATAATGTGCCGGAAACACACTCGATTTCAAAGAGAAGATATGTAAACACATTGGTTATCTCTACATAATTCCTGCACCACATTCAACAGAAACAAGGATTTTCCTGAACATTTCACTAAAAATGTTGTGCTCCGTGTTGCAATGGCTCTTGCATTGGACTTCTCGCTGATTCTGTTCTAAAGAAATATTCAAACTTGTCGATTCGAGTCCCATAAAAGTCCAAATGTAAATTAATAGAATGATTACCGCACAGCAGGAGGCCATTCGTCCCATCCAGAGCGTGCCAGCTCTCAGCGAGTCCCACTCCCTCGCCCTTTCCCCATAGCCCTGCAGGACAGGTTTGGCTGGTTCCGAGGCTGGAAATTAAAAGTTTGCAGCAAACCGCAACTGTCTGTGATAGCCGGAAGGTTTATTGTTTTGGGCCTGAAATCCACTCAGGTTTACATGCTCGCTGCTACAATGTTTAAAGCTCCATTCAGTGCTTGAATAGCTGGGAGCTGCAGGTGCCGGGCTGCCTTTACCTCTGTCAGAGCGTGAGCTCCGCCAGGGAGGGAGCACGTTTAAACTGTCGCCCAATTATCTTTTATGGTTTTACAACATTTCAAGAAAGCAAAAGGATTCCCCTCAAGCTGCAATGATCTTTTCTGTTACTGTCTTCGCATGCATCTTTCTAACTCTCCCTATCTCTGCCTCTTGTATTTCTTTGGTTTTCGCTGATTGACTTCTCAGGTTTAAATGGACGGCCTGGGTTGATCTAACCTGCAACAAGGAAAGCAATGTGCAAAGAAATACGTGGACTATAGCACAGCAATGTTGTAAATTCGGGCAAATATCTTCATCGATATGTTCCTTCGCGCTCGCAGTGAAATAAAGCAGCACCGATTACAGTTGTCTTAAGGTAGAGTGTACCTTATGTGGATGCCGACACAGACGACAATATAGAGTTATTAATGCTGTAAAATCTTACTTGATAAAACAGGTCACATATTCAAAACTAGTTATGTAAAGGCATTCTAATATTGTTGACGTGGAATAGTCAGCAATGCTCGCACGGCAATGGGATGCTTCTGCCCAGTTGGAAAGCTGTCTGAGCAATGCAGAACAATGAATTTGCTGAGCAGACCATGAGCCTACTTCTTGAAAATGGTTCTCCGGTCCCGCTAAGAGGGGATTAAGCACCATGAAAGTTGGATAGGACTGTGCCCACTTGTATAGCAGGACGTGTAGGGGGTATTTTCCCTTCCTTAAAGAACACTAATGACTCAGTTGCAGAATTTGCTCGCACCACTCGCAATTCGGCCCAAGGATGAGCCGTGCCGATCACGTGGAGTTAATACAATTCCTCCAGTCAGGAAATTCATTTGGGATATCAAGAAAAAATAAGAAATCGCCGTGACTTAGTCAGTGAGCGCGTAGCATAATGGATAAGGTGGTTATTTAAGGTAAGTACCATAATGTTATCAGGAAATTGCAGTTTTGCGGAGATTTTGATTCAAAGCCGAATTTATGTAAGATTCAGTCAAATGCTTGGAAGGTTTATCAGCAACAAACGCTTAACAAAGTAAATGAGCACAATCCATTAGCAGTCCATCGCCTTAACCTCTCGTCTGCCAACTAGCACAACTCAGCTATTCCATTTCAGGCTTTTTGCATCCATATAGAAATACGCTGCAAAAAGTCCCCATCACGACGTGTCCTGCCCGTGCAACCAGATCGACAATGTTGAAATTGTACAATCAGCTTCTGTAAGCAAACGGCCTTCAGTTACTACAGGATGGCTGTGAAATGTCTACTCAAATGATGAGGTGCGGGCCCGTTTTAGTTAGACCTGGCATCCTGGCCACGCCGGTTTCAAACCCGACCAATGCAGAACTCTCTACAGTTAGACCACATTAGGCGGACTGTGTGCAATTCTGGTCGCTATATTATAAAAGAAACTAGTGGGGCACTGGATCGGGTGCAGAGAAGATGGAACTCTATCAGGAAAGAATCGACAGGCTCAATTTATTTTGTCGTGAAACAAGAAGTTTGAGGGATAACCTAATCGAGCTCTTTAATATCTTGAAAGATTTTGATAGAGTTGATATAGTGTTTACACTTCTGGAGAAAGTATTACTAGAGACCATCAATATAAGGAAAATCAGCAACAAATCAAATTGGGAATTAAGAAGAATCTTCTTTACGCAGAGAGTGGTAAGGATGTAGAACTCACTACCACCAGAGAAGTTAATCAAGTATTATAGATGCATGTAAGGAGCGGTTTGATAAAAATATGAGGGAGAACTAAATGGAGGGCTATGCTGATAGTGCTGGATACGGAAAGAGGGGAGGATGGTCCAGTGGACCACAAACGTCGATATTGACAGGTTGGGCCGAATAGCCTGTTTTTGCATTCAATATCCTATGTAATCGTATGATGTCGACACCATGGGTCCAATTCAAAAGCCAACTTCTCACAACTTTCAGACCTAGAGGAAATAACACTGATTAATATTCCTGGTTGGGATGTTTCAAAAAGATGTCAAGATTGATGCACCTTAAAGCCTACCTCGTTGACCAAGCTTTGGGGCATCTGTCGTAAATTCTCTTTTATGCGGTTCGGTGTCAGCGTTGTTTGATTTGTCTTAAGCTTTCGTGGAGCGCCCTGTAGCGTCTTACTATGTTAAAGGCGCTACGTAAATGCAAGTTGTTGTTGTAATATTTACATTGTCTCCCTGTTTCAGGTTTCACAGAAAACGTGCTGGTTGAGAAGGCATTCGGCATACCTATCTTTATTAGCCGAGATATATAGTACAACAGCAGTGAAGTTATGCTTGAGCTATATAAAACATTATTTGGGCCACAGCTAGATTATTGCGTACACATCATTACAGGAAAGATGTAATTGCACGAGAGAGGGTGCAAAAGAGATTTAATAGGATGTTGCCTGGACTGGAGAATTTTGGATATGAGTAATGATTCGATAGGCTGGGTTTTTTTTCATTGGAACATAGGTAACTGAGGGAAAACAAAATTATGAGGGGCCTGGAGAGAGTGGATAGGAAGGGCCTATTTTTCTGAGCAGAATGGTAAACAACCAGGGGACATAGAATTAAAGTCATTGGTAGCAAGTTTAGAGGGGATTTGACGGGTAATGTTTTCACCCAGAGCAAGTTGGTAGGCTGGAACTCACTGCCTGAAAGGGTGGTAGAGGCAGAAACCCTCACCGCATTTAAAACACGCTTGGATATGCACTTGAAGTGCAATAACCTACAGGGCTATGGACCAAAAGCTGGAACATGGGATTCCGCTGGATAGCTCTTTGTTAGCCGGCGTTGACCGGATGGGCTGAAATATCCTTCTTCCGTGCTGTAAATAACTATGATTCTATGATTCAGTTCTAAGCGAGTATCTAACTACAGATAAGCCGGAGGTGGAGACTTTATGGTAAAATTAAGAGATAGGAAAGGATTTAAGACAATAGTGGGAGTTGTGTATAGGCCCCCTTGTCACAGCTGTGAAGTACTAGAATATATAAATTTAGAGATTAGACAAGCGGGCAGTGGTTTTAATAGGGGATTTAAATGTTCATATATATTGGGATAATCGGAATAACACCTGTCAGAAAGATTGTGTATTTCTTGAGTGTGTCCGGTCTAGTTCGACAACAATATGTTCCAGAACAAACAAGGGACATGCCAATTTACATTTAGTAATGAGTAACGAGCCGGGTTTATTCAAAGCCTAAGCGTAAGTGAACATGATCGACTTCAACGTAACGTTTGACAGGAAGAAACGAGAAAAAGCTACTACCATTCCAGATTTCGGTAAGACCGACTGCAAGGGGCTGAGGCAGAGGCTGTCCACAACAAACTGGAAAAATCTGTGAATTGGTAAAACGATCGGAGGTAGTAAAAATAATTCAATGTGATACAGAATCAGTGTATACCCCTGGGGGCCAAAAAAAACAGGCATGGGCGACTAAAGAGGTAAGGGACCACGTTAAACTAAAATTAAAAGCGTACACAAATTGAAAAAATAGCACAGATCCTAGTGAATGGGAAAGTTACAAAGAAAAGCTAAGGGGCACAAAGCAGATAGTAATTGCTACAAAGAGGGAGTAAGAAAATAACCGACTGGTGAAATGAACAGACACATAGCAGATGTAAGTTAACGCAGAGAATTGTGAAGTGATACATTTTGGTAGGATGAGGAGAGGCAATATGAAATAATGATACTATTTTAAAGGGGCCAGATTTATACATGAACAGTTAAATCCCCTATTAAGCATCCGCCTCTGGAGATCAATGATCCCGAAACCGGTCAGAATGCTCTCCCTGTATTGTATCAACCAGCTCTAAATCGTACAATTTTAAAGAGGGGGCAGGATCTGGAAGACATGAGGACTTTTCCTTTGTTAATAGACGAATAGGGTATAAAAACAAGGAAGTTATGCCAAACAATTATGTGGCCTTAGCTGCAATATTGCGTTCAGTTCGTGACAACACGCTTTAGGGAAGAAGTCAAGCCTTTGGCAGAATAGATTTACTAGAATACTGCCAGAGTTGGGGACCTCATTTATACGAAGAGACTGGTGAAGCTGGGATTTATCTCCTTAGAATAGAAAGTCGAACCCATGATCTTCGGTTTACGGGACCGACGCCTTACCACTTGGCCACCGCGCCTTGATAAGCTATGTGACTTGCGTTGAATTGCTACCGAATCCCACATCATTTCAATTCCGTTGTCGAAGCACAGACGCATATACAAAAAAATAAAGTGGATAGTGGAACGGGCAAATGACCGGCGTCATTTATATGAAACTATCATAAAACATTTCATTAAATCATACATTACCGATGGAGAACCAGTTGATGTGGTATATTTGGACTTTCAGAAGGCGTTCGACAAGGTCCCACACAAGAGATTGATGTGCAAAGTTAAAGCACATGGGATTGGGGGTAGTGTGCTGACATGGATTGAGAACTGGTTGTCAGACAGGAAGCAAAGAGTAGGAGTAAATGGGTACTTTTCAGAATGGCAGGCAGTGACTAGTGGGGTACTGCATTGTTCTGTGCTGGGGCCCCAGCTGTTTACACTGTACATTAATGATTTAGATGAGGGGATTAAATATAATATCTCCAAATTTGCGGATGACACTAAGTTGGGTGGCAGTGTGAGCTGCGAGGAGGATGCTGTGAGGCTGCAGAGCGACTTGGATAGGTTAGGTGAAGGGGCAAATGCATGGCACATGAAGTATAATGTGGATAAATGTGAGGTTATCCACTTTGGTGGTAAAAACAGAGAGACAGACTATTATCTGAATGGTGATAGATTAGGAAAAGGGGAGATGCAAAGAGACCTGGGTGTCATGGTACATCAGTCATTGAAGGTTGGCATGCAGGTGCAGCAGGCGATTAAGAAAGCAAATGGCATGTTGGCCTTCATAGCAAGGGGATTTGAGTACAGGGGCAGGGAGGTGTTGCTACAGTTGTACAGGGCCTTGGTGAGGCCACACCTGGAGTATTGTGTGCAGTTTTGGTCTCCTAACCTGAGGAAAGACATTCTTGCTATTGAGGGAGTGCAGCGAAGGTTCACCAGACTGATTCCCGGGATGGCGGGACTGACCTATCAAGAAAGACTGGATCAACTGGGCTTGTATTCACTGGAGTTCAGAAGAATGAGAGGGGACCTCATAGAAAATTCTGACGGGGTTATACAGGTTAGATGCAGGAAGAATGTTCCCAATGTTGGGGAAGTCCAGAACCAGAGGTCACAGTCTCAGGATAAGTGGTAAGCCATTTAGGACCGAGATGCGGAGGAACTTCTTCACCCAGAGAGTGGTGAACCTGTGGAATTCTCTAGCACAGAAAGTTGTTGAGGCCAATTCACTAAATATATTCAAAAAGGAGTGAGATGAGGTCCTTACTACTAGGGGCATCAAGGGGTATGGCGAGAAAGCAGGAATGGGGTACTGAAGTTGAATGTTCAGCCATGAACTCATTGAATGGCGGTGCAGGCTGGAAGGGCCGAATGGCCTACCTCTGCACCTATTTTCTATGTTTCTATGTTTCTATGTACTCTTGAACGAGCTATCCAATTAGACCCAGCTCTTTCCACAACGCCCTGCAAAATGTGCCTGTTCAAGCATTTATCCAATTCCATTTTGAGGGTTACAATTGAATCTGCAGTGCTACGGGGAAATGACAGGGGGTGAGAATAGCCGAGAGTCAGCACGGGCTCGACGGGCTGAATTGTCTTCTTCCGTGCTGTAACAATTCTAAGAATCGATGACTCTATGATTCACCACCGTTTCAGGCAGTGCTTTACAGATCACAACAACTCACAGTTTCAAAACAAACAATTCTCCTCCACTTCCATTTGTTTCCTCTGTTGTGCACTGGATGTTCACAGGACTGGATAGTTTTGTTTATGGGGAAAGATTGGGGTTGTTTTTTTTCGAACAGATGAGGATAAGGGGTGACATAATTGATGTGTATAACATTATGCGGGGCCGAGATAGTGTGTAGAAGAAACACCGATACCCCTGAGCAGAGAGTTCAATAACCACGGGGCATAGATTTAAAGAAATTGGTAAAAGGATTACACGAGAGTCGAGGAGAAATGTTTTCGGCCAGAATGAATTTGGGTCTGGAGCTCACTGACTGAAAAGTTTGTGGAGACACAATCCCTCATCACATTTAAGCAGTACTTGTATATGGATTGAATGACCCTAATCTGCAACGCTACAGATCAGGAGCTGGGAAATGCGATTAGGCTTGATAATTCTTTCGATTGGCCGAGACAGGATGGGCCGAATGCCCTCCTTCCCTGATGCAAACTTCTCCGATTCTATGATTTTATGAGGTGGGGAATGCTATTTTGTTTCATGCACATATCTGTATCGATGGCATCTTGCTGTGTGGTAATTGGCTGCCGTATTGCCCTACAGCACATCCAGTGACTACACTTCAAGAAGTGTTTCATTGTCTGTAAAGCACGTTTGAATAAAATATTAATTCAGTGGATGTGGGCGTAGCTAGGAAGGCTGATATTTATTGCTCATCCCGAATTGCGTTTAAGAAGGTAGTGATGTACAAACCTCGTGAACCACTGCCATACTTGGATATGCACTTGATGGCTATGGTCCAAGAGCTCGAAATTGGATTTGGCAGGATAGTGCTTTGTCCACCAGCAAGGACGCGATGGGCTAAATGGTTTCCTTTTGTGCTGTAAATTTCTATGGCTCTGTGGTTCAGTCACTGAGGTGATGGTACTGCCAATGTGCTGTTGTCGAAGGAGTTCCAAGATTTTCAACCCGCACAATAATGGAAAGGCGATATAATTCATGGTTCATTATCTGCGGAGTTGATACTCGAGTTGTAAAAAATCAATCTTTAGCGATCATGCCCACTTCTGACCTGATGATGGAGGGCAGGTCATTGATGAAGCAGGTGATGATGATATCCTGCAGCGATATCCTGGGCTGAGATGATTGGCGTCGAAAAACCACAACCATCTTCTTTTAGGCTAGGTATGTCTCCAGCAGTGAAGATTAACCACGCAATGACTTCAACGTTAGCAGGTTCCTTGATGAAACATTCGGTCAAATACTGCTTTGATGTCAAGGCCAATCACTCTCGCCTCATTTTAGAATTAATCACTTTTGGCATTATTTGGACCAAGGCTGTAATGATGTCTGGAGGCTGGTGGTCCTGTCGGAACTCAAACTGAGCAATGGCGGGCAATTGGGTCATTCTATGTTCGTGAAAGATGCTACGGGAATGCAAGCTCGTGCTGTTACTGTCTGAAAACAGCGCACAGTTGCATGATGTATATTTGTAGGATCAGATGGGTCATCGGCCTGAAATCTTACTCCTACCTTCCTCTTCCGACATACCCTACCAGGGCTTCAAAGCATGGCACATTTTAAAATGTCAGTGTTAAAAACATTGTTTCATTCTATATTTCTTAAACATTAAGACACAACTGGCAGCGAGATATCCAGTTTGCCGATAATGCAAATATTGGTGATATAGTAATTAGTGCAGATGTTAGCGTATACTTATAAAGATATATTGATAGATTAAATGAACGGACGATTCAGTGGCAGATAGATTCCAAACAGGTAATTGTGTGGTCATCCATTTTAGCTCACAAATATAAATCTGAGTACGAATTAAATGGAGCACAGCTCGGAGGGATGGAGTTCCAAAGTCGTTTTCAGTCCAAGTGCGCATACCACTAAAATGCAGTTGCAAGTTACAAATATATTCAAAACAACTAATGGCGTGTTAGGCTTTATAACTATGGGTTAGACTATAAAGCCATGGAAGTTTTTCTTCAACTGTACAGAGATGTAGTTAGGCTATATCTGGAGTACGCTAAGTTATAGAATATAATAGATTCATAGACGTTTACAGCACGGAAGGAGACAATTTCGGCCCATCCTGTCCATGCCACGGTTATCCAGCCTAATCCCACTTTTCAGCTCTAGGTCCATAACCCTGCACGTTACGGCCCTTCAGGTGCACATCCAAATACGTTTTAAATGTGCTAAAGGTTTCTGCCTCTACCAATCTTTCAGGCAGTGCGTTTTAGACAACCACAACTATCTGCGTGTGGAAATTTCCCATCACATCTCCTGTAAACCTTCTCTAATTACTATAAATTTATGCCCGCTTGTTGTTAAGCACACTGCTAAGGGCAATAAGCCGTTTCTACCCATTATATCTAGTCCCCTTATGGGCACAGCCCCTTGTAAACGATCGGCTGGATTGGAATGTTAGCTGTTCATGCTCACCAGAATGTTACCAGGATGCCACGGGTTAAATTATGAGGAGAAATTACATAAACTAGGCCTGTACTCCCTGGAATATAAAAGGTTAAGTGTCGATTTGATTGAGATTTTTAAGGTTTTGATACAAATTGATAAGATAGATAGAGATAAAGCTTTTTTCACCGTTCGTGGGAAAGTTTTTGACAAGAGGACATAATGTTAAAATCAGAGGCAGGACATTCGACAGGGAAGTTAGGAAAATCTTCTTCATGCAAAGGGTGAAGGATTTATCTTCTACAAAAGGCAGGATATACTAGCTCAATTAAAAATGTTAATTTTAGATTGATAGTTTTTGGTAGACACTGGTAAAAATGATGAGGAGCAAATGTAGAGTTAAGATAGAGCTCAGCCAAGAATTAACAGAATGGCGAATAGGCACAAGGAGCGGAATGGCCTAATGCTGTTCCTATGTTCAGTCAATTGGCAGAACGCCTATTATAAATAAAGAAACGTTGTCTTGAAGGGTGAATTAAAATATATTATTTGCAAAGATTATGGACCGCTTCCACGCTTTCATAACAAACAAGCATTAAGTCTAATTCTCAAATCAGTTGTTTGAATATTTACAAGGAGCAGAGACACGTCAGTTGAATTTTAATTCCAACGCATTAACATCTCGGCCATCCTGGTCATGGGCACGCTGCAGTGCAGTGCTTGGAAATTCGGCAAATCGCTTACAGACTCAAAATTTAGTTTTCAGCGCAGAGCAAACTACACGTCTGCATACTCTGCAAACGTGGGAGATTATATGCCTTGTTTCTAACTGTGGATGGTGAAAAGTTGAACCGCAAAAGCACAACAGTTAGGCAAATAACGCAATGAACTGACCGTCTGTAACTAGAAAAGAAACCCCATTGCTTTAACCCACAGAACATGTAATCTTCCCGTCAACACTGAACATCTTTGAATGAATAATGTTAAAATGCACGTCAACCACCCAGTATCAACAAGCTCAGACTGAACCAGCACTTAAAGTGATAACGCATAAGGTATGGAGAAAACTGAAGTGGGGAGCGATGGAGAGAGTGACAGAGAGAAAGTCATATTTGGACAGATATACCGATCCCCAATGAGAAAAGCGTACAGAAATTGACTGCAACTGAGATAGACATAAAGCGAGACTGACACAGAAAGAAAGTTAGAGTAATAGAGAAATAGAATAAATGATAGAGAGAGGAAAAGAGAACCAGCACATTAAATGTGAGAAAATACCTGCTGGCAGGGCCGGGAATTAAATCCGTGAACTGAGGTTTACAGGTAAAAATACAAGCTCACTGAGAGAGAGGATTGTAGCATCCCATGAGACACTTTCCCCAGAGCCCTGCAAACTGTTCGCCATCAACTATTTACCCAATTCCCTTTTAGAGGTGGTCACCCCGCTGCTTAAGAGGTAGAGAGGGAGTGGGTGATCAGCAGACAGAATAGGAGGACTAGGCAGGTAGTGCACGAGCCCCCGAGTCCATCTCGCTCGCCAACAGCGTGGAACCAGATCCAAATCCACGGCAACGAAGGTGGTTCAGCTGCACAGGGGAGGAGAGAGAACAATGGAAGAGCTATAATGGTAGGGGTTTCAATAATCAGGGGAGCAGATAGGCGTTTCTGCAGCCGCAGACGTGACACCAGAATGATATGTTGCCTTCCTGGAGGCAAGGATGTCACCAAACGGCTGCAGGACATTCTGATGGAGGAGGGTGATCAGTCAGCGGTCATTGTCCATATGTTACCAATGACATAGGTAGAAAGAGGGGTGAAGTCCTGCAGGCAGAGTTTGCGGAGCTATGAGAGAGGTTAAAAAACAGGAGCTGAAAGGTAGTAATCTCCGGAATACTCCAGGTGCCACGAACGAGTGAGTACAGAAATAGGAGGGTAGAGCACATGGATGCATGGCTGGAGAAATGGTGCAGGAGGGAGGGCTTTAGTTTCCTGAGACATTTGGACTGCTTTTGGCGGAGTTGGTACCTGTACAAGCCAGACGGGTTTCCCCTCAACAGAGCCTGGACCAATAACCTCGAGTGGCGGCGGGCTGGGGGGAGGCGGTGGTTCCTCGTGCTGTTGGGGAGGGTTTAAACTAGTTTGGCAGGGGGATGGGAACCTTAGAATAGATTCAATAGGGATGGGAGTAGAGTTGGAATTAAAAAGCAAAAAGGTAGATAGTTAGTTTGTAGGATAGAGGAAATAAGTGTAAAAAACAAATTTAAAAAGCTTTTTGTGTAAATGCACGTAGCATTCGTCAAAAAACAGATGAGTTGACGGAACAAATAAATACAAATGAGTACGATCTGATAGTAATTACAGAGACGTGGTTGCAAGGTGACCAGGACTGGAAACTAATTATTCAAGGGTATTTGACATTTCGGAAGGACAGACAAAAAGGGAAAGTAGGTCGGGTAACATTGTTAATAAAAGATGGGATTAGTGCGTTCATGAGAAACGACATTGGCTCAGATGGTCAAGAGGTTGAATCAGTTTGGGTGGAGATAAGAAACAATAACGGGAAAAAGTCGCGGCTGGGCATAGTCTATTGGCCCCCAAACAGTGGTTACACGTTTGGGTGGAGTATAAATCAAGAAATATTAGAGGCTTGGAAAAAAGGAACGGCAATAATGATAGGGGCTTTTAACCTTTATATTTACTGGATAAACCTAATTGACCTGGCTAGATTTGAGGAGGCGTTCATGGAGTGTATCCGGGAGACTTTATTTCTACAAGGAGCAGGCTATCTTAGATCTAGTACTGCGTAATGAGGCAGGATTAATAAATGGTCTCATAGTAAAAGATCGTATTGGATTGAGTGACCACAATATGGTTGAATTTCAAATTCAGTTGGAGGAATAGAAATTTGTTTCTCCAACCAGTGTCCCAAGGTTAAATAAAGGAGACTACAAAGGTATGATGACAGAGGTGGATAAAGTTGACTGGGAAAGTAACCTAAGGTGTGGGCGGTTGATGAGCAGTGGCAGACATTTAAGGAGATATTTTATAACACGGAACAAAAAATTACCCAATGAGAAGGAAAGGCTGTGAGAGAAGGGATAACCATCCGCATCTAACTAAGGAAATAACGGAGGGTATAATATTGAAATCAAAGGCATACAATGTGGCCAAGACTAGTGGGAGACGAGAGCAGCGCATTGGGAATTGTTTTAAGCCAGCAGAGAAAGATTAAAAACATTATTAAAGAGGGAAGATAGATTATGAAATTAAACTAGCACGAAATATAAAAACAGATAATAAGAGTTTCTACAAATACATAAAAAGGAAAAGATTTGCTCATGTGAATGTTGGCCCCCTGGAGGATGACACTGTGGAATTAATAATGGATAACAGGGAAATGGCAGAGACGTTGAACAAATATTTTGTATTGGTCTTTCAAGTAGATGACACTAATAAACAACCCAATAGTGGAAAATAAAGCGGGTATAGGCAGGGATGAATTAATACTATCACTATCACGAACGAAGTAGTACTAGTAAAATAACTGCCCTAAAGGCAGACAAGTCCCCTGGACCAGATGGCTTACATCCTAGGGTCTTAAGAGAAGTGGTTGCAGAGGTAGTGGATGTATTCGTTATAATTTCTCAAAATTCCCTGCATTCTGGAGCGGTCCCAGTGGATTGGAAAACTGCAAATGTAATGCCCCTTAAATACGAGTCAAGTAAAAAGCAGGAAACTATAGAACATGCTGGAGTCCATTATTAAGGAAGCAGTAGCGGGACATTTGGAAAAGCATGATTCAATCAAGCAGAATCAGCATTCATTTATAAAAAGGAAATCATGTTTAACAAATCTGCTGGAGTTTTTGAGGATGTAGCGTGTGGATAAGGGGAAACCAATAGATGTGGTGTATTTGGATTTCCAGAAGGCATTAGATAATGTGCCACATAAGAGGTTACTGCACAAGATAACAGCTCACGGGGTTGGGAGTAAATTATTAGCATGGAGATAGGCTTTGCTAAATAACAGAAAACAGAGCGTTGGGCTAAATGCGTAATTCTCCATTTGGCAAGCAGTGACTACTGGGGTGACTCAGGTATCGGTGCTGGGTCCACAACTATTAACAATCTATATTAATGACTTGCATGAAAGGACCGAGTGTAAAGAAGCTAAGTTTGCTGATGAGACAAAGATGGGTAGGAAAGCAAATTCTGAGGAGGACACAAGAAATCTGCAAAGGGATATAGACAGGCTAAATGAGTGGGCAACAATTTGGCAGTTGCAATAAAATGTGTGAAAATGTGACGATACCAACTGTGGCAGAAAGAATAGAAAAGCAAATTATAATTTAAATGGAGAAAAGTTGTAAAGTGCTGAAGTAGTGGGACACCTGGGGGTCCTTGTGCAAGAAACACAAAAATTAGTGTGCAGGTGCAGCACTTAATCAGGAAGACAAATGGAATATGCGTTTATTGCAAGTGAGATGGTTTATAAAGGCAGATTAGACCTGCTACAATTGTACCGCGTATTAGTGAGGCCACACCTGGTGTACGGCGTACAGTTTTAGTCTCCGTATTTAAGGAAGGATATACTTGGAGACTGTTCAGAGAGGGTTCACTAAGTTGATTTCGGAGATGGGGAGGGTTGACTTATGAAGATAGGTTAAGTAGGTTGGGACTATCCACACTGGAGTACAGAAGAATGAGAGGTAATCTTATCGAAACGTATAAGATAATGAGGACGCTCGACAAGGTGGATGCAGAGAGCATATTTGCACTCATACGGGAAACTAAAAATAGTGGACATAGACTTAGAATAAGGGACCGCCAATTTATAAGAACATTAGAACATGTGAAAAATGAGCAGCAATAAGCCATACGGCTCCTCGAGTCTGCACCGCCATTTAATACGATAATTGCTGATCGGATCATGGACTCAGGTCCACTTTCCTACCTGCTCCCCATAACTCCCTAATCCCTTATTGGTTAAGAAACTGTCTCTGACTTAAATTTATTCAATGTCCCGGCTCCCACGGCGCTCTGAGGCAGCCAAATCCACAGATGTACAACCCTCTGAAAGACGAAATTCCTCCTCCTCTCAGTTTTAAATGGGCGGCCTCTGTTTCTAAGATGTTGCCCCCGAGTTCTCGTCTCCCCTATCAATGGAAACCTCCTCTTTGCATCCACCTTGTCAAGCCCCCTCATAAACTTATACTTTTCGATAAGATCACCTCTCATTCTTCTGCATTCCAATGAGTAATGGCTGAACCTTCTCAATCTTTCATCATAGATCAACCCCCTCATCTCCGAATGAACCTAGTGAACCTTCTCTGAATTGCCCCCAAAGCAAGTATCCTTTCGTAAATATGGAAACCAAAACTATACACTGTATTTCAGGTGTGGCCTTACAATACCCGATATAGATGTAGCAAGACTTCCCTGCTGTTATACTCCATCTCCTTTTTAATAAACGCCATGATTCCATTGGCCTTCCTGATTATTTGCTGCAACTGCATACTAACCTTTTGTGTTTCATACACAACTACCCATAGTTCCTGCTGTATTGCAGCACGTTGCAATATTTCTTCATTTAAATAATAGCTTGCTCTTTTCTGTCAAAGTTTTTTTCTGTCAAATTTCATGACCTCACACTTTCCAACATTATACTCATACATTGCTTTTCATCACAACTTTTCATCGTCAGCAAACGTGGCTACGTTATACTCGCTCCCTTCTTCCCAGTCGTTTATGCAGATTTAAAACTGAGATGAGAAGAAACTTCTATTCTCAGTTCGTTTTAAATCTATGGAATTCTCTCCCCCAGAGAGCCGTGGAGGCTGGGTCAATGAATATATAAAATCGGAGATAGACACATTTTTGAACGATCAGGGAGTAAAGGTTTATTGGGAGCAGTCAGGGAAGTGGAGCTGAGTCCTTGATTAGATTATCCATGATCTTATTCAATGGCGGAGCAGGCTCGAGGGGCCTAATACTCCTGCCCCTAATTCTTATGTTCTTATATACTTAAGAAAGTTCTGATCGCATCTGTGCCAACCAACTGTTCAGGTAATGCATTCCAAACCTGAACTAATTGGAGAATAATTAAATAATCTCCATATCTCAACTCCGGTTCATTTGTCAAATAAATTGCTAATTTAAATCTGAGATTGATAGATTCTTACTGGATACTGGTAGGAATTGATTTGGAGTAAAAGCAGATGGATGAGTTTAAGTAATTTTCAAAAAGTATCTCACTGAACGACTCGAGGGTTCAACGACCCCTGCTCTTATTTTCCATCAATCGGCAGAGCACCTCTTGTAAATGTAGGATCGCTTCCTGGAAATGTAAAATATAAATACAGAACCTTCCTTTCCAATGATTATAATATTTTAACAAGTTATCGTAATAGACACCATCCGCTAGTACTGGAGCTCAAACTCATACCAACATTCGCACATTTGATGTTCAGTCCAAAACTTATTACTCACTCAGCCATCCTGACGATTGAAGCAAAAAATGCAATTTTCGACAATTCAGCAAATTCATTCCACACCAAATACCAATGCATTGATAATGCCAATGATTGGAAAGCTGCTGTAGAATAAAAGTAACATCAGTTACTTTTCAGTTTCCTGGCTCTCAATCTCCCTGTCACTATGGTCGTCCAATCACTCTGGTCATCCATTCCCCACCAGGACGGCTTGAGGCCCCTCCGCTTCTTCATTGAAAGGACGCTCAACCAATATCCATCCACCATCAATTCATCCGCCTGGCGGAACTTGATTTAAACTGGCATTGGACAACTTCTCCTTTGACTCCACACACTTACTCCAAATTAAATGTGTTGCTATGGTAACCCGCATGCGGCCTAGATATGCCTATATTTCAATGGTATAAGTGCAACATTCTTTGTTCTAGTCCTACTCAGGTCTCATCCATCACCTCGTTTTCTGGAACATTGATGATTTTATCTGTGCCATTGCCAGCTTTAGCAGTGAACAAGACGTTTAGTCAACTTTGCTTTAAATTTCCACCCTTCCCTGCCCTTCACATGGCCCATCTCAGACTTTTCCCTTCCCCTCCTGATTTCGCTACCTCCATTGCTGGGGAGAGTCGGCCGACCAATATCTACTATAACCCCATTGATTCCCACATCTACCTTAATTACACTTTATCCCACTCGCTTTCTATAAGGACTCTATTCCATTCTCCCAGTTTCTCCATCTCCATCGTATGTGTCCTGACGATGGCAAAGTCAATACCAGTACTACCGATATGTAGCTAAATGATTCTCCAGCAAGAAAAACCCTCAACCCGAGTGCACATGACCCTCGACCTTGCCCGGCACATTTCCCGCATTTCTGCACTCATCCCTTCTCCTCCCTTCGCATAACCACAATAGGGTTCCACTTGTGCTTAACATTTACCCCACGAACCGTCACATTCAATGGATCATCCTCCCCCATTGCTGACACATCCATCGTGGACCCACCATTAAATACTTCTTACCATCCCCTCTCTTTTCAGCAGTACAAAGGGACCAGTCTATCCGGCATGCCCTGGTCCACTATCCAATCACCACCAACAACGCTTTCCTTCCCACAGCACCTTCCCGTGCAAGCGCAGGAGAAGCAACACGTGGCCATTTCCTCCTCCCTTCCCACAGTCCAGGCCAGTATAGGTGAAATGACGTACTTGTACTTCTTTCAACATAGTATACTGTATCGACTGAAATCTCCTCTACATTGGGGCGACCAGACACATACTAGCTGAGCATTTTACCGAGCAGCTCATTCAGTCCGCAACGAGAACCCCAAGCTTTCGGTCACCTGTCTCGTCCTCCTATACTGTTCCTATGAAGCTCAACGTAAGATCGAGGAACAGCAGCTCATCTTTCCATTCGGCATTTTACAGCCTTCCGGGCTCAAAGTTGAATTCAACAATTTCAGATTCTAAACACTGCTCCCATTTTCTCTGACAGTAGCTGTTCGTAATGATTTTGCTATTCCCTCTTACCCTTTCTCTAAACGCATATTTGTTTCTTGCAATATCGCATTATCATGCACTTTTGCTTTTGTCATGAAATCTTTCCTGCTTTCCACCATGTCACAGGCCTTCCTTTTCGTTCCTTCCTCCCCTCCACCTTTCCCTGCTTAAGTATCTGCTTAAAATCTGTTACACCTCCAACTTCTGACAGTTTTGATGAAATATCTTCGACGTGAAACATTATCTCTGTTTCTCACTTCACTAATGCTGCTTGTCCTGCTGAATATGTTCAGCAATTTCTGTTGCATTTCCAATTCCCAGCATCCATAGTAAATTGCTTCAGAAAAAATAACATCAGTGCTATGGATGAGAAGGTTCGTTATCAAGTGGTGATGTCGCCGTCCTGTAAACCGGAAAATATGGGTTCAACTCCCGTCTGCGCTTTCATACAAGTGCCCGGAGGATCTCCTGTTGTTCCGAACAGCCCCTAATAATCTCAAATGTTAATAGCTCAGCAAGTCCACTGAACCGAGAGTTTGAAGAGCCATTGAATGTTTCTGAGTCCGTTAATGTTCCCAATCTTTTGCTAAATGTATTAATCTGAAGTCACATGCAAAACATTATTATCCGTTTCCCACAGGACTAAACGAATCAAACCGAGGTAGGCGATGAGTATCCGAGAGTGCCAGAACTGAAGGAGACTTTATGTACCATCATGACTCAGCCGGCTTTGTGAAAATGCTATCCAATTAGACCCACTCCCGACACTTTCAACACAGCCCTGCAATTGATTCCTATCAAATGTTATCCAATTCACGTTTGATGGCAAGCATTTCAAGAAAATGTGATAATTCGCTACAATGCACATTCCTTGAAGGAATAATAACACAAAACTAAAAATGTTCCAACGGTGGCTATCAAGAGAAATTAAAGATAGTATTAGATTCAAGGAAGAGATTAATAATATTGCCAAAAAGAGTAGTAAGCCTGAACATAAGGGGCTTTTTATAATTTAAAAAGCTGTATGCTTTCAGTCCCGGATCACGCTGTGTCTGTTTAAAAGGTATGTGCTCTCAGTGCCGGGTCATTCTGTGTCTGTTTAAAAGGGATGTGTTTTAAGTCCTGGGCCATTTTGTGTCTGTTAAAAAGGGATGTGCTGTCAGATCCGGATCATGCTGTGTCTGTTTAAAAGGGTTGTGCTCTCAGTCCCGGATCATTCTGTGTTTGTCGAAATGGGATATGCTATCTATCCTGGATCTTTCTTTGCCTGTTTAAAATGGATATTTTCTCTGTCCCGGGTCATTCTGTGCCTGTGTAAAAGGGAAGTGCTCTCAGTCTGGGATCATTCTGTGTGTATGTAAAAGGGACGGGCTATCAGTCCCGGATCATTCTGTGTGTGTGTAAAAGGGATATTCTCTCTGTCCCGGATCATTCTGTGCCTGTTTAAATGGGATATTTTTTCTGTGCCGGATCATTCTGTGTGTGTGTAAAAGTGATATTCTCTCAGTCCCGGATCATTCTGTGTATGTGTAAAACGGATGTGCTCTCTGTCCCAGATCATTCTCTGTGTGTGTAAAAGGGATATTCTCTCAGTTCGGGATCATTCTGTGTGTGTGTAAAAGGGATATTGTCTCAGTGCTGGATCATTCTGTGTGTGTGTCAAAGGGAAATCCTCTCAGTCCTGGATCATTCTGTGTTTGTGTAAAATTGATATGCTCTCAGTCCGGGACCATTCTATGTTTGTGTCTGTTTCAATGGAGCGCGATTACAGTTGTGATTACCGAATATTTAATGTGATGTAATCGAAAGCGCATTTGGTTTACCTGCGTATGTGCGGACCTACTTTGCAATGCTTCTGTTCAGTAATTCAATATATGTTTATCTTTACGTGAAACATATTTTTATCATAATAGTGGCCCTGAAAAAGTTCACAATTCTCTTCACACCAATGCATATCATCGAATCATTGCATTTTATAGTATGGAAGGAGGCCATTCCGGCCCATCGTGTCCACGTTTGCCGAACAGGAGCTATCTAGCCTCATCCCACTTTCCAGTACTTGTTCCGTACTCTTGTAGGTAACGACACTTTAAGTGCAAATCCAAGTACTTTTTTGAAACGTGGGCAGGGAATCTGCCTCGACCATCCTTTCAGCAGTGTGCTACAGAACCCTATGGGTGAATATTTGTCCCCATAAATCACCTCTAAGCCTCCTACCAATTACAATAAATTCATGCCTCCTCTTTGTTGACTGCTCTGCTAAGGGAAATAGGTCCGCCTTAACACCTCTACCTAGTCCACTTATATTTGTGCATGCCTGAATATCGTCTTTCCTCAGCCTCCTCTGTTCCACAGAAAACTAACACAGCCTATCTAATCGTTCCTCAAAGCTCAAGTTCTCTGTTCCAGGCAACATTCTCATAAATCTCCTCTGTATTCTCTCCAATGCAATTACATCTTTCCTGTAATGTGCTGAAACAGTACTCTAGTGGTGGCCTAACTAGTGTTGTATGCAGTTCAAGCATAACCCCTCTGCTCTTGAATACTATGTCTCCACTGGGAAAAGCAAGTATTCCATATTCTTTATCAACCACGTTATCTACCTCGCCTGCAACGTTAAGGGACCTGTGGACCTGCACTCCAAGGTCCATTTGTTTCACTACACTTCTTAATGTTCTACAATTTATTGTGTATTTTCTTGCCTTATTTTCCCATTAAAGTATATATTAATAATTTGAGACATGTCATGAGCTGAGTGTAGCAAGCTAGGGAAAAAAGGTGAATTTGGATAAGAATTTTCAGGTGATTGACAAAAGAACCACATGCATCAAATATTTAACACACTAACCACGAGGATGGGAATGGATCTACGTGTGCAGAATACAATGGATTCATAGTCCATCGCGTTATCAAGTCGGTCACCTAGTGTCGCAACACGATCAGCCATTCCGTTTATTTATTTTTGCATCCAAACAGAATTCGCCTGTGACAACGTGCCTTCGCCGCTTGTCCTGCCCGTGCACCCAAATCGACAATATTGAAAATCTACAATCAGCTTCTGTAAGCAAAGGGCCTTCCGTTACTTCAAGTGAGCGACTTTCAGAAATGGTCGGTTTTGAGACAGATTCAGAACGGAAAAAAAGATGTTTCGCCCGGTGAGTTAAATGACCATGACAAGACCTCCATAGCATTGAAGCAAATCACCTTCATCATTCAGCCTCGCACCAGTGCCATCACCAGACAAACTGTTGCGGGGAGAATTGTGAGCAAAGTAAAGGAGTGCGATTGATTGTGGGAGAAGAGGTGGGTTTGAAGGAGTAAATATGTTTCCACCGCTAAAAACGTAATATCTGTTTAATTTAGTAAGGATAGATGTTTGGCTGTGTTCTATCAGCAGGTGCTATAGTGAATAAAATAAATAAAGCGAGATGTGCCATGACTCGGATTCGAACCGAGGTTGCTGCGGCCACAACACAGAGTACTAACCACTGTACGATCACGGCGCCACACACCAGCTGTCACGGTTTTATTCTGATTGCAGCAAAGTTACTCACGGCGCTGGTCAGAAAATATATAGTTTTTTGATGAGGCCAAATTCGACCCCGCCAGAAATTATAGCAGCGGTGGTATGCGACCAAGGCCACGCACTGAATAGGGCCTTAATCCAGAATGGGAACTAGTGCAACCCCAGTTACGTTGAAAACGATTGCAGCTCTGTTCCATGGCAAAAAACTCACCCTTTGTGAATCATGAAGATAGTAAGTGCCAGCCCCGCTGTGAGTCAAACCGAGCATCTTTTTTACTAGATAGGCGCTTTGACTAGTTAAGCCACAGATTCAAACCACGCCTTTATTCTATCGCCTCCACTCACTCATATCTATCAGCCACCTGTCACTTCCATTTAGAGCTTGAGTCAATTTTGTATTTAAGCATCTCTCTTGTCTATTCCGCCATGTGTGCCAATGCTGCCTGTATCTCTCGCTGCATTTATCTCGATGTCAATCCGTGCGTTGATTCTGAATGGATACCTATGTTTGTCTCTAACGTGAAATAAATAAAGGACGCAGACAATTCCTCCTCTGACACCAGGGAAATGAGGAGCCAACATTTATAACAAGATATTGTTTATTGTGATCCAGAAAATACAATATTCCAACTTGAACGATTTAGATTCAGTTCTGTGCGAACCAGATTATGACCCTAACGTGTTTCCAATAAGCCATATTTTAAATCGATGTCCAAAGCAGTCCCATTTCACCTCAACGAGATTCATAACAATAAACATAGATGCAAGCAGTGAAACGATATTTGCAGAAAGAATTGTGAGACTGCAGAATGCACTGGCTCAGAGCAGCAGATTTAAAACAAGGTTTAAAAACATGCAGCGTGTGGGATCAAGGGGTGAGAGAGGCAAGCGAGCAACAGGAAAGTCGGGGGAGTTCTTCCCTGACAACAGCATCATTGCGCGTGGCATAGTTATTTTGCTGTTAAATATGAAAAAAATGCAACGTGTGTTTGCAGCTGTTTCTGTTTCTGTCCTGTTACGTTCATAGGAAAATAGAAACAGGAGGTGGCTATTCAGCCTCTCAAGCTTGCTCCGACATTTAATTAGATCAGGGCTGGCCTGTGCGATGATTCCATACACCTTCATAACCTTGTCTAACAACAATCTATCAATCACTAGTTTGAAATTGTCAATCAACCCCCAACATCAACCGATTTTTAGGGAAGGAAGTTCCACGATTTCCCTACCTTCTGTGAGCAAATCGATTCCTTTCATCATCCTTGGACAGGTTAGCTCTAATTTTACGTGTAGCTCCCATTGAACTGGACCCTCCCACTACGGAAAATATTTCTCTCTATCTTTCACCTATTTGTTTGCAGCCCTGACCGAATTCCATACCCCACAACATTACCTGTTCCCCTGATGCTGTCCCTCTAATTTGTATTTTGAGATCATGCCACTTTCTCTGATGATTCTCTGCGCCCTATCTCTACAATTGGATTAGTTGTCGATCATTGGCAGCAGGCGGCAGAAGTGAGCGGGATATGGAACCTGACAGAGAATGCTGCTTCACATGGTTGCCTTATACCCCGCGGAAGCTTGCGGGGATTGGAAAACCTTCATGTGTCACAAAGTTAGAATTAAGGAAGCGATGTCTCAAAGTGCCACTATGTAGAAGAAGCGCCTCATTGTATGGGGGTATTTGAGACACAACAGGATTGTATCCGTCTGACTCCAGATGATAAGACTGCGTGATCGTATCACACCTGTGTCGCGGCGGCCTTTACTCCAGATGTCTGTCCGAATAAATGAAATCTCTTCACAGTAAATACTGTCATCTTTTCACGTTTAGAGAACGGGTTTCTCGGAGCAATGTGCCTGTTCTCTCATTAATGCGTTGCTGAAAAGACAGAGGTTAAATGATTTGCAGAGATACCTTCAAAACATATAAAATCTTACATTCACTAACATGAAGCACAAAGTCACTAATTCAGAAATGTATTCTGTATTTGGCCCTGTGTCGCAATCTGTAGCACATTCGATTTCTAGGTAAACTTCAAACAATCATTCAAAGGTTGTGGGTTCGCGTTCCACCCGTGTTGTTACTTATTCAAGTTTCGGTGAGGAACTTTTGCAGCGCACCTACAACTCATTCATTACTGTGGGTCATTGAATTGTAATTGCCGGAATAGCGCAGTTGGCAGCGCGTTTTGCTGAAGACGTAAAGATTCCGGGCTTCGGAAGTTTTTAGTTATTTTGTGTCTCTTTCTTTGGTCCGATTCTCGAAATAGTGCGGCCGGAATGAAGACAGATGAGGTTTTGCTCCACATGTTCACTTCCGGTGTCCTGAACACCAAACCCTGCCTAATATTTGAGCCGATAACCTTTGAATGTGTCTGTATAATAGAATGATATAAATGGTCAATGCAATACCCATTGCGCCACAAAGCCGCTCCCGAGCCCTAACACCTCAACGGTCCGCTCCCGAGCCCTAACACCTCAACGGTTTTAATGTGTTTCTTGCAGCACCATTGCCAACATCTGCCTAATTGTTTAAATCAAAAAAACGCTGAAAATCCTATAAATGGCAGTGGTAGTCTGAGGAGTCGGGTTGCTCCCAGCGAGCGTGGCGGTTTGTCCGCTCCCGTCAAACTTCATTTCCCACCTCTAATTGATCGCTTGCAAACGTCGAACACATGTGATGATCTTTATCGAAATTCTCAACAAGTTGTTCAGCGGAATTCTTGCTTGTGTTGAATATTATGTCGGAAGCTTATACAGATACTCCGTGTGTTTACACATATTCCACTTTGTGCCAAAACCATTGTCAGAGCGTTAAATTAGAGTCTGTTTCTAGATATTTTTTCCTAACTTTGGAGTTACTGATTTATGAATGGAAACGGCCCCGCTCCCTCCTATAAATCTGTAATACAAAAACGCTATTGTAAAACTCTCACCTGCAATTGCAATATTGCGGCCCAGAGGAACTTAACTGCTCACATGGAAACTCTAATAAGTAGATAAAGTTTGGGAACCGACCAAGTGTACCTTCAACTCCGCTGCACATGTTACTAGCAAAACCATTGTCTGTTAGAGTTGAGGCATTTCGCGTGCCTGTACTGTCATATAAATACTGCGCACTAATCGATCATGCCACTAGAGCCACATGCAGATGCTGTGCGGTATCAGTGCTCCCAGCATACAGCTGCCTTTTCAGCTGTCTTATAAAAAATAAGACATAGAATCATCGAATCATTCAGCACAAAATGGGGCTGTCCATCCATCGCGTCTGTTCCGGCTCTGTAAATTACACGCATACCAATTATTTTTCGCCGTAGTACTGGTTTGTAATTGTGTTGTTTCTGTTCATTATTTATAATGCAGGAAATAAATATTCATATTTGAGTGAGTGCAATGTAATTCAAGAGGAATTAAACCCGGACTCGAGGAGAACTTACGAGGAGAGGATTACAAAAATAAGCGTTGTATGATATTGAATTTGTAAGATTAATTGTGATTTGATTGAAGTTGTCACGATATTAAGGGGAACTGATAGTATAACCAGAGAATCTGTTTATGCTGGTTGGATTTTCGCGGACTCCTGTCTCTGCGGTTTCCCTGTGCAGCTTTGATCCCTGCTCGCAGCGGGTACTTTCTCTATTGAAATCAATTATCCAAATCGTTTAATTTCTTCAATCGGAACCCTCTGGAGGGTTTTGGAGATTTAAAGACCTGTTCTGAGGAAACAAAAGGTTTCAGGAGAGACCTGGAATATTTACGTACTTCAAGAAGGCATGCTGTGACGGCTGACCTATTTCCAAAGTTATTCTGCAGATTGCCTGGAAGTTTCAGAAAAGGAGGCCTCGAGACAATGCGGATCACCATCACCTTCTCAAGGACAATGAGAGATGGGCAATAAGTGCTGGTGTTGGCCGCGATACCTACATCCCAGGAATGGCGGTGCAGGCTAGAAGGGCTGAATGGCCTGCTCCTGCACGTATTTTCTATGTTTCTATGTTTCTATGAATTAAAAAATCAATTTTGCGACGAACGACGCCGATTTAAAAAATATTTTTTTTTGTGAAGAGTTTGTCTCATTCGATATCTTACTAAAGTTTCCAGCAATTTTTATTTTTTGGTTTTAACATTGCAACTCTGAGTTCGTTTAAAAACACCAATATAAAGTAAACTATGACAGCGGTGGGTTTCTAACACAAACACTCTCGGGATCTGGAACATAAATCCAGCGCCTTAGATCGCTCAGCCACGCTACAATGCAAAAGGCAATTCATATGATGCTGGTGATAGATAATTGAAAGCTAGCTCTCCCGTTGCTTCATTTGAGTCCAGGCCTTTGCATTGAGAAAGAAGGAAATAAAAGAGCTTCCTGAGCTGTGTTCACGGGTCAAGGTGGTTGAGAGGTTTAAGTGATGGGCTGCTAATCGACTGTGTGTGGTTTCCAATTCTATTGTTTTTGCATTGAATAATATTATTATTTGCTTTTTTCTACTCATTCAAGACTCCTCCGTCTGAGTTCCATTCTTGCCCAAGCCGCAGTGGGGGAGTTTTATTTTGCTCCCTTAATCTCTTTGCTCAAAACAGCAAAGTCCGAATTCCATCCACAACTTTTGATTCCACGGAGTGGTTGGAATTGTAAGATATGAACTACGTGAAGTATAAATCAAAGTGGAAGTGAGGTCCTGGGAAAAGCAATATTTGTCCACCGATGATGCCTGAGCTGCTGAATGTTGCCAGCACTTTCTGTTTATAATTTTGTGCTTTCACTATAGCAGTTTACCAGACAACTCAAAACTTGCCGCAAGGGCGCAAGTCCTAGCTGAACGTTTCTGTGCTCTTCTCAAACACAAGTTCTAAATTAACGTTGCTACTCACCAGCTGTAAAGTCAGCCATTTCTCCTTGCATTAACCTTCACCCAGGCATTCAAAATAGACTTTGCTCATGGTATCGGGTAGTCTCAGAATTTCTTATTGGGGATTCTGAGAGCAAGGGGATCTCAGAGGATCTGTGGGAATTGAAGGGTTCCTGAAATTGTGTCATGTGATTATGAGGGTTCTCAGTAGATATCAGAGAGAGTAACTGACTCTCAAAATATTTTGGAGAAATTAAGGGACCTCAGAGGATATCAGAGCGGTTAATCAACGCTTAGTCGGTATCAAAGATAGTAAGGGAAGCTCAGGATTTATTAATAACGCTGAGGAGGTATTGGAGTGAGTCAGGCTAGCTCGGGATCTATCAGAGAGCGTATGCGAAACTTTTGATGCTTCAGAAAGTCTAATGTAACATGAGTAGTTATCTTCTGAACATCACATTTTATAAATATCAGCATGGCTAATTAAAGCAAACGTTGAAATCGAATGTCACAGATGGTTTGCCGTCTCCCAATTCGGGGATATGAGATGGTCGATTGAGGCCAGACTGAACATTTGAAGAGCTCAAAAATACATTGATAACTAACACAGATCCTCCACCCCAATGCATTAAATAACAATATAGTTACGGTTAATTACATTAGAATAATCAGAGACGCAAACACCGTTGCATTTAACACAATAACAACTCACAAAAAGATGTGTTCCTAACGTGGAGACACTCAAGTGTATTAACAAAAATCACAGGTAATTGATTGCTGTAAGAGAACTTTAATTGAGTTATTTTTTAACCATGCTGAAAATATGAAAGTTTATGTGAACTTTCTTCAAAAGCCGCTGTAGATTTCTGTGGAATGATTTAACTCCTATCCGATAATTAATGATGTTGATTACTGCAACATTTGAGACCAATGGATTGATTCTTAGCAGAATGATCTTAAATAAACTAGTTTCCAAAGCTATGCAGAGTTGGCTAAAGTTGATAGGTTAAATAGATTAAAGTGTAAGAATGTTGATGAGCAATGGCGGATATTTAAGTTGATATTTCCAAACTCTCCACAACAATATATTCCTGTCAGAAGGAAAGAAATTAAGAGAAGGGAGAACCAACCGTGGCTAACTAAGGCAGTAAAGGATGGTATCAAATTAAAAACAATGGCATACAATGTAGGCAAGATAAGTGGAAGGCCAGCGTATTTAAAAATAACAGCAAAGGACGACTGCAAAAATAATAGAGTGAACATGGATTATGAGAATAAAGAAACAAGAAATATATAAACAGATATTAAGAGGTTCTACAGGTATATAAAAGATGAAGAGAATTGCGCAAGAGGTTGAGACTAGGAAATAAATAATGGGGAGCAGAAAAATGGGAGAGACTTTGATCAGATATTTTGTACCAGTATTCTCGGTAGAAGATACTAAGAATATCCCAATAATAGATAATTAAGGGCCTATATTGAGGAGTCAATTAATACAATCACTATCACTAAAGAAAATGAGTTCAGTAAAATAATGGAACTAAAGCCAGCCACGCCTATTGGAGCTGATTGTCTGCAGCCTCGGGTCTTAAAAGAAGATGCTGCAGAGATATTGTTTGCAATCTACCAAAAATCACTGGAGTTTGGAGAGATCCCAGCTGATTGGAAACCTGAAAATGTTAAGTCCCCATATAAAAAAGAAGGGAGGCAGACAGCAGGAAACTGTAGACCAGTTAGCCTAATATCTGTTGTTTGGAAATTGATGGAATTCATTGTAAAGGAACCTGTACCAGCAGAGTTGCAAATTAATAATGCAGTCAAACAGAGTCAGCCTAGTTTTATGAAAGGGAAATCATGTTTGACAAATTTTCTGAGTTATCTGCGGATGTAACGAGCGGGTTGTTTCAGGGGAACCAGTGGTTGAGGTATATTTGGATTTACAGAAGGCATTCAATAAGATGCCAAGTAAAATGGTACTGCGAAAGATAATAGCTCACGTGTTGGAGGTAACATATTAGCATGGATAAAAGATTGCCTAAATAACAGAAACAGAGAGTGACGATAAATGAGTCACTATCCGCTTGCAAACAGTGACTAGTGAGGTGCCACAGGGATCAGTGCTGGGGCCTCAACTATTTACAATCTATATCAATGACTTGGATGAAGGGACCGAGTGTAATTTAGCCAAGTTTGCTGGTGAAGCACAGATGGATTGGAAAGCAATTTCTGAAAATTAAACAAGAAATCTACAAAGGCTTATACACAGGCTAAGTAAACATTTGGCAGAAGCAATATAATGCGTGAAATTGTGAAGTTATCCACTTGTCAGAAAACATAACAAAGCAAATTATTACTTAAATGGAGAGAGATTACAAAATGCTGCAGTACATAGGGACCTTAGGGTCCCTGTGCATGAAACATAACAAAACAGTATGCACAAGAGCAAGTAATCAGGAATGTTGTCCTTTATTGTAAGGGGGATGGAGTATAAAAGCAGAGAAGTCCTCTTACAACTGTACAGGATAGTGGTGAGACCGCACCTAGCAGAGTACTGCTTACAATTTTGTTCACCTTATTAAAACATTTCATAGAAGGTGCACTTGGTTGATTCCTGCAATAAAGGGGTTGGCTTATGATAAAAGGGTGAGCAGATTTCGCCTATTCTCATTGGAGTTTATAAGAAAGAGAGGTGATCCTATTTAAATAAATAAGATAATGAGGGGACTCACTCAATATGGTAGTTGCCGATAGGGCATTTCCACTAGTGGGGGAATCTAAAACTAGGGGGCATACTTTAAGAATAAGGATTCGCCCATTTAGAACAGATCAGCAGGAATTTCTTCTCTCAGATGGTCGGATATCTGTGGAATTAGCTAGCCCAGAGAGCTGTGGAGGCTGGGTCATTGAATAAATTTAAGTTGGAGATCGACAGACTTTTGGACGATAAGTTAGTGAAGCGTTACGGGCACACAGCAGGGAAGTGGAACTGAGTCCTAGATCTGATCAGCCTTGATCTTATTGAATGGCAGAGCAGGCTCCCAGGGGGCAAATGGCCTTATCCTGATCGTATTTCTTATGTTTTTATTCCACTGGCCCTATTCTGCTGACCCCAATACAATACATACTTACAACTAATAAAACAAACTTGCCGTGGATGCAAGGCGACATCGTTTCCTGGAAGGTATAAATCAACTGCGCCGAAAATGCAGAAACTACATAAAAAGATTCTGTACAAGGAAATGTTTATATGTCAAATGTAAGATTCGAAGCCACGTCTCCAGAAGAGACTGCAATCTGACTGGAGAGCATTAAACCGTTCGGCATTCCTGAGCTCATCATCCATACATCATTGTCCCTAGATTTACCCCCGAGGTTAATAAAACATATAATTCACTTCGCTAAATGTTGCTGGAAGGCCGAAGGGCCAGTACAGAATCTCCCTTGATTTTATGAACCGCAGTTGTCACAGCACAGATCGCTGTAGAACAGCACCTCCCATGGTTTACTACAATTACACCCTACTGTTTGTTTACTAATATATAACTAGCTGGTTATCCATTCTTCGATTTCCTTACTTTCTATCATAGTTTTGCTGCATCTGTCTTTAAAGGGACAACATTTTGTCTTGCCTCTCCTATTCTCTTAATATACTCAAATAAACATTTATTGCTAACTTGTATATTCTTTGCACGTTATTTGACATCTGCTTTTATTACATTTGGCATCCCTTCAGAATAGTCTTACTTTGAGTTGAAAACGTGGTTTCTGACTCCATTATGCCTCAGTAACAATTGTAATCATATTACCTACATCATTAGCAAGACGTTCAGTTGATAACTGATTCTGGTCGATTGTTCACCATTAAATCTAGTTTCACAGGTTCCTTTTACGGCTCCAATTTCTATTGTAGAAACTGTCCCATCGACATTAAGACATTCATTGCCTTTCCTGCTTAAACTTTTCTGCTTCTCTCAGGCTGTGAAATAAGCATCTCCCATTAACATGAAATAAATTTGTCGTGGAGCAAATGTAATATACATGTGCAACAGACTTAGCGATATTATGACGGATAAAGGAAATGTTTAGGTAATTGATTTAGGCTAAATGAAGACAAAGTGCCGGCATCTGAAAGGTTATATCCCAGGAATCTGAAGGAGATGAGGGAAGAAATTCCCACGGCCCCAGAAACTCTATCTCAGGAATCAAGAGTGTGTGGCTCTATGCTGGGTAACTCAAGTGTGGAAAATGTAGTAACAATGTTTTTACAGGCAGATAGAGCTAAGCTGGTTAATTACAGGACAGTTGCATTAACAACTGCAGTATGGAACCTTTCCGAATCTCTGTTTTAGAAAGAATTTTCCACTTGCCGAGATAAAGCGTTATAGGATAGAATTTGCCAATGCAAATTTCATAGGACGGTCATGCATTTTAAACCTCATATAATTCTTTGAGCAGGTTAAAAAAAAAAACACGGTAGCTGGGGAAATACAGTGGTTGTGTGATAATGGAGTTTAGAAAACAACTTTGACAAGGTATAACACGCGGGATAGTTGTCGACGATGGCGGGTTATGGAGTGAAGAACAGGTTAGAAAACTAGAGTAAAATTGGTTTTGAGGATACAAAGGAGAATTTAAGAGTTAAGGACAGTTTATCGGGGTGGTTGTGGCTAGTAGAGTCCCATGTTTTCAGTCCTGTTGACTGTGTATTGATGAATGGAATATAGACTGAATGTATCAAGATATAGAGCGGTTATCGCCGAAAATTGTAGTCAAAACCAAACTGTCAAACACGAAAACTGAGAGAGCAAAAAGTAACAATTTACCTTTATAATCAACAACGAATTTCTATCTTAGTTAAAAATTGTGAAAAATGTGACAAATATACATGTACACTTACACAATTTATATCTAAATAGTCCACTCATATTTACACACCGAATGTTTATAATACAACAGCGCACTCCTACATACCGACCTCGTTTATATCTAGCCCATGTTCTGGTTGCAGCTTTGACCCAAGGCCACACATTGACCTTTTGCAATTTCCAGATTCTGTCCGTCCTGTTTTGCATATTCACCATTGGATGTGCTACAGTCCATGAAATACTCAAAGTCTAAACAATGATCGTTTAACGGTTTCCAGATACGGTCGGTCCTGATTTGCATTGTAGGATCGGATATGCTGCAGCCCGCTGAAAACAGGCGGTTAAACCGAGCAAGATTTAGGCTCTGGTGGTGAATGCTGCTTCTGACGGATTTCTAGGTGTCCTGCCGGTGGTGGGGATTGGAAAGCTCTTGTGTCACACTGAGTAAAACTGGAAGTCACCAATATAAGGAAGTCGCTCATGAAGCCAATAGGGAGATCAGGAGAAAGAGAGGTTAAAATGTGGAGCTAGCTACCACAGGGAGTCGTTGAGGTGAATAGCAGATAGGCGTTTAAGGAGGAACTGGATACGAACATGAGCGACATGGCAATCGAAGGATATGCTGCTAGACTTAGATGAAGTAGAGTTGGAGAATGATCCTGTGGAGCAAAATAGCCTGAAAAGACCAATTGTGGCGAATGGCCTCTTCATGTCCTGTACAGCAGATGTAAAATATCTGAATGCTTCATAGATCCATAGCTGCTTTAGGCTCCAACCCATAATGCAATTATTTTCACGAAAGCCTGTTACCAACCTTATGTCCTTGACTTTCGACGTCTCAGGCGCAAGGAGCAACTGCCTCCACAACGCACCACCTCCCCGCCTCCCCCGCACCCCCGAGACTTCCAACATTTATCAATTCTACCGGAGCACTTATCGCGGGAGCAGCAATTCCTTCATTTTGCGATTTTGAAATAGGACAGTGACTCTAATCTGTTTCTTTCATTGACCATGTGGTTCGCTATTCTGTCGGTATTCGGGAGAGAGAGAGAGAGAAGGACGCAGGCGAAGAGGTAGTCCGTGGGGATGAGATGGACAAATAGAGAGGCAGAGACAGAAAGAGATTGGAACAAAGAGAGACAGAGAGAGCGAGAGAGAGGGGCAAAGACAGAGAAAGAAAAAAAAAGGGAGAGGGACAAGGAGAGACAGAGCGAGCGAGAGAGAGGACCAAAGGCAGAGACAGGGACAGAAAGGGAGACGGACAAGGAGAGACAGAGAGAGCGAGAGAGAGGGACAAAGGCAGAGGCAGAGACAGAAAGGGAGAGGGACAAGGAGAGACAGAGCGAGCGAGAGAGAGGGCGAAAGACAGTGACAGAGGCAGATAGAGAGAGGGAGAAGGAGATACAGAGAGAGCAAGAGAGAGGGCCAAAGGTAGAGACAGAGACAGAAAGGGAGAGGGACAACGAGAGACAGAGAGAGTGAGAGAGAGGGCCAAAGACAGAGTCAGAGACAGAAATGGAGCAGGGCAAGGAGAGACAGAGAGAGGGAGAGAGAGGGCCAAAGACAGAGACAGAGACAGAAAGGGAGAGGGACAAGGAGAGACAGAGGGAGCGAGAGAGAGGGCCAAAGACAGAGGCAGAGACAGAAAGGGAGAGGGACAAGGAGAGACAGAGTGAACGAGAGAGAGGGCCAAAGACAGAGACAGAGACAGAAAGGGAGTGGGACAAGGAGAGACAGAGAGAGCAAGAGAGAGGGCCAAAGATAGAGAAAGAGACAGAAAGCGAGAGGGACAAGGAGAGACAGAGAGAGCGAGAGAGAGGGCCAAAGATACAGACAGAGACAGAAAGGCAGACCGACAAGGAGAGTCAGTGAGAGCGAGAGAGAGGGCCAAAGATACAGACAGAGACAGAAAGGGAGAGGGACACGGAGAGTCAGAGAGAGCGAGAGAGAGGGCCAAAGACAGAGACTGAGACAGAAAGGGAGAGGGACAAAGAGATAGACAAACATCCTTATCAACCTGTTTAATTGTTATCCCTCGCAGTTTGTAAATATGATGAACCAAATGACTTACATTTTGTCGTGCCTTTCACGATTCGAAACGTGAAAAAACGGAATTGTGTTGGAACTTCGTGTTCCTGCCCTGGATTTGGTAAAATATAGCAAATTCGCGGCAGTTTCTTTCTGTCTATTTCTCTCTCTCTCCCTCACTCCCTCTCCCTCGGCCCCCACCCTCCCGCCTCCCTCGCTCGCTCTCGCTCTCTCTCGCTTTCTGTCCCTTTGTTTTTCTCTCACGCACCATCATTCTTTCTCTTTCTCTCCCTTCCCCTTTCTCTATCTCTCTCTCTCTCGCTCTATCCCTTTCCACCTCTCTGTCATCCTCACTCTCCCTTGCACTATCCCTCATCCCTCTCTCTATTTGTTTCCCTCTCACGCACCCTCATTCTCTCATTTTCTCTCATTCTATATCCCCCTCCATCACTATCTCTCTCTCTCGCTCTCTCACTCTTTATCTCTGTTTCTCTCTCTCTCTGTCTGTTTCGTGTCCTTCGTATCCCGGATAAACTCTATGAACGTCTCCTCAAGTCTATCCTGACCAATTAATTTTATCCAGAAGCTATGAAGGTAAAAGCCCCTATGATTATTGCCGTGCCTTTTTTACAAGCCTCCATTATTTCTTGATTTATACTCCGTCCAACCGTGCAGCTGTTCTTTGGGGGTCGATGGACTACGCCCAACAGCGACTTTTCCCCGTTATTGTTTCTTATTTCCACCCAAACTGATTCAATCTCTTGATCCTCTGAGCCAATATCGTTTCCCACTAACGCACTGATACCATGTTTTATTAACAGTGTTACCCCACCTCCTTTTCCTTTTTGTCTGTCCTTCCGAAATGTCAAACACCACTGAATATTTAGTTTCCAGTCCTGGTCACGTTGCAACTACGTCTATGTAATGACTATCAAATCATACTCGTTTGTATCTATTTGTGCCGTCTGTTTTGTTACGAATGGTAGGTTCATTTAGACAAAATTCTTTTACAATTTGTTTTTTTACACTTTTTTCCTGCTTGTTTCCTCTGTCCTACAAACTCACTTTATACATTTTTGCTTTTTAATTCAAACTCTACTCCCCTCCCTATTGAATCTATTCTAAGGTTCCCATCCCCCTGCCAAACTAGTTTAAACCCTCCCCAACAGCACGAGCAACCACCACCTCCCCCGGCCCACCGCAATGCGAGGTTATTAATTTTGGCTCTGTTGAGGTGCAACCCGTCCGGCTTGTACAGGTCCCAACTCCGCCAAAAGCAGTCCAAATGTCTCAGGAAATTAAACCCTTCCTCCTGCACCATCTCTCCAGCCATGCATTCACGTGCTCTTTCCTCCTATTACTCGACTCACTAGTTCGTATCAACTGGCGTATTCCGGACATAACTACCTTTCTGGTCCTACTTTTTAACTTCCCTCGTAGCTGCCCAAACTCTGCCTGCAGACCTCACCCCTCTTTCTCCCTATGTCATTGGTAATAGTATGGACAATGACCTCTGGCTGATGACCCTCCTCCATCAGAATGGCCTGCAGCCGCTCGGTGACATCCTTGCCTCCAGGAAGGCCAAATATTATTCTGGTGTCACATCTGCGGTGGCAGAAACGCCTGTCTTCTCCCCTGATTATTGAAACCCCTACCATTATAGCTCTTCCATTCTTCTCTCTCCTCCCCTGTGCAGCTGAACCACCTTCGGTGCCATGGATTTGGATCTGGCTGCACTCGATATAAGCACTATGTCCACACCGATGCTCAGAAGATAATATCTGCTTGCGAGCGAGATGGACTCGGGGGCTGGTCCTCCTATTCTGTCTGTTCATCACCCAATCCCTCTTTACCTGCTCTTAAGCTGCGGGATGACCACCTCTAGAAGGTAATTGGGTAAATAGTTGATGGTGAACAGTTTGCCGAGCTCTGGGGAAAGTGTCTCATTCCATGCTTCTGTGATGCTACAATCCTCTCTCTCAGTGAGCTTGTATTTTCACCTGTAAACCTCACGGATTTAATTCCAGGCCGTGCCGGCAGGGATTTTCTCACATTTAGTGTGCTGGTTCTCATTTTCTCTCGCTCTCATTCATTCTATTTTTCTCTGACTCTAACTTTCTTTCCGTGTGTCAGTGTCGCTTTATGTCTATCTCAATTGCAATCAATTTCTGTCCGCTTTTCTCATTGGGGATCTGTTTATCCGTCCAAATATGACTTTCTCTCTGTCACTCTCTCCATCGTCCCCCCATATCAGTTTACTCCATACCTTATGAGTTATCCCTTCGCTGCTGGTTCAGTCTGAGATTGCTGATACTGGGTGGTTGACGTGCATTTTAACATTATTCATTCAAAGATGTTCAGTGTTGACGGGAAGATTACATGTTCTGTGGTCAAACCAAGGGGGTTTGTTATCTCGTTACGGACGACCAGTTCAATGCGTTATTTGCCTAAGTGCTGTGTTTTGCAGTTCAGCTTTTCACCATCCACAGTTTTTACAAGATATATATCCTCCCATGTTTGCAGCGTAATCGGACGTGTAGTTTGCTCTGGGCTGAAAACTAAATTTTGAGTCTCCAAGCGATTTGCAGAATTTTCAAGCATTGCACTGCAGCGTACCCATGACAAGGATGGCCGAGTTGTTAAGGCGTTGGATTTAAAATCCAACTGATGTATGTCTGCGTGGGTTCCAACCCACTCCAAGTAAATGTTCAATCAACTGCTTTGACAAATAGACTTAATGCTTGATTGTTATTAAAGCGTGGAAGCGATCCATAATCTCTGCAAATGATATATTTGTAATTCTTCCTTCAAGACAACGTTTCTTTCTTTATAATAGGTGTTCTGCCAATTGACTGAACATAGGAACATGATTAGGCTATTTCGCCCCTCGTGCCTATTCGCTATTCTGTTAATTCTTGGCTGAGCTCTATCGTAACTCCATCCATCTGCTTTGGCTACACATCATTTTAACCAATGACTAGCAAAAACTATTAAACTAAAATTAAAATTTTTAACCGAGCTAGTATATCCTGCATTTTGTAGAAGATAAATCCATCACCCTTTTGTGTGAAGAAGATTTTCAGAACTTCTCTGCCGAATAGCCTGCCTCTGATTTTAACATTATGTCCTCTTGTCGTAAACTCCCCCACGAACGGTAAAAAAAAGCTTTAAATCTATCTATCTTATCAATTCGTTTCAAAACCTTAAAAATCTCAATAAAATCACCACATAACCTTCTATATTCCAGGGAGTACAGGTCTAGTTTATGTAATCTCTCCTCATAATTTAACCCGTGGCAGTCTGGTAAAATGCTGCTGAGTATGAACTGTACACATTCCAATCCAGCCTATCATTTCTAAGGGACCGTGCCCTTAAGGGGACTAGATATAACGGATAGAAACGGCTTATTTCGCTTAAAAGAGGGCTCAACAACCAGCGGGCATACATTTATAGTAATTGGAGAAGGTTTACAGGAGATGTGATGGGAAATTTCCACGCGTAGATAGTTGTGGTTGTGTAAAACGCACTGCCTAAAGAGTGGTAGAGGCAGAAACCTTTAGCACATTTGAAAATTATTTGGATGTGCACCTGAAGTGCCGTAACGTGCAGGGTTATGGAGCTTAAGGTGGAAAGTGGGATTAGGCTGGATAACAGTGGCGTAGACAGGATAGGCCGAAATTGCCTCTTCCCTGCTGTAAACTTCTATGAATCTCTTAAATTCTACAACTTAGAGTACTCCAGATATAGTCTAACTGCATCTCTGTGCAGTTGAAGAAAAACTTCAGTTGCTTTATAGTCTAACTCCTAGTTATAAAGCCTAACATGCCATTAGTTGTTTCGAATATATTTGTACCTTGCTACTGCATTTTAGCGGTATGCGCACTTGGACTGCAAACTACTTTGGAACTCCATCCCTCCGAGCTGTGCTCCATTTAATTAGTACTCGGATCTAAACTTTGTGATCTAAAATGGGTGACCACACAATTACCTGTTGGAATCTATCTGCCACTGAATCGTCCATTCATTCAATCTATCAGTATATATTTATAAGTATACGCTAACGTCTGCACTAATTACTATATCACCAATATTTGCATCATCGGCAAACTGGGATATATGGCTGCCTGTTGTGCCTTCTTAATCTTTAAGAAATATAGAATGAAACAATTTTCTTAACACTGATATTTTAAAACGTGCAAAGCTTTGAAGCCCTGATAGGGTCTGTGCGAAGAGTAAGGTAGGAGGAAGATTTTAGCTCGATGACCCATTTGATCCTACAAATACACATCATGCAAGTGTGCGCTGTTTTCAAACAGTAAAGGCACGAGCTTGCATTCCCGTAGCATCTTTCACGAACATAGCATGACCCGACTGCTCTCCGTTGCTCAGTTTGAGTTCCGACAGGACCGCCAGCCTTGGTCCAAATATGGCCAAAAGTGATTAATTGTAAAATGTGGCGAGAGTGATTGTCCTTGACATCAAAGCAGCATTTGGCCGAATGTTTCATCAAGGAGGCTTCTAACGTTAAAACATGGCGGGGTTAATCTCCACTGCTGGAGACATACCTAGCCTAAAATATGTTGGTTGTTGTTGTTCGACGCCAATCATCTCAGCCCAGGATATCTCTTCAGGAGTTCATCTTCACCTGCTTTATCAATGACCTGCCCTTCATCATAAGTTCAGAAGTGGGCATGATCGTTCAAGATTGATTTTTCCAACTCGAGTATCAACTCCGCAGATAATGAAACAGGAAATATATCGCCTTTCCATTATTGTGGTGTGGTGAAAATCTTGGAACTCCTTCTATAACAGCACATTGGTAGTAACATCACCTCAGTGACTGAACCATACAATCATAGAAATTTACAGTACAGAAGGAAACCATTTAGCCCACCATGTCCTTGCTAGTTGACAAAGCACTAGGTTTTCAGGGGTGCAGTGGCCAAGTGGTAAGGCGTCGGTATCATAAACCAAAGATGATGGGCTTGACCCCCATCTGCGCCTATCGAGTCTTTAACACATTAAATTACATTTTAAAGCTTTTTCCTTTTTAACCATCAAGATACTTCATAATTTCGAACTTATGTCATAAATCGCCTCTAAACGTTTTCTATTCGAAGGAGAAAAATCTTTCTGACAGGTTCTAGTCCGATTATCCCAATATATAGGAAAATGTAAATCTCCTATTAAAACCACACTGTCTTGACTACACGCTTTTCTAATCTCCACATTTATATATTCTAGTACTTCACAGCTGCGACTAGCGGGCCTATGCACAACTCCCACTGTTGTCTTAAATCCTTTGCTATCTCTTAATTCTACCCATAACGTCTCCACGTCCGGCTTATCTGTAGTTAGACCCTCGGTTAGAACTGAATCATAGAATCATAGTTATTTACAGCACGGAAGAAGGAGAGTTCGGCTCATCCGGTCAATGCCGGCCAGCAAAGAGCTATCCAGCGGAATCCCATGTTCCAGCTTTTGGTCCGTAACTCCGTAGGTTATTGCACTTCAGGTGCATATCCAAGCGCGTTTTAAATGTGGTGATGGTTTCTGTCTCATCCACCATTTCAGGCACTGAGTCCCAGACTCCCAACTTGCTCTGGGTGAAGAAATTTCACGTCAAATCCCCTCTAAACTTGCTACCAATGACTTTAAATCTATGTCCCCTGTTTGTTGCTCAGAAAAATAGGTCCTTTCTTTCCACTCTGTCTATACCCCTCATAATTTTGAACACATCAATTATGTTTCCCCTCAGCTTCCTATGTTCCAATGAAAACAAACCCAGCCTATCGAATCATTACTCATAGCTAAAATTCCCCAGTCCAGGCACATCCTCGTAAATCTCTTTTGCACCCTCTCTGGTGCAATTACGTCTTTCCTGTAATTACGTCTATTCTAGCTGTTACCCAAGTAATGTTTTATATAGTTCAAGCATAACTTCACTGCTCTTGTACAATATCTCTCGGCAAATAAAGGTAAGTATGCCGCATGCCTTCTCAACTAGCGCGTTTTCTTTGCAACGTGAAACAGGGAGACAATGATGTAAATACTACAACAACAGCTTGCATTTATGTAGCGCCTTTAACAGAGTAAGACGTCACACGGCGCTCCACAAAAGCTTCAGACAAATGAAATAACGCTGACACGGAGCCACATAAAAGAACAATTACGGCAGATGCCCCAAAGCTTTGTTTTAAGGAGCATCAATTTAGACATCGTTTTGAAATACCCTAGGCCAGGAATATTAATCAGTGTTATGTCCTCCAGGTCTGAAAGTTGTGAGAAGTTGAATTTTGAATTGGACCCATGGGTGTCGATTTCACACGATTACATTGGATATTCAATGCAAAAACAGGCTATTCAGCCCAACCTGTCAATATCGACGTTTGTGGTCCACTGGAGCATCCTCCCCTCTTTTCACATCCAGCACTTTCAGCATAGCCCTCCATTCAGTTCTCTCTCATAGATTTATCTAACCGCTACTTACATGCATCTATAATATTTGATTCAATCACTCTGGTGGTAGCGAGTTCTACATCCTTGCCACTCTCTGGCTAAAGAAGATTCTTCTTAATTCCCAATTTGATTTATTGCTGATTTTTCTTTTATTGATGGTCTCTAGTAATAAGAACATAGAACATAAAAATTAGGAACAGGAGTAGGTCATCTAGCCCCTCGAGCCTGCTCCGCCACTCAACAAGATCATGGCTGATCTGGCCGTGGACTCAGCTCCACTTACCCGCCCGCTCCCAATAACCCTTAATTCCCTTATTAGTTAAAAATCTATCTCTCTGTGATTTGAATACATTCAATCAGCTAGGCTCAGCTGCTTCCCTAGGCAGAGAATTGCACAGATTCACAACCCGCTGGGAGAAGAAATTTCTTCTCAACTCGGTTTTAAATTGGCTCCCCCGTATTTTGAGGCTGTGCTCCCTAGTTCTAGTCTCCCCGATCAGTGGAAACAACCTCTCTGCCTCTATCTTGTCTATCCCTTTCATTATTTTAAATGTTTCTATAAGATCACCACTCATCCTACTGAACTCCAACGAGTAAAGATCCAGTCTACTCAATTTATCATCATAAGGTAACCCCCTCCTCTCCGGAATCAGTCTAGTGAATCGTCTCTGTACCCCCTCCAAAGCTAGTATATCCTTCCTTAAGTAAGGTGACCACAACTGCACGCAGTACTCCAGGTGCGGCCTCACTAATATCCTGTACAGTTACAGCAGGACCTCCCTGCTTTTGTACTCCATCTCTCTCGCAATGAAGTCAACATTCCATTCACCTTCCTGATTATCTGCTGCACCTGCAAACTAACTCGGGGGCCGGCGCCTCACAACTTGAGCCGCCTCGAGGAAATCCCCTCCGTGCCTTTCAGTTCCGCGTGGAGGGGTTTCCTGTACGGGCTGCACCTGCACACTCTCAACATTGCCATCCTCGCCTGCCGTCCGGACACGCCATGGCGTACCATCTTGCTGTCTGCAGGAGGTGGGGGTCCCAGACGGAGGGCACTCTACACGGGGGTCCTCCCCCTGTTTATCGGGGACTTGGCCTGGAGGGTGGTGCACGGAGCAGTGCCGTGCAATAAATTTTTACGCCGGTTCACGGGCTCCCAAGCCGCCTGCAATTTCTGCGGCCTGGAAGATTCGTGTTCCATGTTTTTATTGAGTGCACGAGGTTGCAGCCCCTGTTTTGTTATTTAAAGGGGCTGCTCCTGAAATACTGGCTGCACTTCAGTCCCACACTCCTGATCTTTGGGCACCCTGTGCGGAGGGGAGCGGGTAGGTCCGAGGGCCACCTCGTAGGACTGCGCCTGGGCACGGCCAAGGGCGCCATCAGCCGGTCCAGGCAGCGGGCGGTCGAGGGGGTCGTTCAGCCGGACTGCCTGCCTCTCTTCCGCGTGTAAATCCGGTCCAGGGTGTCCTTGGAGTGGAGCACACGGTGTCCACCGGTAAGCTCGCTGCCTTCCGCGAGAGTTGGGCACCGGAGTGACTGGAGTGCATCATCACGCCCGGCAACCAAATTTTAATTTGAGTTTATGTTTTTAAGTTAATTTGTTTTAATTGCCGGTGCTGTTAGTGTCCCCGTCCCCTTTTATAGGGGGCACTTGGAGAAAAAATACGATTTTGTGCCCAAAAAAAAACATACAAAAAATAAAAGTGCCTTGTAAATGCTTGGTGTTTCCCCCAGATCGGGGGGCACGGTTTAATGTTTTTTGTTTGCTCCTAAAAGAGTTCATGCACAAGGACCCCCAGGTCCCTCTGCACCGAAGCATGTTGTAATGTCTCCCCATTCAAATAATATTCCCTTTTACTGTTTATTTTCCCAAGGTGGATGACCTCACATTTTCTGACATTGTATTCCATCTGCCTAACAATAGCCCATTCGCTTAACCTATCTAAATCTCGTTGCAGTTTCTCTGTGCCATCTACACAACCCGTTTTCCCACTAATCTTTGTGTCATACTTTCCCCACAAGTGGAAACACTCTGTATCTACTCTATCAAAATCTTTCAAGCTATTATCGAGCTCTATTAGTTCACCCCTCAGACTTCTCGTTTCGCGACACAATAAATTGAGCTTGTCGATTCTTTCCTGATAGTATACCATCTTCTCTGCACCCTATCCAGTGCCTCGCTAGTTTATTGTATAAGAAAGCGACCAGAATTGCACACAGTACTCCTAATGTGGTCTAACTGTAGAGAGTTCTATATTGGTCGGTTTTGGAACCGGCTTGGTCAGGCTGCCTGGTCTATTTAAAAGGGGCCCGCACCTCATCTTTTCAGGAAACAGTTCACAGGCATCCTGTAGTACCTGAAGGCCGTTTGCTTACAGAAGCTGATTGTCGATCTGGGTGCACGGGCAGGACACGTCGTGACGGGGACTTGTTGCAGCGTATTTCTGTACGGATGCAAAAAGCCTGAAATGGAATCGCTGAGTTGTGCTAGATTGCAGACGAGAGCTTAAGGCGATGGACTGCAAATCGATTGTGTTAATTTACTTTGTTAAGCGTTTGTTGCTGATAAACCTTCCAAGCATTTGACTGAATATTACATAAATTAAGCTTTGAATCCAAATCTCATCAAAACTGTAATTTCCTGGTAACGTTATGGTACATAGCATAAATAAACACCTTATCCATTATGCTGCGCGCTCACTGACTAAGTCACAGTGATTTCTTACGTTTTTCTTGATATGCCAACTGAATTTACTGACTGAAGGAATTGTATTAACTCCACGTGATCGGCTCGGCTCATCCTTGGGCCGAATTGCGAGTGGTGCGAGTAAATTCTGCAACTGAGTCATTACTGTTCTTTAAAGAAGGGAAAAAGCCCTTACACGTCCTGCTATACACGTGGGCACAGTCCCATCCAACTCTCATGATACTTAATCCCCTCTTAGCGGGACTGGAGAACCATTTTCAAGAAGTAGGCTCATGGTCTGCTCAGCAGAAAGTTAATGTTCTGCATCTTCTTTCAGACAGCTTTCCAACTGGCATCAAATTGCCGTGCGAGCATTGCTAACTATTCCAATTCAACAATATTGGAATGTCTTTACAAAACTAGTTTTGAATACGTGATCTGTATTATCAAATAAGCTTTTGAAGCATTAATAGCTCTATATTGTCGTCTGTGTCGGCATCCACTTAAGGTACACTCTACCGTAAGACAACTGTATTCGGTGCTGCTTTATTTCTCTGCGAGCGCGAAGGGACATATCTGTGAAGATATTTGCCCCTAATTTACACCATTCCTGTCCTATAGTCCACGTCTTTCTTTACCCATTGCTGTCCTTGTTGCAGGTTAGATCAGCCCAGGCCTTCCAATTAAACCTGAGAAGTCAATCAGCGAAAACCAGATAAATACAAGAGGCAGAGAAGGGGAGAGATAGAAAGATGCATGCGAAGTCAATAACAGAAAAGATCGTTGCAACTTGAGGGGAAATCCTTTTGCTCTCTTGAAATGTTGTAAAAGCGTAAAAGATAATTGGGCGACAGTTTAAACATGCATCCCGCCCTAGCGGATCTCTCAGGCTCTGAGAGAGGGAAATGCAGCACGTCAGCTACAGCTCTTAGTTATTCAAGCACTGAACGGAGCTTTAAACAGTGCAGCGGCGAACAGGTAAACCTGAGTAGATTTAAGGCCCAAAACATTAAACTTCCGGCTAATGCAGACAGTTGCGGTTTGCTGCAAACAATTACTTTCCAGCCTCGGAACCAGCCAACCCTGTCCTGCAGGGCTATGGGGAAAGGACGGCGAAGTGGGACTAGCTGAGAGCTAGCACACTCTCGATGGGACGAATGGCCTCCTGCTGTGCGGTAACCATTCCATTCATTTATATTTGATCTTTGATGGGACTCGAATCGATAAGTTTGAATGTTTCTCTCGAACAGAATCAGCGAGAACTCCAATGCACGAGCCATTGCAACACGGAGCACAACATTTTTAGCGAAATGTTCAGGAAAATACTCATTTCTTTTGAATGTGTTGTCGGAATTATGTCGAGATAAACAATGCGTTTACATATTTTCTCTTTGAAATCGAGTGTGTTTTCGGCACATTATTATTTACATCGGAGTTATTGATTAAATATCTAAACGCCTCCACTCCATCCCACAAATACGTACAATTTTCATCCTCCGTTGCAATATTTTGTGCTGGAATAAAACAGTGAACATGTAGGTAAGGTTTGTGGATACATCAATTGCACCTTCGATTACTGTCGCAATGTCACAAGCAAAGCCATCAGCTGTAACTAGGAGAGGATCGAGCTCACAACCTCGGCCTTCCAAGGTGCATGATACTATCATATAAGTACGGTGCTCTATCCGATTCCGTCGCTGGAATTGGATGCGAATGTTGTGTGGTATTTGTGCTCCCATCATACAGCTGCCAATTCCACCTGTCTTATAATTCCTCCCCTAAAAATCTATCGAGGTTGGGACAATTGACATTTTCAAGGTTCACATTGATCGATTTTTGTTACGCAAGGATACGAAGATTTATGGAATCATCGCAGGCAAATGGAATTAAGAATTAGGTAAAAGGGACAGAAACGGAAACAGCTGAAAACAAACGTTGCATTTTATTCATATTTAACAGCAACAATATCCGTGCCGTGCGCAACTATGCTGTGGTCAGAGACAAACGCCCTTAGCTTCCGAAACTCCCGTGGCTTTTCTGTGGCTCTGTTTCCTCTCTTCCCTTCCTCCTGCAAGCTGCCAGTTTTTAAACCTTGTTTTAAATGTTGCTCCGGGCGAGGGCATTCCACAGTCTCAGAACCATCTCTACCGTTTCATTGCTTGATTTCTATGTTTAGTAATTATGAAACTCCTTGAGCTACAATGGTAGCGCTTGCGACAATACATTAAAAGGCGGCTATTGGAAACCGTTGTGATCATAGTTTCGTTTTGTACAGAATTGAATCTATATCACTCAAGAGAGAATGTTATATTTACAATAAACTATATCTTCTTATAAATGTTGGTTCATTCGCTCCCTCGTGCCAGATGAGGAATTGTTTGATCACCTCATTTATTTAATGTGGGGAACAGGCACGGGTAACCCACAGATTCACATTGAGATAACTGCAACGAGAGAGACAGAGTGCAGCGTGGTACATGGCGGAATCGACAAGAGAAATGGATAAATAGAAAACGGCCTCAGACTCTGAAAAGTACAAACATCACGTGCAAAAGCATCGCCTGCTCCAGGTGAGGCTCGAACTCACAACCTCGGCATTTCCCAAGCAGTGTACTCTCATATAAGTACCATGCGATAACCGATTGCGCCACTAGAGCTGCATTTGTACGGCCTTATTGCTCCCGTCATACAGCTGACTGTCCTACCTGTGTTTCAAGGAAGAAGACAAAGAATCATCGAATCATTCAACACAGAAGGAAGCTTTTCATCCCATCGTGTCGATGCCGGCTCTCTGCAAGAAGCCTTCAGTTATTGAGACTCCATAGATTCTCGCCGTAGACGTGTTTTATTTTTTGTGTAATGTTTTGTTATTTCTAATGAATTTCGATGTCCATGCGGGAAATTTATAATTTATATTTGTGCATCTATCTGTGAGTTGTAAATTAAATTGTGTGGAACATTGATAATCAAATTATTTGTGTTCGTATATGTGTTATTATGAATTTATCTCTAAGTATCTCGGTGCTATAATTGTATTTGCGTTTATTTGCGAGGTGTTTACAAGTAACATAGATACAAAAATGTACACAGAAAATACATTTATAACAAACACAGATGCTCCACAATACTATTATAAATAACTATGTTGCATTCAAATACATAAACACTAACACAGATATACAAAATATATTTATAACACACAGAACAAATTGCAACTTAACACAGAGACACCAAAATATATTTGGAGCTATCACTGATCAAATAGCATTTTACTCTCTACGGTCCTCAGCAAAGTCTGCTGTGCCTGTGTTTCCTCTGCTTGTGCTCGGTGTAAGGGAAGGTTTTGCCGAGCCGTGGTATATCGTTTCCCAAGGATGGGCTGAAATGCGCTGTCTGAGGCCAAGTTCACTGCTATAGTTGATATTTAATAATCGTCTGGAATTGTGTATAATGCATAATTACAACATCTACAGATGCTTCATTCTGGTACACAAATCCACTGCCAAATCAGTGCAACTCCTCACCCGCCCCAGTTGTTAAACTTCCCGCGTGGACATTGGTCCAAGCTCTATTGATGTGCAACTCGACCGACTGCAAAGGGTCCCTCCTGCGCCAGAACTGGTCCCAATGCCCCGGATTCTGTAGCCCAACCTCGTGCACCTTTTATCCAGACACACGTTGCTTTTTCCAAACTCAATAGCGCTGGGCACTGGGACTAATCCATAGAATACCTTTGTGGTCCTGCTCATTAATTTCCTCAATTGCACCTGAAACTCTGACTGAAGGAACTCATCCCCTTGTTTCCTTAGTCATTGGTTAGCACATCGATCACGACTTATGCAGCTCCCCTTCGCCTCTCAAAATGTTCTGCACCCATTCAGTGATGTTCTTTACCTGGCAGAAGGGAGGATACACACCACGCATAACTCACGTTTGCCGTTGCAGAAAGGTACTGACTTTCGAATCCCCAATGACGTCAACTCATGTTACTTTTTAGTTTCAAAAGCAAAGCACTGCGAATCCTGTAAGCCTGAAATGAAATCAGGAAATGTTGGATATACTCAGCCAGTCAGGCAGCATCTCTGGAAAGATTTCTGATGAAGGGGTTGTGATTAAATGTCATTTACATGAAGCGTCAACAATGAAATCCAGATACGGTCCGATATTGTAATCCCAAAGCGCCATTTTGTGGGTATTGAAACCAATCCGGATACCACGCGTTAATCTGGTAGCTAAATTTTTGTTGTTGTTCTAGTAAAGTCGCAATAGCAGAGGACTGCAATGAAATATCCATGTCTTTAAGATAAATCATATGTTTTACAATTAATAAAACGAGCCTGTTCCAAATGACATTCAATCTTCAAAACGGTTAACTTCCGCCGTTTAATTTCCGCCATGTCTGCCGGGGAAAAACACAGGTTTTCGCTGTTTTTTTTGATTGCAGTTCATTGCTGTTGCGACTAGTTTACTTTGAACATTCTTCCTTTAAACATTCTCACAGAGGCCGCATAATTGGTTCACGAGTTCTTGACATCAACGTTTACTTACCCCTGTGACCCCCACCTAATGTTAGGATGCAGTGCTCTCTCCTCGTCAGTACAGGTTCGATGCCCATTCCGCGATTTATTAAATTAAAATGATGCTTATTCAATTAATTTTATAACATTCTGTGTAAGATTAATAATTATTGCAATCGCCATTGATAACTTGTCACGTTTGTTTCAGACTGAGGGACATACATGGTAACAGAGAGCCTGCCAAACTTCCAACAATTGCGGTCTCTAAGGGCACGTATGATGTCAGCACACACCCGTCGAGGCCTCTCAAGTGCGCTTCTCAGAGCGTGATGTGCGTGCGCTGAAAACCGGCACTGGGACAGTCAAAATGGCTTTTGACAGATCCAACGCACACCCGAGAGAAGGGTCATTGCGGTCGGAGATTTGCGCTATTTTACCAACTCTTGCCGAGAAGATCTCCTTCAAAATCTTACGCCTGGTAAAGGTGACAGAGAGATAGATCGGCAGGGGGAGACAGTTATGTGCATGTCACAGAAAGAGAGAGACAGACAGATGGTTTTGATGGAGAGGAGACAGTCCGGAGAGACAGAAAGCGAGGCAGACAGATTTTGAAAAAAAGAGAGAGAGAGCGACAGACTAGGGGGTGGGGAGACAGAGTGAGTTAATTATGGTGGGGGATATAGAGAGCGACAATACTGAGGCGAGGGGGCGGCAAGACCGACCGACAGGGTGAGAAACGGATGGAGACAAACTGGGTGGGTGGGAGATATGATGGGTGACAAAGAGAGAGATAGACGTGGAAGGCAGAAGGGCGGAGGCATACTGCGGAGAATGATGGAAGGGATAAGTGGGTGATAGACAGGGGAGGCAGAAAGGGAAGACTGACGGAAGGCAGATAGAGAGCGACAGACAGGGGCAGACGGGGTTGAATGGTGGAATGAGACAGTAATTGACAGACAGGAGAGGCAGACCGGGATTAGCCAGAAAGATAACACACTGGGCTGAGATAGAGAAAAAGAGAGAGAGACAGACGGTGGGGTGAGGCAGTGAGAGTGAGAGAGAGGGGGTGAGACAGACGTGTAAGAGACAGATAAATAGAGAGTTTGGTGAAACAATCGAGGCAAACAGGGCAAAACGGCGAGAGATACAGATGGGGCAGACAGCAACGGCAGACAGATGAGGAGATATAGACAGAGAGAGAGGCATATAGGAGAGACAGGACCAGAAAGACATACGAGGAGGCAGAATGAGAGAGACATACGACGGATCAGATTGAGAGACAGTCACGGGTAGGTGGGTGGGGAGAGAGATGGAGTGATGGAGACAGGCGGTGGAAAAAGACAGATGGCAAGACAGAGAGAGGCAGGTGGGGGAGAAAGAAGGAGGAGACAGACCGGGAAAATACCAAGAAAGAGAGCGAGAGAAACCATGCCATAGCAGAGTGGGAATGTTACTGAACTACCAATCCAGAGGCCATGTCTGAAGATCGCCGAGACGTTAGTCCAAATCCTGCCACGGCAGCTGAAGAATTTAAATTGAGTTAATTACATGAATCTTGATTTAAAGAGCTAGTATCAGAAATGACCATGGTAATACTGGATTGTCATAATAATCCATCTTGTTCACTAATGTCCTTTTGGGGATGAAATAAGCCGTCCTTTCCTGGTCTGGGCTGTCGGTGATTCCAGACGCAGAGCAATGTGGTTGACACTTTAATGCCCTCGACAATGGCCCAGCGAAACACTCAGTTGAATCAAACTGCAGCGACAAAATCGGCACTGTGGGAGTTCCTTCACCACACGGACTGCAGCGGTTACAAATAGTCGGCTCACCACCATCTTCTCCGGGGCAGTTTCAGAAGGGCAATAAAGGAAGGAAGGCCTTGGTAGCGACGCCCACGTTTCTGATTTAATTTTTTTAAAAACCTTGAAGACAGGGAAAGAGGCCGACAGAGAGAGATATAGAGACAGAGGCAGACGGCGGGTAATCGATGGGTCAAACAGAGTGAGAGTGATGAAGAGACAGCAGGGAGATAGACGTGGGGAGAAAGAGGGAGAGAACCAGATGGCGGAGTCAGATAGACAGATCGGCGATGTAAAGAGAGTTAACATTTGGCGGTGGCAGAGAGAATGAGAGATGGGGAGACAGCTGTGGATAGACAGAATTGAGTACACGTGCAGAGGGTTAGAGTGGGACAGAGGTGGGAGAGAAATGGGCAGAAAACAGACCCGGAAAGACAGGGAGAAAACGACGTGGTGGACGAAGAAAAAGAGCTGGGGGAGCGAGAGACAGAGTGAGAGAGAAAGAGCAACAAATTGGGTGTGATGGGATAGAGATTGACTGGACGAATAGTGCATTGCGACAGGCTGCGGTAGATAGATGATATGTTACAAAGACAAAGGCTGAGACGGTGCTAGACGGGAGCAGGCAAACTGGTGAGCCAGAGGGGCAACAGAGAGAGTGAGAGAAAGACAGGCGAGAGATAGGAAGGAGATAGATAGGGGCGGGGGACAGAGAGAGAGAGACCTACAGGAGGTGATAGAGCGAGAGCGGCAGACCGTGTGGTGGAGATAACCGACTGGAAATGTAAAAGAAGGAGACAGAGTGGGTGAGACTGATGGTTGTAGATAGACTGGAGGATGGAGAAGGGGCGAGAGATACAGCAGAGGGAAATGGGCAAGACAGAAATAGAACAGACGCATCAGACAGACACAGAAAAGTTAGGGAGAGAGAGAGCAAGACTGGGGCGACAGAGAGGATGACAAACGGGGGAGTTAAACAGGAGGGAGGCAGGGAGGTAACGACAGAGACAGACAGTGAGAGAAATAGGTTAACAGACTGCGGGGCCAGACGGAACGTGAAATGCAAGGGACAGACTCGAGAGGCAGACGGCATAGGGGTGGATGGGGAGAGACTGACGGGCACAGACGGGGAGACAGAAATAGAGATAACAGCAGAGGAAAGAAAAAGACAGTGGGAGTCAGACGGAGAGACAGGCGGCAGGGGCACAGAGAAAGACAGACGGGGGTTACACACGTGGCGAGAAAGACGGCGGAGTGATAGGTTGGGCAAGAGAGTGTTGGAAACAGATGGGGAGACAGAAAGAAAGACAGACGTGAGGAGAGAGAACACGAAAAACAAACGGCGAGGCACTTTCCAGTTCCGCACTCTCGTCCAATTTTAGTGAATAAAAATGTAATTGGCAGTGTAAATAGTATCGTGAAACCTAAAGTTGCAAAGAGACGCTTATTAGGTATGTGGGACAATAACTATGCAGATATTGGTCCCAGTGACGGAGTGTAAATTATTTCTTATTGAACCTACGAAAGATGGGTCAGAGTATATTATATTAGAAACTGTGCCTGACAATGATATTTAGGGGGGCAAGTAGTGAAATTTCTCCTAATCCCCCTGTTTTTGGTTGTCATAATTCCCGTCTTTTGAACACCAAATGCCCCTGTTTCTGAAACTCCTAATTTCCATGTACCCGGAGCTCTGAATTCCCCATGTTTCAAGAGCTCCTAATTCCTCTGTTTCAGGAGCTCCTTACGCCTCTGTTTCTGCATCTCCGAATTCTCCATTTTCTTGCATTCCTCATTTCTCTATTTCAGCAGCTTCTAATTCTCCAGTTTCAGGTGCTCCTCATTTCCCTGTGTCAAGAACTCCAGATTACCCTCTTTCTGGCGCTCCAATTACACTGTTTCTGCAGCTCTTCGTTCTAATGTTTCAGTAACATCTTTGTCCCATGTTTTGGAGTAAATAATGCCCCTCTCACTGGAGCTCATAATTCCCCTGTATCAGGTGAACCTAGTTCACCTCTTTCTTTAATGGCTAACTCTCCTTTTCTGCTGCTCCTAATTCCCCTGCTTTATAAGGTAAAGTGCTGGAGCTCTTAATTTTCCTCTTCCTAATAACCATACTTCTGGCGCTCCTACTTTCCCTGATTATGATGCCCTCTCCTAACGTCCCAGTTTTTGGAGTTAAGAATTACATTGTAACTGTAGCTGTTTCGTAATTTCCCTGTGTATTTAGCTCTCTACTAATTTTCAGGTTTCTGTTACGGTCTCCTAATTCCCCCATACCTTGAGGTCCTAATTCCTCTGTTTCTGTTGATCCTAATTCTCCGTATTTCTGGAGATCCTAATTCAACTGTTTCTTGATCCTTTTTCCCGTCATTCTCGGGCACTCTGATTCCGTTGTTTCTGGAGATCAAGCAATGCTGATGTTTCTGGAGCTCCTAATTTCCTTGTTTCCGGAGCTCCTAATTCCCGTTTCCGGAGCTCCTAGTTCCCCTGTTTCTGCTGCCCCATTCCAATTCATTCTTTTTATGAATATCCTAACACCGCTGTTTCAGCATTCCTACTTCTGCTGTATCTGGTGCATTTAATTCCACGTGTGAACACCACCTGAAGTAATGGAAAGCCCTTTGCTTTAAGAAGCTGATGGCACATTTTCAACATTGTCGATCTGCTTGCATAGGCAGGACAAGCGGTGAATTGGACATTCTTGCAGAATATTTCTGTTTGGATGCAAAAAGCAGGAAATTGAATGCCTAGCGTTGCTTCAAACGGGAGAGGAGGTGGCTCAGAGTTTAAGGCGAATACCTGCTAATCCATTGTGATCTGCATCCGTGGCTCCGAATCCCATACTCGTCCTTATTGTGTAAAACGTTTGAAGCCTCTTGTTGTTTTGTCAATCACATAAAAACTCGTGGCCAAATTTGCCTTTTACTGTCAAGGATGCTGTACTTTGGTCATGTCATGTCTCAAATTAATATAGGGCCTGTACTTCCGGCCTCACTGGGTCTGTACGGAGTACGTACGCAACCGGCAAGCACCCACAAAAGCCCTTCTTTGGCGTGCGAGGCGCATGCACTGAAAACCAGGTTTTCCAATGTCAAATTCTTGCTTGACAGACCCAACGCTTCTTCAGGAGAAGGACATTCGCGTGAGTATGCGCTATTCACCCATTAATTGCCCAGCTAATGTCCTTAATTGCTTGCGCCTGGGAAAAGCAGGTGCACAGCCTAATTTTATCAGCGTAAGAGTTTTTAAACATGTAAAAAATATAAAAACATATAGAAAGAAAATGTAATAACATTTTTATGTTAAAAAACTATGTCCACTAAGGAATGTTTATTTTAAAACGTAAATATCAAACTTAAAAAAAAATCCGAATAATATATTTTTTTCTAATATATTTGTTAACTTTAATTTAAATTAATATTACATACGTGAGGTGTTTTTTTTTTTACTTTTTATGTGTGTTTGGGTGAAGGTGGCGTTCTGATTCGTAATACTGAGAACCGCTGCTTACGGAGATGCTATTATTACGAATGATAATACTGTACCTTCATTGGCTGTCCAGAGCCAGGTGAATCCAGCTTCTCCCTCCGCAGCTCCAAGACGTGAACGCGCTGCGAAGCGCGGGAAGAGAAAGCCTCAGGTGCGGAGGGTGCAGGAGCAAAAGTTAGGTGTGGAACGTTATCACTATTTGCAGCCGAGCGCCTGGGGGAAGCCTAGCACAATGACTTCAGGCCCAATATATTCATAAAAGGTAAAATTTACGTTCTTATGTTGTTATTCGCAGGACTATGCAGAGGGGGACTAATTTGATCGCTCTCTTAGGGACACAGCACAGCCACGTTGGGCCGAATAGCTTTCTTCACTACCGTCAGAATATGCCGTTTTAATATAGAAAGGGTTACGCATTTTACTGTCGGCGGCACATTGGTCGAGGACTATGATACTCTCTTTGTCATTTTCACAGTGGAAATGCGAGAGGTCACGGATCAGTTAGTGTCAGTCTAAACCGATTTGCTGTCAGTCCAGGATCAATCTGTGCCTGTTTTCAAAGGGATTTGCTCTCAGTCCCGGATCATTCTGGGCCGGTTTAAAATTAAAGAACTTTCAGTCCAAGAATATTCTATATCTGCTTCACAGGGATTTGCTTTCAGCCACGCAAATCTCTGTGTCTGTTTAAAAGGGATATGCTATCAGTCCCGAATCATTCTGTGTCTGTTTAAAAGAGATGTGCTGTCTATTCCAGATTTAACATTTAAAATTTCAAAAATTGTCTTTGGAGGGTGTAGGAATTCAAGTTTGTTTGTGAGTTTGTGTAAGAGAGAGAGGGAGAGACTGCAAACGTGTTGTGCGATCTTGCTTGGCATTTCATATCATATGTGAAAAAACACTGTACATGGAATTTGAAGCCATGCGATTTGCTTGAACACTCCTTCGCGGAATATCTTACAGGAGAAGAATCTGCTGTGGTATCTTGACATTCCACATCTGAAAAAATGCAAAAAACACAAGTTAGAAACATACGGATTTCAGCCAGGGCTTGCGTGTGGGCTTTGTGTCAGGATGACCTTAACCACCTTATTTTCAAATTCAAATCAAATCAAAACAGGACAAGACAAGACATGACTGACTGACTGACTTTGTTTATATATATATATTTATATATATATTTATAAGTATATAAGTGTGTGTGTGTGAGTGTATACTTATATACAATGTATACCTCCCCGCTTTTTAAATTTCACAATAAATGTGCGTTTTTCTGATCTGCCTGCACTGGGCTCTATTGCTTTTGTCCACTTTCACAGCAGAAGCAGCTGCTGTCGGATCCTGACATTGCACATCTGAAAAACAGCAGACAGACACACGTCACTTTAAAAGATCGCCGTTGTCTCCCACATCTTCCCTCGTGGCTTGTCTTCCACCATGGGCTGACGGTGCGTGTCCGTATTTACTGCGTGCACATCCTTATCTCCAATAGTAAACATCCAGACACCCAGCCTTCGTTCAAGCAAAAAATAAATACATTATTAATTAATGATATATTTATTTAAAACAAATGAAATTCAATTTTTGTTTAATAAATTTCACATGTATACATTCCTTAAAAAATTTAGTATATAAATTTTATTAGATTGGCTTTTTGTCTGGGTTGGTTTTGCTTCCCTCCTTCCTTCCTGCCTGTTTATCACCTGGGGCTTCAATCACCGTCCCAGTCCCGCGTGGTCCTGAGCCCCACGCTCACTCACTGCCTTGAGGGATGATGGAAATCTCACTTTATTCTTTTAAAAGTGAACTGCTGTAAGTCAAGTGTCATTCTGCATCTGTGTAAAAACGGATGTGCTTGCTGTCCCGGATCATTCTGTGTCTGTTTAAAAGGGATGGTTGTCAGTTCCGGTTCATAATCTTTCCCTTTAAGACAGATTTTCTCATAGTCCCGGATCACCATGTATATTTTGAAAAGGAGTATGATTTCAGCTGTGATGACCGAATTGTTAAGCTTTGTGTTCCAAGTTTCAAACCCAGCTAAAGTGCGCACCCAGATCGCATCACATCTGTTCATTTACTTGAAATATGCTCACATTTTCCAAAACCCACTCCTAGGTATAGCTTTTGCCCCGAATTTGCTCCTAATATAAACGACAACAAATTGTTTTCCTCACGGCAGCAGCCGCGTGGTAGAATGATTGAGGTGTCTGACTTCGATTGTAACCGCGACGTTATCAGAAATTTGCAGGTTCGCGTCTTGCCGCCGTAAATTAACTCGTTAGGCGAAATGTGCTATTTTTTGCTGTAATTCTGCCACAAAACGAGCCATCTCGTACTGTCACTCATCTGAAGAAAAGAAATGCTGTTTGCTTTAAGAAGCTAATGGCACATTTTCACTGTCGATCTGATTGCACGGGCAGAGCAAGCAGTGAAGTCGACTTTCTTCAACTTTATTTCTGTTTGGATGCAAAAAGCAACAAATTCAATTGCTGACAGAGCTCGTAATAGGAGACGAGATGGCCGAGAACTTCAGGCGATGATCTGCTTATCCAATGTGTTGTGTATGCGTGGGTTCAAATCCCACTCTCGTCGTTATCAGGTTAAACAATTAACCCCTTCGGTTACTTTTTCAATCATATTTAATCTCATGGCTAAATTCAATATTTAGTGACAAGGATGCTGCACTTTGGTCATGTAATGTTTCAAATTAATAATATATTGATCAAAGGGAAAACATAAGCAGGGCTATTGTCATGGGGACGAATTAGGTAGGTCTCTGAGAGACAGCACATGCAGCATGGGCCGAATAGTGAACTACGGTCAGTGGCTGAGACCGACGTGGCTCGTTGGTCTAGGTTTAGAGATTCTTACTTCGGGATTTTCATAATTGAAATGCAAGAGGTCACGGGTTGAAATCCCCGACGAAATCCGCCGTCTTTTAGTCAAAGATCCGCTTCTCACAGCCGGTCGACATGTGCGAAAACAGAAATATTTCAAATGAAAACGTGTGATTTTGCGCAGCTGTTCCCACGGCGTCCCAATACCAGAGTTTCACAGGAGCAAAGTGAAATTTACTCACTGAGTAAAATTAAAGTATCACAGATGTATTCGGCTCTGTGTCTCATTGGACAACCTAAACCCGTGTTTAATTCCGGCCAATACTTGATCAGTATATCTTCCTCACTGCATGCTTGAGCTGACCTCCACTGGGATAAGCGTACATTCAGCGTCAATCTTAACTTCAACGTAAAACATACTCTGCCCTGAATATGAGTGCGTCCTGTTTCTCTTGCGTTGAAACGCTGTGAGAAGCTAGCTTTTGAATTAATCCCTTGGCTGTCGAATTCCAACCAGACAGGAAATCAATCCGGGGAGGCCAAGCTGCCTGGTCTGATTAAAAGGCGTTGACTCGCTATATTTTAGGCAGTTTATAGACTTCTAGCCTCAACATTAGCTGGAACATATCGGATCAAAAGGACCGCTCCCATTGTCTATTAATCGTTCTGCTGTTCCCAATAACGTCCTTCCTGGACCATCCTTTGTTACTTTATTCCCTGATTACCATCCACTTTGTCGTTTCCCGTTGTGCCATTTATTATTTAATCACTCCTGCGTTCCACTGTATCACAGACGCTCCCTTTTGTTTTTTCTCGCTGCCTAAATTTTCCAGGTGCTGTTTTTGTTGAAAAAATCAATAATCTTTAACTTTTCCTCAAAACATCGGAATGATTATCCGACTGAACGTGAAAACGTGAAAATTGGCTTTTTGTCTGGGTTGGTTTTACTTTCTTCCCTCATTCCTGCCTGTCTATCATCTGTGGCTTCAACAACCATCCCAACCCAGCGTGCTCCTGAGCCCCACGCTCACTCACGCACAGCACAATTGCCTTCAGGGATGATAGAAATCCCACTTTATGCTTTTAAAACGGAACTGCTGTCAGTCAGTGTCATTCTACATCTGTGAAAGACGGATGTGCCAACAGTCCCGAATCATTCGGTGTCTGTTAAACCGGACGGTTGTCAGTTCTGGTTCATAATTTGCCCCTTTAAGACGTATTTACTCAGAATGCCGGATCATTCTGTATAGTTTTAAAAGGAGTATCATTTCAGGTGCGAGGACCGAATTGTTAAACTCTTGTGTTTCAAGATACATTGAAGTTACCTGAGCCCGTGCGCACCCATATCGCAGCGCATCTATTCATTACTCGCAATATGCTCATCTTTTCCCAAATTCACGACATGATGAAAACCTTGTCCCAAATTTGCTCTCAATATAAACAACAACAAATACCATGCCGACTACAATGGCCGCGTGGCCAAATGATGAGGGCATCTAACTTCAGTTTTAACCGCAGTTTTATCAGAAGATTGCAGGTTCGAGTCCGGCCGCGGTCAACTAACTCGCCGTGTAGAATTTTATATTTTTTGTTTCGATTCTGCCTCAAAACCAACCATCTCGTACAGTCACTCACCTGAAGTAAAGGAGGGTTGTTTGCTTTCAAAAGCTAATGGCACATTTTCATCACTGTCGATCTCGTTGCACGGGCAGAACAAGCGCTGAAGTGGACTTTCTTGCGCGTTATTTCTGTTTGGATGCAAAATGTAGGGGATGTAAATAGGAGACGAGGTGGCCTAGAGGTTCAGACCATATATTGCCAAGCCAGTGTACTCCCACCCTCGTCGTTATTGTGTTAAACATTTCACCCCTCTGGTTTTTCTGGCAATCACATTTAACCTCATGGCAAAATTCAACCTTCACTGACAAGGATGCTGCAATTTGATAATATAATGTCTCAAATTAATAATATTTTCATCAAAGGGAAAACATTTGAAACATAGCAACATAGAAAATAAATGCAGGAGAAGGCCATTCGGCCCTTCGAGCCTGCACCGCCATTCAATGAGTTCATGGCTGAACATTCAGCTTCAGTTCCCCCTTCCTGCTTTCTCGCAATACCCCTTGATCCCCCGAGTAGTAAGGACTTCAGCTAGCTTTCTCTTAAATATATTTAGTGAATTGACCTCAACTACTTTCTGTGGTAGAGAATTCCACAGGTTCACCACTCTCTGGGTGAAGAGGTTTTTCCTCATCTCGGTCCTAAATGGCTTACCCCTTATCCTTAGACTGTGACCCCTGATTCTGGACTTCCCCAACATTGGGAACATTCTTCCTGCATCTAACCTGTCGAAATCCGTCAGAATGTTAAACGTTTATATGAGGTCCCCTCTAATTAATCTGAACTCCAGTGAATACAAGCCCAGTTGATCCAATCTTTCTTGATAGGTCAGTCCCACCATCCCGGGAATCAGTCTGGTGAATCTTCGCTGCACTCCCTCAATAGCAAGAATGTCCTTCCTCAAGTTAGGAGACCAAAACTGTACACAATACTCCAGGTGTGGCCTCACCAAGGCTCTGTACAACTGTAGCAACACCCCCCTGCCCTTGTACTCAAATCCCCTCGCTATGAAGGCCAACATGCCATTTGGTTTCTTAACCGCCTGCTGTACCTGCATGCCAACCTTCAATGACTGATGTACCATGACACCCAGGTCTCGTTGCACCTCTCCTTTTCCTAATCTGTCACCATTCAGATAATAGCCTGTCTCTAAGTTTTAACCACCAAAGTGGATAATCTCACATATATCCACATTATACTTCAGCGGCCATGCATTTACCCACTCACCTAACGTATCCAAGTCACACTGAAGCCTCATAGCATCATCCTCGCAGCTTACACTGCCACCCAACTTAGTGTCGTCCGCAAATTTGGAAATCCTGCATTTAATCCCTTCATCTAAATCATTAATGTACAATGCAAACAGCTGAGGCAGCAGCACAGAACCTTGCGGTACCCCACTAGTCACTGCCTGCCATTCTGAAAAGTCCCCATTTACTTCTACACTTTGCTTCCTGTCTGACAACCAGTTCTCAATCCATGTCAGCACACTACCCCCAATCCCATGTGCTTTAACTTTGCACGTTAATCTCTTGTGTGGGACCTTGTCGAAAGCTTTCTGAAAGTCCAATTATACCACACCAACTGGTTCTCCCTTGTCCACTCTACTGGAAACATCCTCAAAAAATTCCAGAAGATTTGTCAAGCACGATTTCCCTTTCACAAATCCATGCTGACTTGGACCTATCATGACACCTCTTTCCAAATGCGCTGCTATGACATCCTTAATAATTGGTTCCATCATTTTACCCACTACTGAGGTCAGGCTGACCGGTCTATCATTCCCTGTTTTCCCTCTCCCTCCTTTTTTAGAAAGTGGCGTTACATTGGCTACACTCCACTCCATAGGAGCTGATCCAGAGTCAATGGAATGTTGGAAAATGACTGTCAATGCATCCGCTATTTCCAAGGCCACCTTCTTATGTACTCTGAGATGCAGTCCATCAGGCCCTGGGGATTTATCGGCCTTCAATCCCATCAATTTCCCCAAGACAATTTCCCGACTAATAAGGATTTCCCACAGTTCCTCCTCCTTACTAGACCCTCTGACCACTTTTATATCCGGAAGGTTGTTTGTGTCCTCCTTAGTGAATACCGAACCAAAGTAATTGTTCAATTGTTCTGCCATTTCTTTGTTCCCCGTTATGACTTCCCCTGATTCTGACTGCACGGGACCTGCATTTGTCTTTACTAACCTTTTTCTCTTTACATATCTATAGAAACTTTTGCAATCAGCCTTAATGTTCCCTGCACGCTTCTTCTCGTACTCCATTTTCCCTGCCCTAATCAAACCCTTTGTCCTCCTCTGCTGAGTTCTTAATTTCTCCCAGTCACCGGGTTCGCTGCTATTTCTGGCCAATTTGTATGCCACTTCCTTGGCTTTAATACTATCCCTGATTTCCTTTGATAGCCACGTTTGAGCCACCTTCCCTTTTTTATTTTTTCCGCCAGACAGGAATGTACAATTGTTGTAGTTCATCCATGCGGTCTCGACATGTCTGCCATTGCCCATCCACAGTCAACCCCTTAAGTATCATTCGCCAATCTATCCTAGCCAATTCACGCCTCATACCTTCAAAGTTACCCTTCTTTAAGTTCTGGACCATGGTCTCTGAATTAACTGTTTCATTCTCCGTCCTAATGCAGAATTCCACCATATTATGGTCACTCTTCCCCAAGGGGTCTCGCACAACGAGATTGCTAATTAATCCTCTCTTATTACACAACACCCAGTCTAAGATGGCCTCCCCTCTAGTTGGTTCCTCGACATATTGGTCTAGAAAACCATCCCTTATGCAATCCAGGAAATCCTCCTCCACCGTATTGCTTCCAGTTTGGTTAGCCAAATCTATGTGAATATTAAAGTCAGCCATTATAACTTCTGCACCCTTATTGCATGGAACCCTAATTTCCTGTTTGATGCCCTCCCCAACATCACTACTACTGTTTGGAGGTCTGTACACAACTCCACTACTAACGTATTTTGCCCTTTGGTGTACTGCAGCTCTACCCATATAGATTCCACATCATCCAATCTAATGTCCTTCCTAACTATTGCATTAATCTCCTCCTTAACCAGCAATGCTGCCCTATCTCCTTTTCCTTTTATTCTATCCTTCTTGAATGTTGAATACCCCTGGATGTTGAGTTCCCAGCCCTGATCATCCTGGAGCCACGTCTCTGTAATCCCAATCACATCATATTTGTTAACATCTATTTGCACAGTTAATTAATCCACCTTATTGCGGATACTCCTTGCATTAAGACACAAAGCCTTCAGGCTTGTTTTTTTAAAACCCTTTGTCATTTTAGAAGTTTGCTGTACAGTGGCCCTTTTTGTTCTTTCCCTTAGGTTTCTCTGCCCTCCACTTTTCCTCATCTCCTTTCTGTCTTTTGCTTTTGTCTCCTTTGTGTTTCCCTCTGTCTCCCTGCATTGTTTCCCATCCCCCTGCCATATTAGTTTAACTCCTCCCCAACAGCACTAGCAAACACTCCCGCTAGGACATTGCTTCCGGTCCTGCCCAGGTGCAGACCGTCCGGTTTGTACTGGTCCCACCTCCCCCAGAACCGGTTCCAATGCCCCAGGAATTTGAATCCCTCCCTGCTGCATCACTGCTCAAGCCACGTATTCTTCTGCGCTATCCTGCGATTCCTACTCTGACGCGCACGTGGCACTGGTAGCAATCCCGAGATTACTACTTTTGAGGTCCTACGTTTTAATTTAGCTCCTCGCTCCTTAAATTCGTTTCGTAGGACCTCATCCCTTTTTTAACCATGTCGTTGGTACCAATGTGCACCACGACAACTGGCTGTTCTCCCTCCCTTTTTAGAATGTCCTGCACTCGCACCGAGACATCCTTGACCCTTGCACCAGGGAGGCAACATACCATCCTGGAGTCTTGGTTGCGGCCGCAGAAACGCCTATCTATTCCCCTTGCAATTGAATCCCCTATCACTATCGCTCTCCCACTATTTTTCCAGCCCTCTTGTGCAACAGAGCCAGCCACGGTGCCATGGACTTGGCTGCTGCTGCCCTCCCCTGATGAGTCATCCCCCTCAACAGTACTCTGAGCAGCGTATCTGTTTTGCAGGGGGATGATCACAGGGGACCCCTGCACTACCTTCCTTGCACTGCTCTTCCTGCTGGTCATCCATTCCATGACTGGCTGTGGACCCTTTACCTGCGATATGACCAACTCGCTGCACGTGCTACTCACCTCATTCTCAGCATCGTGGATGCTCCAGATTGAATCCACCCTCAGCTCCAACCCCGCAACGCGGTCCGCCAGGAGCTTGAGGCGGATACACTTCCCGCATACATAGTCGTCAGGAACACAGGTGTCGTCCCTGAGTTCCCACATGGATAAGGAGGAGCATAACACGCGACCGAGCTGTCCTGCCATGACTTAACCCTTAGATAGGCAACAACAATGCTAAAGTTTACTCACTGTTATCGAAGAGAAAAAAGAAAACTACTCACCAATCACCAGCCAATCACTTACCCCCTAGGCTGTGACGTCTCTTTTCTGTTTCTTTCTACTTCTCTTTTGCCTTCTCCCTGTAGCTGCACAAGTACGCCTTTTATAGACCTCTCCACGCACCTCTCGCCGATTTGTAAGTTTGACCCGAACACCCTACTCCCCTCTTTGGCCACGGCAGAGCCAGGAAGCAATTTTGGACCTTGTCCCTAGTTCTAAACAAATAAAGGATCACGTGACACATTTGCGCTACCATGATATGTACTTTGTTGAAGCCACCTGCTCTCCATCTGTTCATGTAGATCAGAATGGACTAACGAGAGCCTCGTCTTAAAAGCCCTTTTCATGAGCAGTTCAGCGGCTGGAAATCCAATGAGCGAGTGTGGTCTCGTGTGGTAACTAAGCAGGACTCGCGATAGGAGAGTCTGCAGTGAGCCTACAGTTACCCCTACAGCTCTATTTCATTGTTTGCACTACTCTCTCTGGCTGATAATTGAATGCTGGTTTGAACGGGGCAGATGTTATATGTTTGATTCCATTGCGCGTCATGATCTCTTTGAACTGGGCACTGGTGAAACACAGCCCGTTATCACTCACAAGAGCATCCGGCAGACCGTGCATGGCAAACATGGCCCGCAGGCTTTCAGTGGTGGCAGCGCCTACTCAGCCATCGACAGACTTGTGGATGCATAAGCAACCGGTTGCAATTTCCCAGATTCATTAGCTTATTGCATGACACACCCGACACCATATGAGGACGCATCACATGCTAGTACCAAACGCAGACATGGATCATACAACACAAGCAATTTGAGCATAATAGGTTTCTCGCTTTTACAAAGGCATTTTCTTAGCTTTTACCCCTAACCCATTCGTCTCCTTTACAGAGTAAGGCATGCAATGGTTCTGACTGTGTGCTGAGACCCGATAGAAAGTTACCAAAGTAGTTCAGGAGTACCAGAAACGACCGCAGCTCCGTCACGTTCTGTGGCCTTAGTGCGTTCTCGATTGCCTCCGTCTTCGAATCTGTTGGCGTGATGCCGTCCACTGAAATTCTTCTCCCCAGGAACTCCACTTTAGGTGCCAGGAAAATGCACTTCGATCGTTTTAACCTGAGCCCCACGTGATTAAACCGATTAAGAACCTCCTCCAGGTTCTGCAAATGCTCCATTGTGTCACAACCTGCAACCAAAATGTCATCCTGGATGACCACGGTGCTTGGGACCGACATCAGTAAACTTTCCATGTTTCTCTGGAATATCGCCGCAGCTGATCGACTCCCAAACGGGCATCTGTTGTAAATGAAGAGACCTTTGTGCGTGTTGACGCAGATAAGGCCCTTCGATAATTCTCCCAGCTCCTGTGTCATTTAGACCGAGATCGATTCCATCTTCATGAACATCTTTCCTCTTGCCAGCGTCAGAAAAAGTTCGTCTGCCTTTGGAAGTGGGTATTGATCCTGCAGGGAGAAACGATTGATAGCTACTTTGTAATCACCACAGATTCTGAGTGTGCCATCTCCCTTGAGGACTGGAATAATCGGACTGGCCCACTCATTGAAATCGATCCGAGAAATGATGCCTTCTCATTGCAGCCGGTCCAGCTCGATCTCCACCCTCATTCTCTCATCATGTTCAGTACTGCTCCCACCTTGTGGTGAAAGGGTCGCGCCACTGGAATTATGTGGATTTGCACTTTTGCTCCTTGGAACTTCCCGATGTCTGGTTCAAACAGCGAGAGGAACTTGTTTAAGACCTCGGCACATGAAGTGTTGTTGATGGACGAGAGCGCTCGGACGTCGTCCCAGTTCCAGCATATCGACCCCAGCCAGCTCCTGCTGAGCAGCTTGGGACCATCGCCCGGTAGCACCCAGACTGTAAACTTGTGTACCGCTCCATCGCAGGAGAGCTTTACAGTAGCACTGCCGATTATGAGAATCAGTTCCTTTGTGTAAGTTCTCAGTTTAGTGTGAATGGGTGTCAGGTCTGGCCTTGAGGCCTTGCTGCAGCTCAATTTATCGGAAGTCTTTTTGCTCATAATGGACTCGCTCGCGCCCGTGTCCAGCTCTATTGACACCAACAGTTCATTTAATTCAATCTTCAGCTTTATCGGGGACACTTTGTGGTAAATGTGTGCACCGCATATACCTCTGCCTCCTCAGTCTGAGGCTTTGGTACCTCATGATCCACCCTGGATCTGTCCTCCTCTGCAACATGGTGGTTTGCAGGATTAGTAGGGTTTGCAGCTCGCCTGCACATACGTTGGATGTGTACCATTGATCCACAGCCCTTGCAAACGTAGCCATTGAAGTGGCATGAATGGAAATGATGATCACAACCACAGCGCCAACAAGATGTTAATGGCCTAGCATTCATCACCCTTGATGGTGGACTTTGAGACATCTGCGGACGTGCAGCTGCATGCATATGGGGACTGCCCTGTGCGTTACGATTCAAAAACAACATACTTTGTTCACAGTACTTGTACCAACACGGTGAGATTTACTTGTTATCGTCACTGGTGGCGATGAACGCTATGGCTTTACTCCAGGTTAGGTTCTCTACAGTCCAAATTTTGTGAAGTATTATTTCATGGTCAATGTTCAGTAAGAAATCGTCCCTGAGCATGTGCCCCAATTGTCCTTCAAATTTGCAATGTCCTGCAAGACATCTTAGCTCGGCGACATAACTCGCCACTTCCTGACCTTCAGACCCTTTGTACGTATAGAACCAGTACCTCAGCATCAGAACGCTTTCCTTTGGATTAAGATGTTCTCGAACCAGTGTGCTCAATACATCACAGGATTTCTCTGTGGTTTTCGCTGGAACAAGTTGATTTTTCATGAGGCCATACGTTGGTGCCCCGTAAATGGTGAGGAGAATCGCCTTTTTTTGGCAGCATTTACTTCTCCTTCCAGCCATTGGCCACGAAGTATTGGTCGAGTCATTCCACGAAGGTTTCCCAATCATCTCCCATCCAAAAATTTCTCCTGGATGCCCACTGTTCTATGCATCATTGCGATGGGGTCCGTCATCTGTATCTCGTCGCCATTGTTATGTATGATAAAGAGTCAGACCAGATACTGTGAGCTCAAAGTAAAGTGTGACCTTCGTCTTTTATTGCTCGTCTCCAGAGTGCCTCTCAGCCTGTGAGTCCTTCTTAAGTACAGCTGCTCCCAAGGGATTGTGGAATCCCTTGGGATTCCAGGGGATGAGCCCTCTGGTGGTTGAATAAGGTATTTACAGGTTTACATACAGAACACAAACAAAGGCTAAGAACATAAGAAATACGAGCAGAAGTAGGCCATCTGGCCCCTTGAGCCCGCTCTGCCATTCAACAAGTTCATGGCTGATCTGATCATGGCCTCAATTCCACTTCCCTGCTATCTCCCCATAAGCCTTGACTCCCCTATTTTTCAAAAATAAGTATATCTGCAATTTAAACCTATTCAAGAGTGCAGCCTCCGCTGCTCTCTGGGGTAGAGAATTTCAAAAAATCACGATCCTGAGAAGAAATTCCTCTTAATTTCCATTTTCAATGGGCGACCCCTTATTCTCAGACTATGCCATCTAGTTCTATGTTCCCCGCAAGAGGAAGCAGAGATCAGTGGAGGAGCTAAAGACCTGATAATGGAAGCAGTTAAACAATTATTTTGGTGCAAGGAATACTGCAAGGTATGTTAGTAACAAGTAATTATAATCAACAAGCCCATCAAAATTAGCAAAGGCAATTACAAAGACCAGAACATTTCAAAGGCGATCTCATACAGTAAGTGTCGAGTTCTTCTAACTACTTTCAAAAATCGTTAAACAATACAGAAAATAACAGATTTCCAGTCTTAAGCAAGATAGTTCTTTCAAGGATTGGTTTAAAGGAACGTCAAATGAGTGTAAATTGAGGCACACCGGTTCAGTCAATGACACCCACAAGCCGTATACTCAAACAAAAAAAGCTTGGGATTTCATGTGGTAAAAGATGAACTTCGTGAGAAGTGAAGTAATCTCGAGTAAGAAAAGGCCCAAAATGGAAGGAAAGGGAACATTAATTAATCTCCTCATATTATGGAGAAATCAAATAATCAACACACGGTGTTTGAAATAAGCTGAAATATTCAATATTTATACAGAACAATAATCTCCAGCTCAGTTATGACGATCAGCAAAAACAAAATCTAACTGCCAGAATCAGTACCCAATGCAATCAGAGTCATCATTATAGGCAGTCCTTCGAAGCGAGGATGACTTGCTTCCACGCCAAAAAAGAATGAGTTCACAAGTGTTTCAATGAAGGACCTAATTTTCGAGATCTCAAACTACATTTTGGAGGGTGGAAGATGCCTTTGCTTGGAATTTGTTTCAACGTGTGGTGGCCGTTGCTCTTGGTCCAGTGGCAAGGGTTAACCAAGACGACTGGAGACCAGCTCTGCTGCACGGACGGAGTGCCATCCCCTAGTCTGGGCAAAAGACTCACGCCTTTCCTGGGCCCCAGTCACTTCCTTCTACAAACTCTTAGCGTTCCTGTTCCCCTCCTGCTGTAACTGCTCGCACTGCACTCAGCGATGTGACTTGGCAGCCATCGCCCTCCTGCAGTGGTATGGCGCCGCACGCTGCTCTCTCTGATGGCCCCGGCCTGCTGATGGTCTTGCAGGCCGGGACCGCGCCCATTTCCGGGCCGGGCCGCCGCACGCTGCTCCCTCTAATGCAGCCTTTCAATCACAGTAAATCATCGAATAGTCACTAACATGGCCTTTCAATGGCGGTTTATTTAACCAGCATTCCCCGCGGCGGTCAATGTGCCGCACCCGGACGACAGGCGTCCAGTGCGCATGCGCGGTAGCAAGCTGAGTTTGGAGCATGCGCAGTACGTGTAATGGCGGAGTGCATGCGGTGAACATCTGCTGCGTAAAAGAGCGCTTTTTCAGCGGGGCAGAGAGGAGTAATGGACCAGCCGGTAGCCGAGGAGTCTTCATAAATAACTGGTGCCCGTCGTAAGCCCGGAATAATAAGCGGAATATTGGCGGCGGCAGCCTCGAGGCTTTCTCCCGGTCACAGGCCCAGTGTAATGCCGGCCACCTTTGTACAGGAAGGTAAGTTCAGCGGCCGCCATCTTGATTCAGTGAGTAGCAACGCGCATGCGCGGCTATCTTGGTGCAGGAACAACGTGTCTTTCCCACCGGTCCTCCAGGGTAAAGCAACAATTAGTAATTTTATGCTCACTCCACACCTCGGATTTTTCACCATCTCCGAAAGGCGCTGCTCAGTGCTCAGCTTCCGGTTTACGTCCCAGACAATTGTAACAGGAATGCCCCAGAGCTGTTCACTCCCAGGGTTAGAGTCCCCATGTACAGTCCCAGGGTATGAATCCCTGTGCACAGTCCCAGGGTTGGAATCCCTGTGCACAGTCCCAGGGTTGGAATCCCTGTATACAGTCCCAGGGTTGGAATCCCTGTGCACAGTCCCAGGGTTAGAGTCCCCATGTACAGTCCCAGGGTTAGAATCCCCATGTACAGTCCCAGAGTTATTATCTCATAAGAACATAAGAAATTGGTGCAGGAGGAGGTCATCTGGCACCTCGAGCTTGCTCTGCCATTCAATAAGATCATGGCTGATCTGATCATGGACTCAGCTCCACATTCCCGCCCGCTCCCCATAACTCTTCATTCCCTTATCACTCAAAAATCTGTCTACCTCTGCCTTAAATATATTCAATGACCCAGCCTCCACAGCTCTCCGGGGAAGATAATTCCATAGATTAACACCGCTCTGAGTGAAGAAATTTCTCCTCATCTCAACTTTAAATGGGTGACCCCTTATCCTAAGATCATGCCCTCTAGTTCTAGTGTCCCCCACCATTGGAAATATCCTCTCTGCATCCATCTTGTCGAGGCTCCTCGTTATCTTATATGTTTTGATAAGATCACCTCTCATTCTTTTGAACTCCAATGTGAATGTGTATAGGTCCAACCTATTCAACCTATCCTCATAAGACAACCCTGTTCATCTCTGGAATCAACCTCTGAACAGCCTCCAATGCAAGGATATCCTTCCTTAAATACTGAGACCAAAATCACACACAATACTCCAGTTGTGGCCTCACCAATACCCTGCAAAGAAGTAGCTTACACTTCTGCTTTTATATTTCCTGATTACTTGCTGTACCTGCATACTAAATTTTTGTATTTTATGCACAAGGACCCCCAGGTCCCTCTGTACTCTGTACTTTGCAATTGTTCTCCATTTAAATTATAATTTGCTTTTCTATTATTTCTGCCAAAGTGGATAACTTCATGTTTTCCCACATTATACTCCATCTACCAAAGTTTTGCCCACTCATTTAGCCTGTTCATATTCCTTTTCAGATTTTATGTGTCCTGACAATTTTCTTTCCCACCCATCTATGTATCATCAGCAAACTTGGCGACATTACACTCGGTCCTTTAACCAATCATTAGTATAGATTGTAATTAGTTGAGGACCCAGCACCAATCCCTGCGGCAGCACACTAGTCAACATTTGCCAACCAGAAAATGACCCATTTATCCCGACTCTCTGTTTTCAGTTAGTTAATCAAACCTCAATCCATGCAAATATACTCCCCCCAACCCCATGAGCATTTACCTTGTGCCGTTAACCTCTTATGTGGCACCTTATCGAATGCCTTCTGGAAATCCAAATGCACCACATCAATTGGTCCCCCTTATCCACCCTGCTTCTTACATCGTCAAAAAACTCCAGTAAATTTGTCCAACATGATTTCCCCTTTCGTAAATCCATGCTGACTCTGCTTGATTGAATCATGCTTTTTCAAATATTCTGCTGCTGCTTCTTTAATAATGGACTCCAGCATTTTCCCAACGACAGATGTTAGGCTAACTGGTCTATAGTTTCCTGCTTTTTGTCTGTGTCCTTTTTTTAAATAGAAGCATTACATTTGCGGTTTTCCAATCTGCTGGGACTGCCCCAGAATCCAGGAAATTTTGCTAGATTACAACCAATGCATCCACTATTTCTACAGCCACTCCTCTTAAGACCCTAGGATGGAAGCCATCAGGTCCAGGTGAATTGTCCACCTTCATTCCCATTATATTACCGAGTACTACTTCATTAGGGATAGGGATTGTACTAAGTTCCTGCCTCCCTCGAGCCGCTTGATTATCCACTTAGAAATATAGAAACTTGGAAAATAGTTGCAGGAGTAGGCCCTTCGAGCCAGCACCACCATTCAATAAGATCATGGCTGATCATTCACCTCAGTATCCATTTCCTGCTTTCTCTCCATACCTCTTGATCACTTCAGCCATATGGACGATATCTAACTCCCTCTTGAATGTATCCAATGAACTGCCATCAACAAATCTCTGCGGTAGGCAGTTCCACAGGTTGACAACTCTGAGTAAAGAAATTTCTCCTCATCTCATTCATAAATGGTTTACCCCTTATCCTTAGACTATGTCCCCTGGTTCTGGACTTCCCCAACATCGGGAACATTCTTCCTGCATCTAACCTGTCCAGTCCTGTCAGAATTTTACATGTTTCTCTGAGATCCCATCTCATCCTTCTAAACTTCAATGAATACAGGCCCAATCAATCCAGTCACTCCTCAAACATCTGTCATGCCATCCCGGGAATCAATCTGGTGAACCTTCGCTGCACTCCCTAATAGCAAGAACGTCCTTCCTCAGATTAGGAGACCAAAACTGAACACAATATTCCAGGTGAGGCCTCACTAAGGCCCTGTACAACTGCAGTAAAACTTCCCTGCTCCTATACTCAAATCCCGTAGCTATGAAGGCCAACATAACATTTGCCATCTTCACTGCCTATTGTACCTGCATGCCAACTTTCAATGACTGATGTACCATGACACCCAGGTCTCGTTGCACCTCCCCTTTTCCAAATCTGCCGCCATTCAGATAATATTGTGCCTTCATGTTTTTGCCACCAAAGTGGATAACCTCACATTTATCCACATTATACTACATCTGCCATGCGTCTACACACTCACCTAACCTGTTCAAGTCACCCTGCAGCCTCTTAGCGTCCTCCTCACAGCTCACACCACCACCCAGATTCGTGCCATCTGCAGGCTTGGAGATATTGTACTCATTTCCTTCATCCAAATCATTGTAAAGAGCTGGGGTGTCAGCACTGGGCCCTGATGCACCCCACTAGTCACTGCCTAACATACTGAAAAGGACCCGTTTATCCTGACATTCCACTTCCTGTCTGCCAACCAGTTCTCTATCCACGTCAGTACATTAACCCCAATACCATGTGCTTAAATTTTACACACTAATCTCTTGAGTGGGACCTTGTCAAAAGCCTTTTGAAAGTCCAATACACCACATCCACTGATTCTGCCTTGTCCACTCTACTAGTTACATTTTCAAAAAATTCTAGAAGGTTTGTCAAGCAACCTTTCATAAATCCATGCTGACTTGGACTGATCCCATCACTGCTTTCCAAATGCGCTGCTATTTCATCTTTAATAATTGATTCCAACATTTTCCCCACTACTGATGTCAGACGTTTTCTCACTCCCTCCTTTCTTAAAAAGTGGTGTTACATTAGCTGCCCTCCAGTCCATAGGAACTGATCCAGAGTCGATACACTGTTGGAAAACGATCACCAATGTATCCACTATTTCTAGAGCTACTTGCTTAAGTACTCTGGGATGCAGACGATCAGGCCTTGGAGATTTAATGGCCTTTAATCCCATCAATATCCCTAACACAATTTCCTACCTAATAAGGATTTCCTTCAGTTCCTCCTTCTCACTAGACCCTCGGTCCCTTAGTACTTCCGGAAGGTTACTTGTTTCTTCCTTTGAAGCAAATATCCGTTTAACTGGTCCGCCATTTCTTTGTTCCCCATTATAAATTCACCTATATCTGATTGCAAGGGACCTAAATTTGTCTTCACTAATTTTTTTCTCTTCAAATAGATACAGAAGCTTTTGCAGTCAGTTATGTTCCCAGCAAGCTTCTCCTCATACTCTATTTTCCCCCTCCTAATTAAACCCTTTGTCCTCTTCTGCTGTATGATAAAATTCTTCCAGTTTTCCGGTTTGATGCTTTTTCTGGTCAATGTAAATGGCTCTTCCTTGGATTTAACACAATCCTTAATTTCCCTTGAGAGCCACAGTTGAGCCACCTTCCCCATTTTATTTTTACTCCAGACAGGGATGTACAATTGTTGAAGTTCATCCATGTGATCTTTAAATGTTTGCCATTGTGTATCCACCGTCAACCCTTTAAGTATCAGTCGCCAGTGTATTCTAGCCAATTCACGTCTCATACCTTCAAAGTTACCTTTCCTTAAGTTCAGGACTCTAGTCTCTGAATTAACTGCGTCACTCTCCTTAATAAAGAATTCTACCATATTATAGTCACTCTTCCCCAAGGGGCCTCGCACAACAAGATTGCTAATTAGTCCTTTCTCATTACACATCACCCAGTCTAGGATGGCCAGCCCTCTATGTTGATTCCTCGATATCCTGGAAAACCATCCCTAATACATTCCAGGAAATCTTCCTCCACCGCATTGCTACCAGTTTGGTGAGCCCAATCTATATGTAAATTAAAGTCGCCCATGATAACTGCTGTACCTTTATTGCACACATCTCTAAATTCTTGTTTGATGCTGTGCCCAACCTCACTACTACTGTTTGGTGGTCTGTACACAACTCCCACTAGCATTTTCTGCCCTTTGGTATTCCGTATTCCATAGCTCCACCCATACATAAGTATTACTCTCAGTGACCGAGTGTTTTACTCTAATTAAACTAATCACGGACTGTATCTGTCTAATATTAACTCCTGCACAGTCCTAGGAAACACTCCCACTCCCTCGTCCCTCCGATGTTTCTGCAGGATTGTTTTGTGAAGACGGGCTCATGGTGAGAAACACCCTGCATGGGATGATCCCAAATTGAGCATCTCCAAGGGACAAGACTCCCAGCTTTAATCATTCTCTGTCCTTCCCCCCACTCCCCAGGCCCAGTTCCTTTGCTCAGATTCTGATAAAAGTAAGTTGGGAAAAGTGTGCTTTGATTTTTACAGGCTGAATTATTGCAGAGAGCTGCGCATGTTCGGTTCAGCCCTGCCCCCTGTGTCGATTCCAAGTGAGCAGAAGAGCACATGCGCCCTCCCCTCCCCCATCCCTGCCTGTGATCACCATTCACTCAGGTAGTGGAAGAAGATGGTTCAAAACAGCCGGGAATGGAGACACTGCGGCCCCGGTGTAAGGCAGCGAGCAGCAGCCTCCTTACAGCAGCACAGCGCTTTGGGAGCGTGTCTGCAGATGGGCTCAGAGATCGGCATTGAGTCCGGGGGGAGTTCAGGGAGAGTCGGGGGCTGTGTGTAAGAGGCAGAGTGGAGCAAGAACCAGTCTCAGTGCGTGGTGTGAGTGGGGGAAGGGAGAGGCCATTCTCGGGCTGTGTGTGGACAGTGTGTGACCAGGGTAAGGGAGACAGAATGGTCAGAATCACCTATTTACAATCTGCTGCTTTCTCTCTCCAAACCAGTAGTGAACGTTCCTGGTTTAGTTCCCTCGGGGGCTGTGTGTAAGAGGCAGAGTGGAGCAGGAACTAGTTCCGGAACATGATGTGAGTAGGGGAAGGGAGAGGGCATTCTCGGGCTGTGTGTGGACAGTGTAAGGTAACAGAGAAAGTAAATCACCTCGCTCTTTCAAATCATTGCTGCTTTCTTTCCCAAATCAGTCGTGAATTTTCCTGATTCAGTTCCAATCTCACCGTGTCTGTTGTTCTTGGGCAGTGAGCAGTGGAAACACAGCCTGACAGTGAGGATGTGAGGAGTTTCACAAAGTTCATCTATTGCAGGCACCAGGAGAGGAGAGTGGGATAAGATATTTTAAAGACGGGTTATATTGTTTTGGTGAACTGAGTTCCCCAGAACCATGTTGCTTGTGATCGAGAGATACATTGTCACTCCTTAGATACATCAAATTCTCCCCGCATCCATATCTTAGAACTAATAATGTTCTCGTATTATTATTCTCAGAACAAAATTCTTTATCCAGCCTGAACAAATGTGATCTTTCCTCCACCCGGAACACAAGGAACAGTGCAGGCAGCTCCTTCTCACACACAGTAAGTAGATTATCACTCACAGAGCGCAGAGACACAGAACTGGCCTCAATCCTATTGTCACAGGCAGCATAAGCTGTCAGTCCCACAGTGATCTGAAGTGGCAGAATTACATTGTGAATCTTACAGCCACATGGAACAGTAGAATCAAATGCTGTTTCACCATTGAAACAGATCACACTTACAGATACATTAAACACCCACACTCAATTGCCAGAAACTGGCAGGTAGAGAATAAAAAACACAATCGCCGATTGGAAAACATGTCAAACAGAAAGTATAAAAACACTCGCATATCAGAAGCTGATGGGTACAGAGCAAAAGCCATATTCATGTTTCAGAATCTGATGGATTCAGTATTTAACCACTTGAACACACCAGGAGATGACAGGTGCAGAAGAAACCCCACATTCCTGTATTATAGACTGACAGATACAGTATACAACACAAACGCACATATATGAAAGTGACAGTAATAGAATAAAATCCCTACTTGCATACCAGAGAATGACAGGTAACGTGTAAATCCCATGGGCACATATCGAAAAACTGAAAGGCAGTACGTAAAATTGTTACTTGCATTGCAGAAACTGATAGGGGCAGAGTAAAACCCACACACACATCAGAACAATGACAGGTAGAAGGCAAAATCTTCACTCACATATCAGAAATACAGGTAAAATGTAAAATTGATTCTCACGTTCACATACCAGAGACTGGCAAATACAGATTAAACCCAGACCACCATAGCTGAAACTGAGAGGCACAGATTAAACCTCAACATACACCAAAACCTAACAGTTACAGAAAAATACATACACTTGGATATCAGAGACTGAGAGGTACAGTATAAAACCCATACTCACATATCAGAGTCTGACATATTAAAATCCATATTCCCATAACATAAATTGACAGATACAGTGACATGCCCATAGTCACTCACCAGTAATCAGTACAGGTTAAAGACCTCTCTACCACACCAGAAACTGACAGGTACAAACGAAAGTCCACTCACAATTAAGCAGAAAAAGGCAGAAATAGAGGAAGGCCCATAATCAAGTATCAGAACTTGACAGGTACAGAATAAAACCGAGACTCCCACAACAGAAATGGAGATACAGAGAAAGGCCCACACTCACATACCTGAGACAGAGTAAAACTCAGATTCATTTCCCAGAGACTGACAGATTCAGGAAAAACACTCACCTCCACAACAAAAATTGACAGTGAGAAAGTAAAATTAATATTCTATCAGGAATTGGTGGTACACAGTAAAACAACACTAACACACTGGAGAATGACGGGTATGGAGTCGAGCTCACATTCAGATAACAGAGATGGACAGATACAGCACAAAACACACACTCACACACCAAGCATGGAAAGGTGCAGAATGAAACCCACAGTCAATTACCAGCAATTGACAGGTACAGGATAAAACCCACGCTCTTGTATCAGAAACTGAAAGATAGAGTAAAACACTCATTCACATAGCAGAGATGGACAGATACAGATTCAAATCCACCATAGCAGATACCCACAATATTAATTCTATATTTACCTGTCAATAGATCAGAGAGTGAAAGTGTCAGTATCTATCCGAGAATCACCGGTCAGTCCCACACTGACACTGCACCAGAGATTGAAAGTGGCAGTGTCCAGCTTACACTGACCTGTCAATCAGAATCTGTCACATCGTGTCAGAGAATGAGAGAAGCAGTATCTATCCAACACTCACCTGTCACATTGTGTCAGATAATGAGAGAGGCATTATCTATCCAACACTCACCTGTCACATAGTGTCAGAGAATGAGAGAGGCAGTATCTATCCAACACTCACCTGTCACATAGTGTCAGAGAATGACAGAGGCAGTATCTATCCTCCACTCACCTGTCACACTGTATCAGAGAATGAGAGAGGCAGTATCTATCCGACCGTCACCTGTCACATAGTGTCAGAGAATGAGTGAAGTAGTATCTATCTAACACTTACCTGTCACATAGTGTCAGAGAATGAGAGAGGCAGTATCTATGCATCACTCACCTGTCACAAAGTGTCAGAGAATGAGAGAGTCAGTATCTATCCAACACTCACCTGCCACATAGTGTCAGAGAATGAGAGAGGCAGTATCTATCCAAAACTCACCTGTCACATAGTGTCAGAGAATGAGAGGCAGTATCGATCCAACACTCACCTGTCACATAGTGTCAGAGAATGAGAGAGGCAGTATCTATGCATCACTCACCTGTCACAAAGTGACAGATAATGAGAGAGGCAGTATCTATCCAACACTCACCTGTCACATCGTGTCAGAGAATGAGAGAGGCAGTATCTATCCAACACTCAACTGTCACATAGTGTCAGAGAATGAGAGAGGCTGTATCTATCCAACACTCACCTGTCACATAGTGTTAGAGAATGAGAGAGGCAGTATCTATCCAACACTCACCTGTCACATAGTGTCAGAGAATGAGAGAGGCAGTATCTATCCAACACTCACCTGTCACATGGTGTCAGAGAATGAGAGAGGCAGTATCTATGCATCACTCACCTGTCACACAGTGTCAGAGAATGAGAGAGGCAGTATCTATTCAACACTCACCTGTCACACTGTATCAGAGAATGCGAGATGCAGTATCTATCCAACACTCACCTGTCACGTAGTGTCAGAGAATGACAGAGGCACTATCTATCCTCCACTCACCTGTCACACTGCATCAGAGAATGAGAGTGTCAGTATCTATCTGACCGTCACCTGTCACATAGTGTCAGAGAATGACAGAGGCAGTATCTATCCAACACTCACCTGTCACAGAGTGTCAGAGAATGAGAGAGGCAGTATCTATCCAACACTCACCTGTCACACAGTTTCAGAGAATGAGAGAGGCAGTATCTATGCAACACTCACCTCTCTCGGAGTGTCAGAGAATGAGAGAGGCAGTATCTATCCAACACTCACCTGTCACGTAGTGTCAGAGAATGACAGAGGCAGTATCTCTCCTGCACTCACCTGTCACACTGCATCAGAGAATGACAGAGACAGTTTCTATCCAACACTCACCTGTCACATAGTGTTAGAGAATGAGAGAGGCAGTATCTATCCAACACTCACCTGTCACATAGTGTCAGAGAATGAGAGAGGCAGTATCTATCCAACACTCACCTGTCACATGGTGTCAGAGAATGAGAGAGGCAGTATCTATCCAACACTCACCTGTCACATGGTGTCAGAGAATGAGAGAGGCAGTATCTATGCATCACTCACCTGTCACACAGTGTCAGAGAATGAGAGAGGCAGTATCTATCCAACACTCACCTGTCACATGGTGTCAGAGAATGAGAGAGGCAGTATCTATGCATCACTCACCTGTCACACAGTGTCAGAGAATGAGAGAGGCAGTATCTATCCAACACTCACCTGTCACACAGTGTCAGAGAATGAGAGAGGCAGTATCTATCCAACACTCACCTGTCACACTGTATCAGAGAATGCGAGATGCAGTATCTATCCAACACTCACCTGTCACGTAGTGTCAGAGAATGACAGAGGCACTATCTATCCTCCACTCACCTGTCACACTGCATCAGAGAATGAGAGTGTCAGTATCTATCTGACCGTCACCGGTCACATAGTGTCAGAGAATGACAGAGGCAGTATCTATCCAACACTCACCTGTCACATAGTGTCAGAGAATGAGAGAGGCAGTATCTATCCAACACTCACCTGTCACACAGTTTCAGAGAATGAGAGAGGCAGTATCTATGCAACACTCACCTCTCTCGGAGTGTCAGAGAATGAGAGAGGCAGTATCTATCCAACACTCACCTGCCACGTAGTGTCAGAGAATGACAGAGGCAGTATCTCTCCGGCACTCACCTGTCACACTGCATCAGAGAATGACAGAGACAGTATCTATCCAACACTCACCTGTCACATAGTGTCAGAGAATGAGAGATGTAGTATCGATCCAAAACTTACCTGTCACATCGTGTAAGAGAGTGAGAGAGACAGTTTCTATATCACACTTACGTGTCACTTAGTGCCAAAAAATGAGAGAGGCAGTATCTATCCAACACTCACCTGTCACACAGTGTCAGAGAATGAGAGAGGCAGTATCTATCCAGCACTTACCTGTCACATAGTATCAGAGAATGAGAGAGGCAGTATCTATCCAACACTTACCTGTCACATAGTGTCAGAGAATGAGAGAGGCAGTATCTATCCAACACTCACCTGTCACATAATGTCAGAAAATGAGAGAGGCAGTATCTATCAAACACTCACCTGTCACATAGTGTCACAGAATGAGAGAGGCTGTATCTATCCAACACTCACCTGTCACATAGTGTTAGAGAATGAGAGAGGCAGTATCTATCCAACACTCACCTGTCACATAGTGTCAGAGAATGAGAGAGGCAGTATGTATCCAACACTCACCTGTCACATTGTGTCAGAGAATGAGAGAGGCAGTATCTATCAAACACTCACCTGTCACATGGTGTCAGAGAATGAGAGAGGCAGTATCTATGCATCACTCACCTGTCACACAGTGTCAGAGAATGAGAGAGGCAGTATCTATCCAACACTCACCTGTCACATGGTGTCAGAGAATGAGAGAGGCAGTATCTATGCATCACTCACCTGTCACACAATGTCAGAGAATGAGAGAGGTAGTATCTATCCAACACTCACCTGTCACATTGTGTCAGAGAATGAGAGAGGCAGTATCTATGCATCACTCACCTGTCACACAGTGTCAGAGAATGAGAGAGTCTGTATCTATCCAAAACTCACCTGTCACATGGTGTCAGAGAATGAGAGAGGTAGTATCTATCCAACACTCACCTGTCACATAGTGTCAGACAATGTGAGAGGCAGTATCGATCCATGCTCACCTGTCACACGGTTTCAGAGAATGAGAGAGGCAGTATCTATGCATCACTCACCTGTCACACAGTGTCAGAGAATGAGAGAGGTAGTATCTATCCAACACTCACCTGTCACATTGTGTCAGAGAATGAGAGAGGCAGTATCTATGCATCACTCACCTGTCACATAGTGTCAGAGAATGAGAGAGGCAGTATCTATCCAACACTCACCTGTCACACAGTTTCAGAGAATGAGAGAGGCAGTATCTATGCAACACTCACCTGTCACATCTTGTCAGAGATGAGAGAGGCAGTATCTATCCTCCACTCACCTGTCACGCTGTGTCAGAGAATGACAGAGGCAGCATCTATCCAACACTCACCTGTCACCTAGTGTCAGAGAATTACAGAGACAGTATCTATCCAACACTCACCTGTCACATAGTGTCAGAGAATGAGAGATGTAGTATCGATCCAAAACTTACCTGTCACATCGTGTAAGAGAGTGAGAGAGACAGTTTCTATATCACACTTACGTGTCACTTAGTGCCAAAGAATGAGAGAGGCAGTATCTATCCAACACTCACCTGTCACATAGTGTCAGAGAATGAGAGAGGCAGTATCTATCCAACATTTACCTGTAACATCGGGTCAGAGAATGAGAGAGGCAGTATCTATCCAACACTCACCTGTCACATAGTGTCAGAGAATGAGAGAGGCAGCATCTATCCAACAATCACCTGTCACATAGTGTCAGTGAATGAGAGAGGTAGTATCTATCCAACACTCACCTGTCACACAGTGTCAGAGAATGAGAGAGGCAGTATCTATCCAACACTCACCTGTCACATAGTGTCAGAGAATGAGAGAGGCAGTATCTATCCAACACTCACCTGTCACATAATGTCAGAGAATGAGAGAGGCAGTATCTATCCAACACTCACCTGTCACATAATGTCAGAGAATGAGAGAGGCAGTATCTATGCATCACTCACCTGTCATAAAGTGACAGCGAATGAGAGAGGCAGTATCTATCCAACACTCACCTGTCACATCGTGTCAGAGAATGAGAGAGGCAGTATCTATCCAACACTCACCTGTCACATAGTGTCACAGAATGAGAGAGGCTGTATCTATCCAACACTCACCTGTCACATAGTGTTAGAGAATGAGAGAGGCAGTATCTATCCAACACTCACCTGTCACATAGTGTCAGAGAATGAGAGAGGCAGTATCTATCCAACACTCACCTGTCACATTGTGTCAGAGAATGAGAGAGGCAGTATCTATCCAACACTCACCTGTCACATGGTGTCAGAGAATGAGAGAGGCAGTATCTATGCATCACTCACCTGTCACACAGTGTCAGAGAATGAGAGAGGCAGTATCTATCCAACACTCACCTGTCACATGGTGTCAGAGAATGAGAGAGGCAGTATCTATGCATCACTCACCTGTCACACAGTGTCAGAGAATGAGAGAGGTAGTATCTATCCAACACTCACCTGTCACATTGTGTCAGAGAATGAGAGAGGAAGTATCTATGCATCACTCACCTGTCACACAGTGTCAGAGAATGAGAGAGGCAGTATCTATCCAAAACTCACCTGTCACATGGTGTCAGAGAATGAGAGAGGTAGTATCTATCCAACACTCACCTGTCACATAGTGTCAGACAATGTGAGAGGCAGTATCGATCCATGCTCACCTGTCACACGGTGTCAGAGAATGAGAGAGGCAGTATCTATCCAAAACTCACCTGTCACGGAGTGTCAGAGAATGAGAGAGGCAATATCTATCCAACACTCACCTGTCACGTAGTGTCAGAGAATGACAGAGGCAGTATCTATCCTCCACTCACCTGTCACACTGTATCAGAGAATGAGAGAGGCAATATCGATCCAAAACTCACCTGTCACATGGTGTCAGAGAATGAGAGAGGTAGTATCTATCCAACACTCACCTGTCACATAGTGTCAGACAATGTGAGAGGCAGTATCGATCCATGCTCACCTGTCACACGGTGTCAGAGAATGAGAGAGGCAGTATCTATGCATCACTCACCTGTCACACAGTGTCAGAGAATGAGAGAAGCAGTATCTATCCAACACTCACCTGTCACATAGTGTCACAGAATGAGAGAGGCAGTATCTATCCAACACTCACCTGTCACATAGTGTCAGAGAATGAGAGAGGCAGTATCTATCCAACACTCACCTGTCACATAGTGTCACAGAATGAGAGAGGCAGTATCTATCCAACACTCACCTGTCACATAGTGTCAGAGAATGAGAGAGGCAGTATCTATCCTCCACTCACCTGTCACACTGTGTCAGAGATGAGAGAGGCAGCATCTATCCAACACTCATCTGTCACAAAGTGTCAGAGAATGAGAGAGGCAGTATCTATCCAACACTCACCTGTCACATTGTGTCAGAGAATGAGAGAGGCAGTATCTATCCAACACTCACCTGTCACATGGTGTCAGAGAATGAGAGAGGCAGTATCTATGCATCACTCACCTGTCACACAGTGTCAGAGAATGACGGAGGCAGTATCTATCCAACACTCACCTGTCACATAGTTTCAGAGAATGAGAGAGGCAGTATCTATCCAACACTCACCTGTCACCTAGTGTCAGAGAAAGAGAGAGGCAGTATCTCCCCAACACTCACCTGTCACACAGTTTCAGAGAATGAGAGAGGCAGTATCTATGCAACACTCACCTCTCTCGGAGTGTCAGAGAATGAGAGAGGCAGTATCTATCCAACACTCACCTGTCATACTGTATCAGAGAATGCGAGAAGCAGTATCTATCCAACACTCACCTGTCACATAGTGTCAGAGAATGACAGAGGCAGTATCTATCCTCCACTCACCTGTCACACTGCATCAGAGAATGACAGAGACAGTATCTATCCAACACTCACCTGTCACATAGTGTCAGAGAATGAGAGATGTAGTATCGATCCAAAACTTACCTGTCACATCGTGTAAGAGAGTGAGAGAGACAGTTTCTATATCACACTTACGTGTCACTTAGTGCCAAAGAATGAGAGAGGCAGTATCTATCCAACACTCACCTGTCACATTGTGTCAGAGAATGAGAGAGGCAGTATCTATCCAACATTTACCTGTCACATAGGGTCAGAGAATGAGAGAGGCAGTATCTATCCAACACTCACCTGTCACATAGTGTCAGAGAATGAGAGAGGCAGCATCTATCCAACAATCACCTGTCACATAGTGTCAGTGAATGAGAGAGGTAGTATCTATCCAACACTCACCTGTCACACAGTGTCAGAGAATGAGAGAGGCAGCATCTATCCAACACTTACCTGTCACATAGTGTCAGAGAATGAGAGAGGCAGTATCTATCCAACACTTACCTGTCACATAGTGTCAGAGAATGAGAGAGGCAGTATCTATCCAACACTCACCTGTCACAGAATGTCAGAGAATGAGAGAGGCAGTATCTATGCATCACTCACCTGTCACACAGTGTCAGAGAATGAGAGAGGTAGTATCTATCCAACACTCACCTGTCACATTGTGTCAGAGAATGAGAGAGGAAGTATCTATGCATCACTCACCTGTCACACAGTGTCAGAGAATGAGAGAGGCAGTATCTATCCAAAACTCACCTGTCACATGGTGTCAGAGAATGAGAGAGGTAGTATCTATCCAACACTCACCTGTCACATAGTGTCAGACAATGTGAGAGGCAGTATCGATCCATGCTCACCTGTCACACGGTGTCAGAGAATGAGAGAGGCAGTATCTATCCAAAACTCACCTGTCACGGAGTGTCAGAGAATGAGAGAGGCAATATCTATCCAACACTCACCTGTCACGTAGTGTCAGAGAATGACAGAGGCAGTATCTATCCTCCACTCACCTGTCACACTGTATCAGAGAATGAGAGAGGCAATATCGATCCAAAACTCACCTGTCACATGGTGTCAGAGAATGAGAGAGGTAGTATCTATCCAACACTCACCTGTCACATAGTGTCAGACAATGTGAGAGGCAGTATCGATCCATGCTCACCTGTCACACGGTGTCAGAGAATGAGAGAGGCAGTATCTATGCATCACTCACCTGTCACACAGTGTCAGAGAATGAGAGAAGCAGTATCTATCCAACACTCACCTGTCACATAGTGTCACAGAATGAGAGAGGCAGTATCTATCCAACACTCACCTGTCACATAGTGTCAGAGAATGAGAGAGGCAGTATCTATCCAACACTCACCTGTCACATAGTGTCACAGAATGAGAGAGGCAGTATCTATCCAACACTCACCTGTCACATAGTGTCAGAGAATGAGAGAGGCAGTATCTATCCTCCACTCACCTGTCACACTGTGTCAGAGATGAGAGAGGCAGCATCTATCCAACACTCATCTGTCACAAAGTGTCAGAGAATGAGAGAGGCAGTATCTATCCAACACTCACCTGTCACATTGTGTCAGAGAATGAGAGAGGCAGTATCTATCCAACACTCACCTGTCACATGGTGTCAGAGAATGAGAGAGGCAGTATCTATGCATCACTCACCTGTCACACAGTGTCAGAGAATGACGGAGGCAGTATCTATCCAACACTCACCTGTCACATAGTTTCAGAGAATGAGAGAGGCAGTATCTATCCAACACTCACCTGTCACCTAGTGTCAGAGAAAGAGAGAGGCAGTATCTCCCCAACACTCACCTGTCACACAGTTTCAGAGAATGAGAGAGGCAGTATCTATGCAACACTCACCTCTCTCGGAGTGTCAGAGAATGAGAGAGGCAGTATCTATCCAACACTCACCTGTCATACTGTATCAGAGAATGCGAGAAGCAGTATCTATCCAACACTCACCTGTCACATAGTGTCAGAGAATGACAGAGGCAGTATCTATCCTCCACTCACCTGTCACACTGCATCAGAGAATGACAGAGACAGTATCTATCCAACACTCACCTGTCACATAGTGTCAGAGAATGAGAGATGTAGTATCGATCCAAAACTTACCTGTCACATCGTGTAAGAGAGTGAGAGAGACAGTTTCTATATCACACTTACGTGTCACTTAGTGCCAAAGAATGAGAGAGGCAGTATCTATCCAACACTCACCTGTCACATTGTGTCAGAGAATGAGAGAGGCAGTATCTATCCAACATTTACCTGTCACATAGGGTCAGAGAATGAGAGAGGCAGTATCTATCCAACACTCACCTGTCACATAGTGTCAGAGAATGAGAGAGGCAGCATCTATCCAACAATCACCTGTCACATAGTGTCAGTGAATGAGAGAGGTAGTATCTATCCAACACTCACCTGTCACACAGTGTCAGAGAATGAGAGAGGCAGCATCTATCCAACACTTACCTGTCACATAGTGTCAGAGAATGAGAGAGGCAGTATCTATCCAACACTTACCTGTCACATAGTGTCAGAGAATGAGAGAGGCAGTATCTATCCAACACTCACCTGTCACAGAATGTCAGAGAATGAGAGAGGCAGTATCTATGCATCACTCACCTGTCACAAAGTGACAGAGAATGAGAGAGGCAGTATCTATCCAACACTCACCTGTCACATCGTGTCAGAGAATGAGAGAGGCAGTATCTATCCAACACTCACCTGTCACATAGTGTCACAGAATGAGAGAGGCTGTATCTATCCAACACTCACCTGTCACATTAGTGTTAGAGAATGAGAGAGGCAGTATCTATCCAACACTCACCTGTCACATAGTGTCAGAGAATGAGAGAGGCAGTATCTATCCAACACTCACCTGTCACTTTGTGTCAGAGAATGAGAGAGGCAGTATCTATCCAACACTCACCTGTCACATGGTGTCAGAGAATGAGAGAGGCAGTATCTATGCATCACTCACCTGTCACACAGTGTCAGCGAATGAGAGAGGCAGTATCTATCCAAAACTCACCTGTCACATGGTGTCAGAGAATGAGAGAGGCAGTATCTATGCATCACTCACCTGTCACACAGTGTCAGAGAATGAGAGAGGTAGTATCTATCCAACACTCACCTGTCACATTGTGTCAGAGAATGAGAGAGGCAGTATCTGTGCATCACTCACCTGTCACACAGTGTCAGAGAATGAGAGAGGCAGTATCTATCTAACACTCACCTGTCACATGGTGTCAGAGAATGAGAGAGGTAGTATCTATCCAACACTCACCTGTCACATAGTGTCAGACAATGTGAGAGGCAGTATCGATCCATGCTCACCTGTCACACGGTGTCAGAGAATGAGAGAGGCAGTATCTATCCAAAACTCACCTGTCTCGGAGTGTCAGAAAATGAGAGAGGCAATATCTATCCAACACTCACCTGTCATGTAGTGTCAGAGAATGACAGAGGCAGTATCTATCCTCCACTCACCTGTCACACTGTATCAGAGAATGAGAGAGGCAATATCGATCCGAACGTCACCTGTCACATTGTGTCAGAGAATGACAGAGGCAGTATCTATCCAACACTCACCTGTCACATAGTGTCAGAGAATGAGCGAGGCAGTATCTATCCAACACTCACCTGTCACATAATGTCAGAGAATGAGAGAGGTAGTATCTATCCAACACTTACCTGTCACATCGTGCAGAGACTGAGAGGGACAGTTTCTATATCTTACTTACGTGTCACTTAGTTTCAAAGAATGAGAGAGGCAGTATCTATCCAAAACTCAACTGTCACATTGTGTCAGAGAATGAGAGAGGCAGTATCTATCCAACACTCACCTGTCACACAGTGTCAGAGAATGAGAGAGACAGTATCGATCCAACACTCACCTGTCACATAGTGTCAGAGAATGAGAGAGGCACTATCTATCCAACACTCACCTGACACATAGTGTCAGAGAATGAGAGAGGCAGTATCTATCCAAAACTCACCTGTCACACAGTGTCAGACAATGAGAGATGCCGTATCTATCCAACACTCACCTGTCACGTAGTGTCAGAGAATGACAGAGGCCGTATCTATTCTCCACTCACCTGTCACACTGCATCAGAGAATGAGAGTGTCAGTATCTATCTGACCGTCACCTGTCACATTGTGTCAGAGAATGACAGAGGCAGTATCTATCCAACACTCACCTGTCACATAGTGTCAGAGAATGAGAGAGGCAGTATCTATCCAACACTCACCTGTCACACAGTGTCAGAGAATGAGAGAGGCAGTATCTATCCAACACTCACCTGTCACACAGTGTCAGACAATGAGAGAGGCAGTATCTATCCAACACTCACCTGTCACATAGTTTAAGTGAATGAGAGGGGCAGTATCTATCCAACACTCACCTGTCACAGTGTATCAGAGAATGAGAGATGTAGTATCTATCCAAAACTTACCTGTCACATCGTGTAAGAGAGTGAGAGAGACAGTTTCTATATCACACTTACGTATCACTTGGTGCCAAAGAATGAGAGAGGCAGTATCTATCCAACATTTACCTGTCACATAGGGTCAGAGAATGAGAGAGGCAGTATCTATCCAACACTCACCTGTCACATAGTGTCAGAGAATGAGAGAGGCAGCATCTATCCAACAATCACCTGTCACATAGTGTCAGTGAATGAGAGAGGGAGTATCTATCCAACACTCACCTGTCACACAGTGTCAGAGAATGAGAGAGGCAGTATCTATCCAACACCTACCTGTCACATAGTGTCAGAGAATGAGAGAGGCAGTATCTATCCAACACTTACCTGTCACATGGTGTCAGAGAATGAGAGAGGCAGTATCAATCCAACACTCACCTGTCACATAATGTCAGAGAATGAGAGAGGCAGTATCTATCCAACACTCACCTGTCACATGGTGTCAGAGAATGAGAGAGGCAGTATCTATGCATCACTCACCTGTCACACAGTGTCAGCGAATGAAAGAGGCAGTATCTATCCAAAACTCCCCTGTCACATGGTGTCAGAGAATGAGAGAGGCAGTATCTATGCATCACTCACCTGTCACACAGTGTCAGAGAATGAGAGAGGTAGTATCTATCCAACACTCACCTGTCACATTGTGTCAGAGAATGAGAGAGGCAGTATCTATGCATCACTCACCTGTCACACAGTGTCAGAGAATGAGAGAGGCAGTATCTATCTAACACTCACCTGTCACATGGTGTCAGAGAATGAGAGAGGTAGTATCTATCCAACACTCACCTGTCACATAGTGTCAGACAATGTGAGAGGCAGTATCGATCCATGCTCACCTGTCACACGGTGTCAGAGAATGAGAGAGGCAGTATCTATCCTCCACTCACCTGTCACACTGTATCAGAGAATGAGAGAGGCAATATCGATCCGAACGTCACCTGTCACATTGTGTCAGAGAATGACAGAGGCAGTATCTATCCAACACTCACCTGTCACATAGTGTCAGAGAATGAGCGAGGCAGTATCTATCCAACACTCACCTGTCACATAGTGTCAGAGAATGAGAGAGGTAGTATCTATCCAACACTTACCTGTCACATCGTGCAGAGACTGAGAGGGACAGTTTCTATATCTTACTTACGTGTCACTTAGATTCAAAGAATGAGAGAGGCAGTATCTATCCAAAACTCACCTGTCACATAGTGTCAGAGAATGAGAGAGGCAGTATCTATCCAACACTCACCTGTCACACAGTGTCAGAGAATGAGAGAGACAGTATCGATCCAACACTCACCTGTCACATAGTGTCAGAGAATGAGAGAGGCACTATCTATCCAACACTCACCTGTCACATAGTGTCAGAGAATGAGAGAGGCAGTATCTATCCAAAACTCACCTGTCACACAGTGTCAGACAATGAGAGATGCAGTATCTATCCAACACTCACCTGTCACGTAGTGTCAGAGAATGACAGGGGCCGTATCTATCCTCCACTCACCTGTCACACTGCATCAGAGAATGAGAGTGTCAGTATCTATCTGACCGTTACCTGTCACATTGTGTCAGAGAATGACAGAGGCAGTATCTATCCAAAACTCACCTGTCACATAGTGTCAGAGAATGAGAGAGGCAGTATCTATCCAACACTCACCTGTCACACAGTGTCAGAGAATGAGAGAGGCAGTATCTATCCAACACTCACCTGTCACACAGTGTCAGACAATGAGAGAGGCAGTATCTATCCAACACTCACCTGTCACATAGTTTCAGTGAATGAGAGGGGCAGTATCTATCCAACACTCACCTGTCACAGTGTATCAGAGAATGAGAGATGTAGTATCTATCCAAAACTTACCTGTCACATCGTGTAAGAGAGTGAGAGAGACAGTTTCTATATCACACTTACGTATCACTTGGTGCCAAAGAATGAGAGAGGCAGTATCTATCCAACATTTACCTGTCACATAGGGTCAGAGAATGAGAGAGGCAGTATCTATCCAACACTCACCTGTCACATAGTGTCAGAGAATGAGAGAGGCAGCATCTATCCAACAATCACCTGTCACATAGTGTCAGTGAATGAGAGAGGGAGTATCTATCCAACACTCACCTGTCACACAGTTTCAGAGAATGAGAGAGGCAGTATCTATCCAACACCTACCTGTCACATAGTGTCAGAGAATGATAGAGGCAGTATCTATCCAACACTTACCTGTCACATGGTGTCAGAGAATGAGAGAGGCAGTATCAATCCAACACTCACCTGTCACATAATGTCAGAGAATGAGAGAGGCAGTATCTGTCCAACATTTACCTGTCACTTAGGGTCAGAGAATGAGAGAGGCAGTATCTATCCAACACTCACCTGTCACATTGTGTCAGAGAATGAGAGAGGCAGTATCTATGCATCACTCACCTGTCACACAGTGTCAGAGAATGAGAGAGGCAGTATCCATCTAACACTCACATGTCACATGGTGTCAGAGAATGAGAGAGGTAGTATCTATCCAACACTCACCTGTCACATAGTGTCAGACAATGTGAGAGGCAGTATCGATCCATGCTCACCTGTCACACGGTGTCAGAGAATGAGAGAGGCAGTATCTATCCAAAACTCACCTGTCTCGGAGTGTCAGAGAATGAGAGAGGCAATATCTATCCAACACTCACCTGTCACGTAGTGTCAGAGAATGACAGAGGCAGTATCTATCCTCCACTCACCTGTCACACTGTATCAGAGAATGAGAGAGGCAATATCGATCCGAACGTCACCTGTCACATTGTGTCAGAGAATGACAGAGGCAGTATCTATCCAACACTCACCTGTCACATAGTGTCAGAGAATGAGCGAGGCAGTATCTATCCAACACTCACCTGTCACATAGTGTCAGAGAATGAGAGAGGTAGTATCTATCCAACACTCACCTGTCACAGTGTATCAGAGAATGAGAGATGTAGTATCTATCCAAAACTTACCTGTCACATCGTGTAAGAGAGTGAGAGAGACAGTTTCTATATCACACTTCCGTATCACTTGGTGCCAAAGAATGAGAGAGGCAGTATCTATCCAACATTTACCTGTCACATAGGGTCAGAGAATGAGAGAGGCAGTATCTATCCAACACTCACCTGTCACATAGTGTCAGAGAATGAGAGAGGCAGCATCTATCCAACAATCACCTGTCACATAGTGTCAGTGAATGAGAGAGGGAGTATCTATCCAACACTCACCTGTCACACAGTGTCAGAGAATGAGAGAGGCAGTATCTATCCAACACCTACCTGTCACATAGTGTCAGAGAATGAGAGAGGCAGTATCTATCCAACACTTACCTGTCACATGGTGTCAGAGAATGAGAGAGGCAGTATCAATCCAACACTCACCTGTCACATAATGTCAGAGAATGAGAGAGGCAGTATCTATCCAACATTTACCTGTCACTTAGGGTCAGAGAATGAGAGAGGCAGTATCTATCCAACACTCACCTGTCACATTGTGTCAGAGAATGAGAGAGGCAGTATCTATGCATCACTCACCTGTCACACAGTGTCAGAGAATGAGAGAGGCAGTATCTATCTAACACTCACCTGTCACATGGTGTCAGAGAATGAGAGAGGTAGTATCTATCCAACACTCACCTGTCACATAGTGTCAGACAATGTGAGAGGCAGTATCGATCCATGCTCACCTGTCACACGGTGTCAGAGAATGAGAGAGGCAGTATCTATCCAAAACTCACCTGTCTCGGAGTGTCAGAGAATGAGAGAGGCAATATCTATCCAACACTCACCTGTCACGTCGTGTCAGAGAATGACAGAGGCAGTATCTATCCTCCACTCACCTGTCACACTGTATCAGAGAATGAGAGAGGCAATATCGATCCGAACGTCACCTGTCACATTGTGTCAGAGAATGACAGAGGCAGTATCTATCCAACACTCACCTGTCACATAGTGTCAGAGAATGAGCGAGGCAGTATCTATCCAACACTCACCTGTCACATAGTGTCAGAGAATGAGAGAGGTAGTATCTATCCAACACTCACCTGTCACAGTGTATCAGAGAATGAGAGATGTAGTATCTATCCAAAACTTACCTGTCACATCGTGCAAGAGAGTGAGAGAGACAGTTTCTATATCACACTTACGTATCACTTGGTGCCAAAGAATGAGAGAGGCAGTATCTATCCAACATTTACCTGTCACACAGGGTCAGAGAATGAGAGAGGCAGTATCTATCCAACACTCACCTGTCACATAGTTTCAGAGAATGAGAGAGGCAGCATCTATCCAACAATCACCTGTCACATAGTGTCAGTGAATGAGAGAGGGAGTATCTATCCAACACTCACCTGTCACACAGTGTCAGAGAATGAGAGAGGCAGTATCTATCCAACACCTACCTGTCACATAGTGTCAGAGAATGAGAGAGGCAGTATCTATCCAACACTTACCTGTCACATGGTGTCAGAGAATGAGAGAGGCAATATCAATCCAACACTCACCTGTCACATAATGTCAGAGAATGAGAGAGGCAGTATCTATCCAACATTTACCTGTCACTTAGGGTCAGAGAATGAGAGAGGCAGTATCTATCCAACACTCACCTGTCACATTGTGTCAGAGAATGAGAGAGGCAGTATCTATGCATCACTCACCTGTCACACAGTGTCAGAGAATGAGAGAGGCAGTATATATCTAACACTCACCTGTCACATGGTGTCAGAGAATGAGAGAGGTAGTATCTATCCAACACTCACCTGTCACATAGTGTCAGACAATGTGAGAGGCAGTATCGATCCATCCTCACCTGTCACACGGTGTCAGAGAATGAGAGAGGCAGTATCTATCCAAAACTCACCTGTCTCGGAGTGTCAGAGAATGAGAGAGGCAATATCTATCCAACACTCACCTGTCACGTAGTGTCAGAGAATGACAGAGGCAGTATCTATCCTCCACTCACCTGTCACACTGTATCAGAGAATGAGAGAGGCAATATCGATCCGAACGTCACCTGTCACATTGTGTCAGAGAATGACAGAGGCAGTATCTATGCAACACTCACCTGTCACATAGTGTCAGAGAATGAGAGAGGTAGTATCTATCCAACACTCACCTGTCACATAGTGTCAGAGAATGAGAGAGGTAGTATCTATCCAACACTCACCTGTCACATAGTGTCAGAGAATGAGCGAGGCAGTATCTATCCAACACTCACCTGTCACATAGTGTCAGAGAATGAGAGAGGTAGTATCTATCTAACGCTTACCTGTCACATCGTGCAGAGACTGAGAGGGACAGTTTCTATATCTTACTTACGTGTCACTTAGTTTCAAAGAATGAGAGAGGCAGTATCTATCCAAAACTCACCTGTCACATAGTGTCAGAGAATGAGAGAGGCAGTATCTATCCAAAACTCACCTGTCACACAGTGTCAGACAATGAGAGATGCAGTATCTATCCAACACTCACCTGTCACGTAGTGTCAGAGAATGACAGAGGCCGTATCTATCCTCCACTCACCTGTCACACTGCATCAGAGAATGAGAGTGTCAGTATCTATCTGACCGTCACCTGTCACATTGTGTCAGAGAATGACAGAGGCAGTATCTATCCAACACTCACCTGTCACATAGTGTCAGAGAATGAGAGAGGCAGTATCTATCCAACACTCACCTGTCACACAGTGTCAGACAATGAGAGAGGCAGTATCTATCCAACACTCACCTGTCACATAGTTTCAGTGAATGAGAGGGGCAGTATCTATCCAACACTCACCTGTCACAGTGTATCAGAGAATGAGAGATGTAGTATCTATCCAAAACTTACCTGTCACATCGTGTAAGAGAGTGAGAGAGACAGTTTCTATATCACACTTCCGTATCACTTGGTGCCAAAGAATGAGAGAGGCAGTATCTATCCAACATTTACCTGTCACATAGGGTCAGAGAATGAGAGAGGCAGTATCTATCCAACACTCACCTGTCACATAGTGTCAGAGAATGAGAGAGGCAGCATCTATCCAACAATCACCTGTCACATAGTGTCAGTGAATGAGAGAGGTAGTATCTATCCAACACTCACCTGTCACACAGTGTCAGAGAATGAGAGAGGCAGTATCTATCCAACATTTACCTGTCACATAGGGTCAGAGAATGAGAGAGGCAGTATCTATCCAAAACTCACCTGTCACATAGTGTCAGCGAATGAGAGAGGCAGCATCTATCCAACAATCACCTGTCACATCGTGTCAGTGAATGAGAGAGGTAGTATCTATCCAACACGCACCTGTCACACAGTGTCAGAGAATGAGAGAGGCAGTATCTATCCAACACTTACCTGTCACACAGTGTCAGAGAATGAGAGAGGCAGTATCTATCCAACACTTACCTGTCACATGGTGTCAGAGAATGAGAGAGGCAGTATCAATCCAACACTCACCTGTCACATAGTGTCAGAGAATGAGAGAGACAGTATCTATCCAACACTTACCTGTCACATAGGGTCAGAGAATGAGAGAGGCAGTATCGATCCAACACTCACCTGTCACTTAGTGTAAGAGAATGAGTGAGGCAGTATCCATCCAACACTCACCTGTCACATAGTGTCAGAGAATGAGAGAGGTAGTATCTATCCAACACTTACCTGTCACTTCGTGCAGAGAGTGAGAGGGACAGTTTCTATATCACACTTACGTGTCACTTAGTGTCAAAGAATGAGAGAGGCAGTATCTATCCAACACTCACCTGTCACATAGTGTTAGAGAATGAGAGAGGCAGTATCTATCCAACACTCACCTGTCACATAGTGTCAGAGAATGAGAGAGGCAGTATGTATCCAACACTCACCTGTCACATGGTGTCAGAGAATGAGAGAGGTAGTATCTATCCAACACTCACCTGTCACATTGTGTCAGAGAATGAGAGAGGCAGTATCTATGCATCACTCACCTGTCACACAGTGTCAGAGAATGAGAGAGGCAGTATCTATCTAACACTCACCTGTCACATGGTGTCAGAGAATGAGAGAGGTAGTATCTATCCAACACTCACCTGTCACATAGTGTCAGACAATGTGAGAGGCAGTATCGATCCATGCTCACCTGTCACACTGTATCAGAGAATGCGAGATGCAGCATCTATCCAACACTCACCTGTCACACTGTATCAGAGAATGAGAGAGGCAATATCGATCCGAACGTCACCTGTCACATTGTGTCAGAGAATGACAGAGGCAGTATCTATCCAACACTCACCTGTCACATAGTGTCAGAGAATGAGCGAGGCAGTATCTATCCAACACTCACCTGTCACATAGTGTCAGAGAATGAGAGAGGTAGTATCTATCCAACACTTACCTGTCACATCGTGCAGAGACTGAGAGGGACAGTTTCTATATCTTACTTACGTGTCACTTAGATTCAAAGAATGAGAGAGGCAGTATCTATCCAAAACTCACCTGTCACATAGTGTCAGAGAATGAGAGAGGCAGTATCTATCCAACACTCACCTGTCACACAGTGTCAGAGAATGAGAGAGACAGTATCGATCCAACACTCACCTGTCACATAGTGTCAGAGAATGAGAGAGGCACTATCTATCCAACACTCACCTGTCACATAGTGTCAGAGAATGAGAGAGGCAGTATCTATCCAAAACTCACCTGTCACACAGTGTCAGACAATGAGAGATGCAGTATCTATCCAACACTCACCTGTCACGTAGTGTCAGAGAATGACAGAGGCCGTATCTATCCTCCACTCACCTGTCACACTGCAATAGAGAATGAGAGTGTCAGTATCTATCTGACCGTTACCTGTCACATTGTGTCAGAGAATGACAGAGGCAGTATCTATCCAAAACTCACCTGTCACATAGTGTCAGAGAATGAGAGAGGCAGTATCTATCCAACACTCACCTGTCACATAGTTTCAGTGAATGAGAGGGGCAGTATCTATCCAACACTCACCTGTCACAGTGTATCAGAGAATGAGAGATGTAGTATCTATCCAAAACTTACCTGTCACATCGTGTAAGAGAGTGAGAGAGACAGTTTCTATATCACACTTACGTATCACTTGGTGCCAAAGAATGAGAGAGGCAGTATCTATCCAACATTTACCTGTCACATAGGGTCAGAGAATGAGAGAGGCAGTATCTATCCAACACTCACCTGTCACATAGTGTCAGAGAATGAGAGAGGCAGCATCTATCCAACAATCACCTGTCACATAGTGTCAGTGAATGAGAGAGGGAGTATCTATCCAACACTCACCTGTCACACAGTTTCAGAGAATGAGAGAGGCAGTATCTATCCAACACCTACCTGTCACATAGTGTCAGAGAATGATAGAGGCAGTATCTATCCAACACTTACATGTCACATGGTGTCAGAGAATGAGAGAGGCAGTATCAATCCAACACTCACCTGTCACATAATGTCAGAGAATGAGAGAGGCAGTATCTGTCCAACATTTACCTGTCACTTAGGGTCAGAGAATGAGAGAGGCAGTATCTATCCAACACTCACCTGTCACATTGTGTCAGAGAATGAGAGAGGCAGTATCTATGCATCACTCACCTGTCACACAGTGGCAGAGAATGAGAGAGGCAGTATCCATCTAACACTCACCTGTCACATGGTGTCAGAGAATGAGAGAGGTAGTATCTATCCAACACTCACCTGTCACATAGTGCCAGACAATGTGAGAGGCAGTATCGATCCATGCTCACCTGTCACACGGTGTCAGAGAATGAGAGAGGCAGTATCTATCCAAAACTCACCTGTCTCGGAGTGTCAGAGAATGAGAGAGGCAATATCTATCCAACACTCACCTGTCACGTAGTGTCAGAGAATGACAGAGGCAGTATCTATCCTCCACTCACCTGTCACACTGTATCAGAGAATGAGAGAGGCAATATCGATCCGAACGTCACCTGTCACATTGTGTCAGAGAATGACAGAGGCAGTATCTATCCAACACTCACCTGTCACATAGTGTCAGAGAATGAGCGAGGCAGTATCTATCCAACACTCACCTGTCACATAGTGTCAGAGAATGAGAGAGGTAGTATCTATACAACACTCACCTGTCACAGTGTATCAGAGAATGAGAGATGTAGTATCTATCCAAAACTTACCTGTCACATCGTGTAAGAGAGTGAGAGAGACAGTTTCTATATCACACTTCCGTATCACTTGGTGCCAAAGAATGAGAGAGGCAGTATCTATCCAACATTTACCTGTCACATAGGGTCAGAGAATGAGAGAGGCAGTATCTATCCAACACTCACCTGTCACATAGTGTCAGAGAATGAGAGAGGCAGCATCTATCCAACAATCACCTGTCACATAGTGTCAGTGAATGAGAGAGGGAGTATCTATCCAACACTCACCTGTCACACAGTGTCAGAGAATGAGAGAGGCAGTATCTATCCAACACCTACCTGTCACATAGTGTCAGAGAATGAGAGAGGCAGTATCTATCCAACACTTACCTGTCACATGGTGTCAGAGAATGAGAGAGGCAGTATCAATCCAACACTCACCTGTCACATAATGTCAGAGAATGAGAGAGGCAGTATCTATCCAACATTTACCTGTCACTTAGGGTCAGAGAATGAGAGAGGCAGTATCTATCCAACACTCACCTGTCACATTGTGTCAGAGAATGAGAGAGGCAGTATCTATGCATCACTCACCTGTCACACAGTGTCAGAGAATGAGAGAGGCAGTATCTATCTAACACTCACCTGTCACATGGTGTCAGAGAATGAGAGAGGTAGTATCTATCCAACACTCACCTGTCACATAGTGTCAGACAATGTGAGAGGCAGTATCGATCCATGCTCACCTGTCACACGGTGTCAGAGAATGAGAGAGGCAGTATCTATCCAAAACTCACCTGTCTCGGAGTGTCAGAGAATGAGAGAGGCAATATCTATCCAACACTCACCTGTCACGTCGTGTCAGAGAATGACAGAGGCAGTATCTATCCTCCACTCACCTGTCACACTGTATCAGAGAATGAGAGAGGCAATATCGATCCGAACGTCACCTGTCACATTGTGTCAGAGAATGACAGAGGCAGTATCTATCCAACACTCACCTGTCACATAGTGTCAGAGAATGAGCGAGGCAGTATCTATCCAACACTCACCTGTCACATAGTGTCAGAGAATGAGAGAGGTAGTATCTATCCAACACTCACCTGTCACAGTGTATCAGAGAATGAGAGATGTAGTATCTATCCAAAACTTACCTGTCACATCGTGCAAGAGAGTGAGAGAGACAGTTTCTATATCACACTTACGTATCACTTGGTGCCAAAGAATGAGAGAGGCAGTATCTATCCAACATTTACCTGTCACACAGGGTCAGAGAATGAGAGAGGCAGTATCTATCCAACACTCACCTGTCACATAGTGTCAGAGAATGAGAGAGGCAGCATCTATCCAACAATCACCTGTCACATAGTGTCAGTGAATGAGAGAGGGAGTATCTATCCAACACTCACCTGTCACACAGTGTCAGAGAATGAGAGAGGCAGTATCTATCCAACACCTACCTGTCACATAGTGTTAGAGAATGAGAGAGGCAGTATCTATCCAACACTTACCTGTCACATGGTGTCAGAGAATGAGAGAGGCAATATCAATCCAACACTCACCTGTCACATAATGTCAGAGAATGAGAGAGGCAGTATCTATCCAACATTTACCTGTCACTTAGGGTCAGAGAATGAGAGAGGCAGTATCTATCCAACACTCACCTGTCACATTGTGTCAGAGAATGAGAGAGGCAGTATCTATGCATCACTCACCTGTCACACAGTGTCAGAGAATGAGAGAGGCAGTATCTATCTAACACTCACCTGTCACATGGTGTCAGAGAATGAGAGAGGTAGTATCTATCCAACACTCACCTGTCACATAGTGTCAGACAATGTGAGAGGCAGTATCGATCCATCCTCACCTGTCACACGGTGTCAGAGAATGAGAGAGGCAGTATCTATCCAAAACTCACCTGTCTCGGAGTGTCAGAGAATGAGAGAGGCAATATCTATCCAACACTCACCTGTCACGTAGTGTCAGAGAATGACAGAGGCAGTATCTATCCTCCATTCACCTGTCACACTGTATCAGAGAATGAGAGAGGCAATATCGATCCGAACGTCACCTGTCACATTGTGTCAGAGAATGACAGAGGCAGTATGTATGCAACACTCACCTGTCACATAGTGTCAGAGAATGAGAGAGGTAGTATCTATCCAACACTCACCTGTCACATAGTGTCAGAGAATGAGAGAGGTAGTATCTATCCAACACTCACCTGTCACATAGTGTCAGAGAATGAGCGAGGCAGTATCTATCCAACACTCACCTGTCACATAGTGTCAGAGAATGAGAGAGGTAGTATCTATCCAACGCTTACCTGTCACATCGTGCAGAGACTGAGAGGGACAGTTTCTATATCTTACTTACGTGTCACTTAGTTTCAAAGAATGAGAGAGGCAGTATCTATCCAAAACTCACCTGTCACATAGTGTCAGAGAATGAGAGAGGCAGTATCTATCCAAAACTCACCTGTCACACAGTGTCAGACAATGAGAGATGCAGTATCTATCCAACACTCACCTGTCACGTAGTGTCAGAGAATGACAGAGACCGTATCTATCCTCCACTCACCTGTCACAATGCATCAGAGAATGAGAGTGTCAGTATCTATCTGACCGTCACCTGTCACATTGTGTCAGAGAATGACAGAGGCAGTATCTATCCAACACTCACCTGTCACATAGTGTCAGAGAATGAGAGAGGCAGTATCTATCCAACACTCACCTGTCACACAGTGTCAGACAATGAGAGAGGCAGTATCTATCCAACACTCACCTGTCACATAGTTTCAGTGAATGAGAGGGGCAGTATCTATCCAACACTCACCTGTCACAGTGTATCAGAGAATGAGAGATGTAGTATCTATCCAAAACTTACCTGTCACATCGTGTAAGAGAGTGAGAGAGACAGTTTCTATATCACACTTCCGTATCACTTGGTGCCAAAGAATGAGAGAGGCAGTATCTATCCAACATTTACCTGTCACATAGGGTCAGAGAATGAGAGAGGCAGTATCTATCCAACACTCACCTGTCACATAGTGTCAGAGAATGAGAGAGGCAGCATCTATCCAACAATCACCTGTCACATAGTGTCAGTGAATGAGAGAGGTAGTATCTATCCAACACTCACCTGTCACACAGTGTCAGAGAATGAGAGAGGCAGTATCTATCCAACATTTACCTGTCACATAGGGTCAGAGAATGAGAGAGGCAGTATCTATCCAAAACTCACCTGTCACATAGTGTCAGCGAATGAGAGAGGCAGCATCTATCCAAGACTCACCTGTCACATAGTGTAAGAGAATGAGAGAGGTAGTATCTATCCAACACTTACCTGTCACTTCGTGCAGAGAGTGAGAGGGACAGTTTCTATATCACACTTACGTGTCACTTAGTGTCAAAGAATGAGAGAGGCAGTATCTATCCAACACTCACCTGTCACATAGTGTTAGAGAATGAGAGAGGCAGTATCTATCCAACACTCACCTCTCACATAGTGTCAGAGAATGAGAGAGGCAGTATGTATCCAACACTCACCTGTCACATGGTGTCAGAGAATGAGAGAGGCAGTATCTATCCAACACTCACCTGTCACATGGTGTCAGAGAATGAGAGAGGCAGTATCTATGCATCACTCACCTGTCACACAGTGTCAGAGAATGAGAGAGGCAGTATCTATCCAACACTCAACTGTCACATGGTGTCAGAGAATGAGAGAGGCAGTATCTATGCATCACTCACCTGTCACACTGCATCAGACAATGAGAGTGTCAGTATCTATCTGACCGTCACCTGTCACATAGTGTCAGAGAATGAGAGAGGCAGTATCTATCCAACATTCACCTGTCACATAGTGTCAGAGAATGAGAGAGGCAGTATCTATCCAACACTCACCTGTCACATAGTTTCAGTGAATGAGAGAGGCAGTATCTATCCAACACTCACCTGTCACACTGTATCAGAGAATGAGAGAGCAAGTATCTATCCATCACTCACCTGTCATGTAGTGTCAGAGAATGACGGAGGCAGTATCTATCCAACACTCACCTGTCACATAGTGTCAGAGAATGAGAGAGGCAGTATCTATCCAACACTCACCTGTCACCTAGTGTCAGAGAATGAGAGAGGCAGTATCTATCCAACACTCACCTGTCACACAGTTTCAGAGAATGAGAGAGGCAGTATCTATGCAACACTCACCTCTCTCGGAGTGTCAGAGAATGAGAGAGGCAGTATCTATCCAACACTCACCTGTCACGTAGTGTCAGAGAATGACAGAGGCAGTATCTATCCTCCACTCACCTGTCACACTGCATCAGAGAATGAGAGTGTCAGTATCTATCTGACCGTCACCTGTCACATAGTGTCAGAGAATGACAGAGGCAGTATCTATCCAACACTCACCTGTCACATAGTGTCAGAGAATGAGAGAGGCAGTATCTATCCAACACTCACCTGTCACCTAGTGTCAGAGAATGAGAGAGGCAGTATCTATCCAACACTCACCTGTCACACAGTTTCAGAGAATGAGAGAGGCAGTATCTATGCAACACTCACCTCTCTCGGAGTGTCAGAGAATGAGAGAGGCAGTATCTATCCAACACTCACCTGTCACCTAGTGTCAGAGAATGAGAGAAGCAGTATCTATCCAACACTCACCTGTCACACAGTTTCAGAGAATGAGAGAGGCAGTATCTATGCAACACTCACCTCTCTCGGAGTGTCAGAGAATGAGAGAGGCAGTATCTATCCAACACTCACCTGTCATACTGTATCAGAGAATGAGAGAGGCAGTATCTATCCAACACTCACCTCTCACACAGTTTCAGAGAATGAGAGAGGCAGTATCTCTGCAACACTCACCTCTCTCGGAGTGTCAGAGAATGAGAGAGGCAGTATCTATCCAACACTCACCTGTCACGCAGTGTCAGAGAATGACAGAGGCAGTATCTCTCCTGCACTCACCTGTCACACTGCATCAGAGAATGACAGAGACAGTATCTATCCAACACTCACCTGTCACATAGTGTCAGAGAATGAGAGATGTAGTATCGATCCAAAACTTACCTGTCACATCGTGTAAGAGAGTGAGAGAGACAGTTTCTATATCACACTTACGTGTCACTTAGTGCCAAAGAATGAGAGAGGCAGTATCTATCCAACACTCACCTGTCACATAGTGTCAGAGAATGAGAGAGGCAGTATCTATCCAACACTCACCTGTCACATAGTGTCAGAGAATGAGAGAGGCAGTATCTATCCAACATTTACCTGTAACATCGGGTCAGAGAATGAGAGAGGCAGTATCTATCCAACACTCGCCTGTCACATAGTGTCAGAGAATGAGAGAGGCAGCATCTATCCAACAATCACCTGTCACAAGTGTCAGTGAATGAGAGAGGTAGTATCTACCCAACACTCACCTGTCACGTCGTGTCAGAGAATGACAGAGGCAGTATCTATCCTCCACTCACCTGTCACACTGTATCAGAGAATGAGAGAGGCAATATCGATCCGAACGTCACCTGTCACATTGTGTCAGAGAATGACAGAGGCAGTATCTATCCAACACTCACCTGTCACATAGTGTCAGAGAATGAGCGAGGCAGTATCTATCCAACACTCACCTGTCACATAGTGTCAGAGAATGAGAGAGGTAGTATCTATCCAACACTCACCTGTCACAGTGTATCAGAGAATGAGAGATGTAGTATCTATCCAAAACTTACCTGTCACATCGTGTAAGAGAGTGAGAGAGACAGTTTCTATATCACACTTACGTATCACTTGGTGCCAAAGAATGAGAGAGGCAGTATCTATCCAACATTTACCTGTCACACAGGGTCAGAGAATGAGAGAGGCAGTATCTATCCAACACTCACCTGTCACATAGTGTCAGAGAATGAGAGAGGCAGCATCTATCCAACAATCACCTGTCACATAGTGTCAGTGAATGAGAGAGGGAGTATCTATCCAACACTCACCTGTCACACAGTGTCAGAGAATGAGAGAGGCAGTATCTATCCAACACCTACCTGTCACATAGTGTCAGAGAATGAGAGAGGCAGTATCTATCCAACACTTACCTGTCACATGGTGTCAGAGAATGAGAGAGGCAGTATCAATCCAACACTCACCTGTCACATAATGTCAGAGAATGAGAGAGGCAGTATCTATCCAACATTTACCTGTCACTTAGGGTCAGAGAATGAGAGAGGCAGTATCTATCCAACACTCACCTGTCACATTGTGTCAGAGAATGAGAGAGGCAGTATCTATGCATCACTCACCTGTCACACAGTGTCAGAGAATGAGAGAGGCAGTATCTATCTAACACTCACCTGTCACATGGTGTCAGAGAATGAGAGAGGTAGTATCTATCCAACACTCACCTGTCACATAGTGTCAGACAATGTGAGAGGCAGTATCGATCCATCCTCAAATGTCACACGGTGTCAGAGAATGAGAGAGGCAGTATCTATCCAAAACTCACCTGTCTCGGAGTGTCAGAGAATGAGAGAGGCAATATCTATCCAACACTCACCTGTCACGAAGTGTCAGAGAATGACAGAGGCAGTATCTATCCTCCACTCACCTGTCACACTGTATCAGAGAATGAGAGAGGCAATATCGATCCGAACGTCACCTGTCACATTGTGTCAGAGAATGACAGAGGCAGTATCTATGCAACACTCACCTGTCACATAGTGTCAGAGAATGAGCGAGGCAGTATCTATCCAACACTCACCTGTCACATAGTGTCAGAGAATGAGAGAGGTAGTATCTATCCAACGCTTACCTGTCACATCGTGCAGAGACTGAGAGGGACAGTTTCTATATCTTACTTACGTGTCACTTAGTTTCAAAGAATGAGAGAGGCAGTATCTATCCAAAACTCACCTGTCACATAGTGTCAGAGAATGAGAGAGGCAGTATCTATCCAAAACTCACCTGTCACACAGTGTCAGACAATGAGAGATGCAGTATCTATCCAACACTCACCTGTCACGTAGTGTCAGAGAATGACAGAGGCCGTATCTATCCTCCACTCACCTGTCACACTGCATCAGAGAATGAGAGTGTCAGTATCTATCTGACCGTCACCTGTCACATTGTGTCAGAGAATGACAGAGGCAGTATCTATCCAACACTCACCTGTCACATAGTGTCAGAGAATGAGAGAGGCAGTATCTATCCAACACTCACCTGTCACACAGTGTCAGACAATGAGAGAGGCAGTATCTATCCAACACTCACCTGTCACATAGTTTCAGTGAATGAGAGGGGCAGTATCTATCCAACACTCACCTGTCACAGTGTATCAGAGAATGAGAGATGTAGTATCTATCCAAAACTTACCTGTCACATCGTGTAAGAGAGTGAGAGAGACAGTTTCTATATCACACTTACGTATCACTTGGTGCCAAAGAATGAGAGAGGCAGTATCTATCCAACATTTACCTGTCACATAGGGTCAGAGAATGAGAGAGGCAGTATCTATCCAACACTCACCTGTCACATAGTGTCAGAGAATGAGAGAGGCAGCATCTATCCAACAATCACCTGTCACATAGTGTCAGTGAATGAGAGAGGTAGTATCTATCCAACACTCACCTGTCACACAGTGTCAGAGAATGAGAGAGGCAGTATCTATCCAACATTTACCTGTCACATAGGGTCAGAGAATGAGAGAGGCAGTATCTATCCAAAACTCACCTGTCACATAGTGTCAGCGAATGAGAGAGGCAGCATCTATCCAACAATCACCTGTCACATTGTGTCAGTGAATGAGAGAGGTAGTATCTATCCAACACGCACCTGTCACACAGTGTCAGAGAATGAGAGAGGCAGTATCTATCCAACACTTACCTGTCACATAGTGTCAGAGAATGAGAGAGGCAGTATCTATCCAACACTTACCTGTCACATGGTGTCAGAGAATGAGAGAGGCAGTATCAATCCAACACTCACCTGTCACATAGTGTCAGAGAATGAGAGAGACAGTATCTATCCAACACTTACCTGTCACATAGGGTCAGAGAATGAGAGAGGCAGTATCTATCCAACACTCACCTGTCACGTAGTGTCAGAGAATGACAGAGGCAGTATCTATCCTCCACTCACCTGTCACACTGCATCAGAGAATGAGAGTGTCAGTATCTATCTGACCGTCACCTGTCACATAGTGTCAGAGAATGACAGAGGCAGTATCTATCCAACACTCACCTGTCACATAGTGTCAGAGAATGAGAGAGGCAGTATCTATCCAACACTCACCTGTCACCTAGTGTCAGAGAATGAGAGAGGCAGTATCTATCCAACACTCACCTGTCACACAGTTTCAGAGAATGAGAGAGGCAGTATCTATGCAACACTCACCTCTCTCGGAGTGTCAGAGAATGAGAGAGGCAGTATCTATCCAACACTCACCTGTCACCTAGTGTCAGAGAATGAGAGAAGCAGTATCTATCCAACACTCACCTGTCATACTGTATCAGAGAATGAGAGAGGCAGTATCTATCCAACACTCACCTCTCACACAGTTTCAGAGAATGAGAGAGGCAGTATCTATCCAACACTCACCTGTCATACTGTATCAGAGAATGAGAGAGGCAGTATCTATCCAACACTCACCTCTCACACAGTTTCAGAGAATGACAGAGGCAGTATCTCTCCTGCACTCACCTGTCACACTGCATCAGAGAATGACAGAGACAGTATCTATCCAACACTCACCTGTCACATAGTGTCAGAGAATGAGAGATGTAGTATCGATCCAAAACTTACCTGTCACATCGTGTAAGAGAGTGAGAGAGACAGTTTCTATATCACACTTACGTGTCACTTAGTGCCAAAGAATGAGAGAGGCAGTATCAATCCAACACTCACCTGTCACATAGTGTCAGAGAATGAGAGAGGCAGTATCTATCCAACACTCACCTGTCACATAGTGTCAGAGAATGAGAGAGGCAGTATCTATCCAACATTTACCTGTAACATCGGGTCAGAGAATGAGAGAGGCAGTATCTATCCAACACTCGCCTGTCACATAGTGTCAGAGAATGAGAGAGGCAGCATCTATCCAACAATCACCTGTCACAAGTGTCAGTGAATGAGAGAGGTAGTATCTACCCAACACTCACCTGTCACGTCGTGTCAGAGAATGACAGAGGCAGTATCTATCCTCCACTCACCTGTCACACTGTATCAGAGAATGAGAGAGGCAATATCGATCCGAACGTCACCTGTCACATTGTGTCAGAGAATGACAGAGGCAGTATCTATCCAACACTCACCTGTCACATAGTGTCAGAGAATGAGCGAGGCAGTATCTATCCAACACTCACCTGTCACATAGTGTCAGAGAATGAGAGAGGTAGTATCTATCCAACACTCACCTGTCACAGTGTATCAGAGAATGAGAGATGTAGTATCTATCCAAAACTTACCTGTCACATCGTGTAAGAGAGTGAGAGAGACAGTTTCTATATCACACTTACGTATCACTTGGTGCCAAAGAATGAGAGAGGCAGTATCTATCCAACATTTACCTGTCACACAGGGTCAGAGAATGAGAGAGGCAGTATCTATCCAACACTCACCTGTCACATAGTGTCAGAGAATGAGAGAGGCAGCATCTATCCAACAATCACCTGTCACATAGTGTCAGTGAATGAGAGAGGGAGTATCTATCCAACACTCACCTGTCACACAGTGTCAGAGAATGAGAGAGGCAGTATCTATCCAACACCTACCTGTCACATAGTGTCAGAGAATGAGAGAGGCAGTATCTATCCAACACTTACCTGTCACATGGTGTCAGAGAATGAGAGAGGCAGTATCAATCCAACACTCACCTGTCACATAATGTCAGAGAATGAGAGAGGCAGTATCTATCCAACATTTACCTGTCACTTAGGGTCAGAGAATGAGAGAGGCAGTATCTATCCAACACTCACCTGTCACATTGTGTCAGAGAATGAGAGAGGCAGTATCTATGCATCACTCACCTGTCACACAGTGTCAGAGAATGAGAGAGGCAGTATCTATCTAACACTCACCTGTCACATGGTGTCAGAGAATGAGAGAGGTAGTATCTATCCAACACTCACCTGTCACATAGTGTCAGACAATGTGAGAGGCAGTATCGATCCATCCTCAAATGTCACACGGTGTCAGAGAATGAGAGAGGCAGTATCTATCCAAAACTCACCTGTCTCGGAGTGTCAGAGAATGAGAGAGGCAATATCGATCCGAACGTCACCTGTCACATTGTGTCAGAGAATGACAGAGGCAGTATCTATGCAACACTCACCTGTCACATAGTGTCAGAGAATGAGCGAGGCAGTATCTATCCAACACTCACCTGTCACATAGTGTCAGAGAATGAGAGAGGTAGTATCTATCCAACGCTTACCTGTCACATCGTGCAGAGACTGAGAGGGACAGTTTCTATATCTTACTTACGTGTCACTTAGTTTCAAAGAATGAGAGAGGCAGTATCTATCCAAAACTCACCTGTCACATAGTGTCAGAGAATGAGAGAGGCAGTATCTATCCAAAACTCACCTGTCACACAGTGTCAGACAATGAGAGATGCAGTATCTATCCAACACTCACCTGTCACGTAGTGTCAGAGAATGACAGAGGCCGTATCTATCCTCCACTCACCTGTCACACTGCATCAGAGAATGAGAGTGTCAGTATCTATCTGACCGTCACCTGTCACATTGTGTCAGAGAATGACAGAGGCAGTATCTATCCAACACTCACCTGTCACATAGTGTCAGAGAATGAGAGAGGCAGTATCTATCCAACACTCACCTGTCACACAGTGTCAGACAATGAGAGAGGCAGTATCTATCCAACACTCACCTGTCACATAGTTTCAGTGAATGAGAGGGGCAGTATCTATCCAACACTCACCTGTCACAGTGTATCAGAGAATGAGAGATGTAGTATCTATCCAAAACTTACCTGTCACATCGTGTAAGAGAGTGAGAGAGACAGTTTCTATATCACACTTACGTATCACTTGGTGCCAAAGAATGAGAGAGGCAGTATCTATCCAACATTTACCTGTCACATAGGGTCAGAGAATGAGAGAGGCAGTATCTATCCAACACTCACCTGTCACATAGTGTCAGAGAATGAGAGAGGCAGCATCTATCCAACAATCACCTGTCACATAGTGTCAGTGAATGAGAGAGGTAGTATCTATCCAACACTCACCTGTCACACAGTGTCAGAGAATGAGAGAGGCAGTATCTATCCAACATTTACCTGTCACATAGGGTCAGAGAATGAGAGAGGCAGTATCTATCCAAAACTCACCTGTCACATAGTGTCAGCGAATGAGAGAGGCAGCATCTATCCAACAATCACCTGTCACATTGTGTCAGTGAATGAGAGAGGTAGTATCTATCCAACACGCACCTGTCACACAGTGTCAGAGAATGAGAGAGGCAGTATCTATCCAACACTTACCTGTCACATAGTGTCAGAGAATGAGAGAGGCAGTATCTATCCAACACTTACCTGTCACATGGTGTCAGAGAATGAGAGAGGCAGTATCAATCCAACACTCACCTGTCACATAGTGTCAGAGAATGAGAGAGACAGTATCTATCCAACACTTACCTGTCACATAGGGTCAGAGAATGAGAGAGGCAGTATCTATCCAACACTCACCTGTCACGTAGTGTCAGAGAATGACAGAGGCAGTATCTATCCTCCACTCACCTGTCACACTGCATCAGAGAATGAGAGTGTCAGTATCTATCTGACCGTCACCTGTCACATAGTGTCAGAGAATGACAGAGGCAGTATCTATCCAACACTCACCTGTCACATAGTGTCAGAGAATGAGAGAGGCAGTATCTATCCAACACTCACCTGTCACCTAGTGTCAGAGAATGAGAGAGGCAGTATCTATCCAACACTCACCTGTCACACAGTTTCAGAGAATGAGAGAGGCAGTATCTATGCAACACTCACCTCTCTCGGAGTGTCAGAGAATGAGAGAGGCAGTATCTATCCAACACTCACCTGTCACCTAGTGTCAGAGAATGAGAGAAGCAGTATCTATCCAACACTCACCTGTCACACAGTTTCAGAGAATGAGAGAGGCAGTATCTATGCAACACTCACCTCTCTCGGAGTGTCAGAGAATGAGAGAGGCAGTATCTATCCAACACTCACCTGTCATACTGTATCAGAGAATGAGAGAGGCAGTATCTATCCAACACTCACCTCTCACACAGTTTCAGAGAATGAGAGAGGCAGTATCTCTGCAACACTCACCTCTCTCGGAGTGTCAGAGAATGAGAGAGGCAGTATCTATCCAACACTCACCTGTCACGCAGTGTCAGAGAATGACAGAGGCAGTATCTCTCCTGCACTCACCTGTCACACTGCATCAGAGAATGACAGAGACAGTATCTATCCAACACTCAGCTGTCACATAGTGTCAGAGAATGAGAGATGTAGTATCGATCCAAAACTTACCTGTCACATCGTGTAAGAGAGTGAGAGAGACAGTTTCTATATCACACTTACGTGTCACTTAGTGCCAAAGAATGAGAGAGGCAGTATCTATCCAACACTCACCTGTCACATAGTGTCAGAGAATGAGAGAGGCAGTATCTATCCAACACTCACCTGTCACATAGTGTCAGAGAATGAGAGAGGCAGTATCTATCCAACATTTACCTGTAACATCGGGTCAGAGAATGAGAGAGGCAGTATCTATCCAACACTCGCCTGTCACATAGTGTCAGAGAATGAGAGAGGCAGCATCTATCCAACAATCACCTGTCACAAGTGTCAGTGAATGAGAGAGGTAGTATCTACCCAACACTCACCTGTCACGTCGTGTCAGAGAATGACAGAGGCAGTATCTATCCTCCACTCACCTGTCACACTGTATCAGAGAATGAGAGAGGCAATATAGATCCGAACGTCACCTGTCACATTGTGTCAGAGAATGACAGAGGCAGTATCTATCCAACACTCACCTGTCACATAGTGTCAGAGAATGAGCGAGGCAGTATCTATCCAACACTCACCTGTCACATAGTGTCAGAGAATGAGAGAGGCAGTATCTATCCAACATTTACCTGTAACATCGGGTCAGAGAATGAGAGAGGCAGTATCTATCCAACACTCGCCTGTCACATAGTGTCAGAGAATGAGAGAGGCAGCATCTATCCAACAATCACCTGTCACAAGTGTCAGTGAATGAGAGAGGTAGTATCTACCCAACACTCACCTGTCACGTCGTGTCAGAGAATGACAGAGGCAGTATCTATCCTCCACTCACCTGTCACACTGTATCAGAGAATGAGAGAGGCAATATCGATCCGAACGTCACCTGTCACATTGTGTCAGAGAATGACAGAGGCAGTATCTATCCAACACTCACCTGTCACATAGTGTCAGAGAATGAGCGAGGCAGTATCTATCCAACACTCACCTGTCACATAGTGTCAGAGAATGAGAGAGGTAGTATCTATCCAACACTCACCTGTCACAGTGTATCAGAGAATGAGAGATGTAGTATCTATCCAAAACTTACCTGTCACATCGTGTAAGAGAGTGAGAGAGACAGTTTCTATATCACACTTACGTATCACTTGGTGCCAAAGAATGAGAGAGGCAGTATCTATCCAACATTTACCTGTCACACAGGGTCAGAGAATGAGAGAGGCAGTATCTATCCAACACTCACCTGTCACATAGTGTCAGAGAATGAGAGAGGCAGCATCTATCCAACAATCACCTGTCACATAGTGTCAGTGAATGAGAGAGGGAGTATCTATCCAACACTCACCTGTCACACAGTGTCAGAGAATGAGAGAGGCAGTATCTATCCAACACCTACCTGTCACATAGTGTCAGAGAATGAGAGAGGCAGTATCTATCCAACACTTACCTGTCACATGGTGTCAGAGAATGAGAGAGGCAGTATCAATCCAACACTCACCTGTCACATAATGTCAGAGAATGAGAGAGGCAGTATCTATCCAACATTTACCTGTCACTTAGGGTCAGAGAATGAGAGAGGCAGTATCTATCCAACACTCACCTGTCACATTGTGTCAGAGAATGAGAGAGGCAGTATCTATGCATCACTCACCTGTCACACAGTGTCAGAGAATGAGAGAGGCAGTATCTATCTAACACTCACCTGTCACATGGTGTCAGAGAATGAGAGAGGTAGTATCTATCCAACACTCACCTGTCACATAGTGTCAGACAATGTGAGAGGCAGTATCGATCCATCCTCAAATGTCACACGGTGTCAGAGAATGAGAGAGGCAGTATCTATCCAAAACTCACCTGTCTCGGAGTGTCAGAGAATGAGAGAGGCAATATCTATCCAACACTCACCTGTCACGAAGTGTCAGAGAATGACAGAGGCAGTATCTATCCTCCACTCACCTGTCACACTGTATCAGAGAATGAGAGAGGCAATATCGATCCGAACGTCACCTGTCACATTGTGTCAGAGAATGACAGAGGCAGTATCTATGCAACACTCACCTGTCACATAGTGTCAGAGAATGAGCGAGGCAGTATCTATCCAACACTCACCTGTCACATAGTGTCAGAGAATGAGAGAGGTAGTATCTATCCAACGCTTACCTGTCACATCGTGCAGAGACTGAGAGGGACAGTTTCTATATCTTACTTACGTGTCACTTAGTTTCAAAGAATGAGAGAGGCAGTATCTATCCAAAACTCACCTGTCACATAGTGTCAGAGAATGAGAGAGGCAGTATCTATTCAAAACTCACCTGTCACACAGTGTCAGACAATGAGAGATGCAGTATCTATCCAACACTCACCTGTCACGTAGTGTCAGAGAATGACAGAGGCCGTATCTATCCTCCACTCACCTGTCACACTGCATCAGAGAATGAGAGTGTCAGTATCTATCTGACCGTCACCTGTCACATTGTGTCAGAGAATGACAGAGGCAGTATCTATCCAACACTCACCTGTCACATAGTGTCAGAGAATGAGAGAGGCAGTATCTATCCAACACTCACCTGTCACACAGTGTCAGACAATGAGAGAGGCAGTATCTATCCAACACTCACCTGTCACATAGTTTCAGTGAATGAGAGGGGCAGTATCTATCCAACACTCACCTGTCACAGTGTATCAGAGAATGAGAGATGTAGTATCTATCCAAAACTTACCTGTCACATCGTGTAAGAGAGTGAGAGAGACAGTTTCTATATCACACTTACGTATCACTTGGTGCCAAAGAATGAGAGAGGCAGTATCTATCCAACATTTACCTGTCACATAGGGTCAGAGAATGAGAGAGGCAGTATCTATCCAACACTCACCTGTCACATAGTGTCAGAGAATGAGAGAGGCAGCATCTATCCAACAATCACCTGTCACATAGTGTCAGTGAATGAGAGAGGTAGTATCTATCCAACACTCACCTGTCACACAGTGTCAGAGAATGAGAGAGGCAGTATCTATCCAACATTTACCTGTCACATAGGGTCAGAGAATGAGAGAGGCAGTATCTATCCAAAACTCACCTGTCACATAGTGTCAGCGAATGAGAGAGGCAGCATCTATCCAACAATCACCTGTCACATTGTGTCAGTGAATGAGAGAGGTAGTATCTATCCAACACGCACCTGTCACACAGTGTCAGAGAATGAGAGAGGCAGTATCTATCCAACACTTACCTGTCACATAGTGTCAGAGAATGAGAGAGGCAGTATCTATCCAACACTTACCTGTCACATGGTGTCAGAGAATGAGAGAGGCAGTATCAATCCAACACTCAGCTGTCACATAGTGTCAGAGAATGAGAGAGACAGTATCTATCCAACACTTACCTGTCACATAGGGTCAGAGAATGAGAGAGGCAGTATCTATCCAACACTCACCTGTCACGTAGTGTCAGAGAATGACAGAGGCAGTATCTATCCTCCACTCACCTGTCACACTGCATCAGAGAATGAGAGTGTCAGTATCTATCTGACCGTCACCTGTCACATAGTGTCAGAGAATGACAGAGGCAGTATCTATCCAACACTCACCTGTCACATAGTGTCAGAGAATGAGAGAGGCAGTATCTATCCAACACTCACCTGTCACCTAGTGTCAGAGAATGAGAGAGGCAGTATCTATCCAACACTCACCTGTCACACAGTTTCAGAGAATGAGAGAGGCAGTATCTATGCAACACTCACCTCTCTCGGAGTGTCAGAGAATGAGAGAGGCAGTATCTATCCAACACTCACCTGTCACCTAGTGTCAGAGAATGAGAGAAGCAGTATCTATCCAACACTCACCTGTCACACAGTTTCAGAGAATGAGAGAGGCAGTATCTATGCAACACTCACCTCTCTCGGAGTGTCAGAGAATGAGAGAGGCAGTATCTATCCAACACTCACCTGTCATACTGTATCAGAGAATGAGAGAGGCAGTATCTATCCAACACTCACCTCTCACACAGTTTCAGAGAATGAGAGAGGCAGTATCTCTGCAACACTCACCTCTCTCGGAGTGTCAGAGAATGAGAGAGGCAGTATCTATCCAACACTCACCTGTCACGCAGTGTCAGAGAATGACAGAGGCAGTATCTCTCCTGCACTCACCTGTCACACTGCATCAGAGAATGACAGAGACAGTATCTATCCAACACTCACCTGTCACATAGTGTCAGAGAATGAGAGATGTAGTATCGATCCAAAACTTACCTGTCACATCGTGTAAGAGAGTGAGAGAGACAGTTTCTATATCACACTTACGTGTCACTTAGTGCCAAAGAATGAGAGAGGCAGTATCTATCCAACACTCACCTGTCACATAGTGTCAGAGAATGAGAGAGGCAGTATCTATCCAACACTCACCTGTCACATAGTGTCAGAGAATGAGAGAGGCAGTATCTATCCAACATTTACCTGTAACATCGGGTCAGAGAATGAGAGAGGCAGTATCTATCCAACACTCGCCTGTCACATAGTGTCAGAGAATGAGAGAGGCAGCATCTATCCAACAATCACCTGTCACAAGTGTCAGTGAATGAGAGAGGTAGTATCTACCCAACACTCACCTGTCACGTCGTGTCAGAGAATGACAGAGGCAGTATCTATCCTCCACTCACCTGTCACACTGTATCAGAGAATGAGAGAGGCAATATCGATCCGAACGTCACCTGTCACATTGTGTCAGAGAATGACAGAGGCAGTATCTATCCAACACTCACCTGTCACATAGTGTCAGAGAATGAGCGAGGCAGTATCTATCCAACACTCACCTGTCACATAGTGTCAGAGAATGAGAGAGGTAGTATCTATCCAACACTCACCTGTCACAGTGTATCAGAGAATGAGAGATGTAGTATCTATCCAAAACTTACCTGTCACATCGTGTAAGAGAGTGAGAGAGACAGTTTCTATATCACACTTACGTATCACTTGGTGCCAAAGAATGAGAGAGGCAGTATCTATCCAACATTTACCTGTCACACAGGGTCAGAGAATGAGAGAGGCAGTATCTATCCAACACTCACCTGTCACATAGTGTCAGAGAATGAGAGAGGCAGCATCTATCCAACAATCACCTGTCACATAGTGTCAGTGAATGAGAGAGGGAGTATCTATCCAACACTCACCTGTCACACAGTGTCAGAGAATGAGAGAGGCAGTATCTATCCAACACCTACCTGTCACATAGTGTCAGAGAATGAGAGAGGCAGTATCTATCCAACACTTACCTGTCACATGGTGTCAGAGAATGAGAGAGGCAGTATCAATCCAACACTCACCTGTCACATAATGTCAGAGAATGAGAGAGGCAGTATCTATCCAACATTTACCTGTCACTTAGGGTCAGAGAATGAGAGAGGCAGTATCTATCCAACACTCACCTGTCACATTGTGTCAGAGAATGAGAGAGGCAGTATCTATGCATCACTCACCTGTCACACAGTGTCAGAGAATGAGAGAGGCAGTATCTATCTAACACTCACCTGTCACATGGTGTCAGAGAATGAGAGAGGTAGTATCTATCCAACACTCACCTGTCACATAGTGTCAGACAATGTGAGAGGCAGTATCGATCCATCCTCAAATGTCACACGGTGTCAGAGAATGAGAGAGGCAGTATCTATCCAAAACTCACCTGTCTCGGAGTGTCAGAGAATGAGAGAGGCAATATCTATCCAACACTCACCTGTCACGAAGTGTCAGAGAATGACAGAGGCAGTATCTATCCTCCACTCACCTGTCACACTGTATCAGAGAATGAGAGAGGCAATATCGATCCGAACGTCACCTGTCACATTGTGTCAGAGAATGACAGAGGCAGTATCTATGCAACACTCACCTGTCACATAGTGTCAGAGAATGAGCGAGGCAGTATCTATCCAACACTCACCTGTCACATAGTGTCAGAGAATGAGAGAGGTAGTATCTATCCAACGCTTACCTGTCACATCGTGCAGAGACTGAGAGGGACAGTTTCTATATCTTACTTACGTGTCACTTAGTTTCAAAGAATGAGAGAGGCAGTATCTATCCAAAACTCACCTGTCACATAGTGTCAGAGAATGAGAGAGGCAGTATCTATCCAAAACTCACCTGTCACACAGTGTCAGACAATGAGAGATGCAGTATCTATCCAACACTCACCTGTCACGTAGTGTCAGAGAATGACAGAGGCCGTATCTATCCTCCACTCACCTGTCACACTGCATCAGAGAATGAGAGTGTCAGTATCTATCTGACCGTCACCTGTCACATTGTGTCAGAGAATGACAGAGGCAGTATCTATCCAACACTCACCTGTCACATAGTGTCAGAGAATGAGAGAGGCAGTATCTATCCAACACTCACCTGTCACACAGTGTCAGACAATGAGAGAGGCAGTATCTATCCAACACTCACCTGTCACATAGTTTCAGTGAATGAGAGGGGCAGTATCTATCCAACACTCACCTGTCACAGTGTATCAGAGAATGAGAGATGTAGTATCTATCCAAAACTTACCTGTCACATCGTGTAAGAGAGTGAGAGAGACAGTTTCTATATCACACTTACGTATCACTTGGTGCCAAAGAATGAGAGAGGCAGTATCTATCCAACATTTACCTGTCACATAGGGTCAGAGAATGAGAGAGGCAGTATCTATCCAACACTCACCTGTCACATAGTGTCAGAGAATGAGAGAGGCAGCATCTATCCAACAATCACCTGTCACATAGTGTCAGTGAATGAGAGAGGTAGTATCTATCCAACACTCACCTGTCACACAGTGTCAGAGAATGAGAGAGGCAGTATCTATCCAACATTTACCTGTCACATAGGGTCAGAGAATGAGAGAGGCAGTATCTATCCAAAACTCACCTGTCACATAGTGTCAGCGAATGAGAGAGGCAGCATCTATCCAACAATCACCTGTCACATTGTGTCAGTGAATGAGAGAGGTAGTATCTATCCAACACGCACCTGTCACACAGTGTCAGAGAATGAGAGAGGCAGTATCTATCCAACACTTACCTGTCACATAGTGTCAGAGAATGAGAGAGGCAGTATCTATCCAACACTTACCTGTCACATGGTGTCAGAGAATGAGAGAGGCAGTATCAATCCAACACTCACCTGTCACATAGTGTCAGAGAATGAGAGAGACAGTATCTATCCAACACTTACCTGTCACATAGGGTCAGAGAATGAGAGAGGCAGTATCGATCCAACACTCACCTGTCACTTAGTGTAAGAGAATGAGTGAGGCAGTATCCATCCAACACTCACCTGTCACATCGTGTCAGAGAATGAGAGAGGTAGTATCTATCCAACATTTACCTGTCACATCGTGCAGAGAGTGAGAGGGACAGTTTCTATATCACACTTACGTGTCACTTAGTGTCAAAGAATGAGAGAGGCAGTATCTATCCAACACTCACCTGTCACATAGTGTTAGAGAATGAGAGAGGCAGTATCTATCCAACACTCACCTGTCACATAGTGTCAGTGAATGAGAGAGGCAGTATGTATCCAACACTCACCTGTCACATGGTGTCAGAGAATGAGAGAGGCAGTATCTATCCAACACTCACCTGTCACATGGTGTCAGAGAATGAGAGAGGCAGTATCTATGCATCACTCACCTGTCACACAGTGTCAGAGAATGAGAGAGGCAGTATCTATCCAACACTCAACTGTCACATGGTGTCAGAGAATGAGAGAGGCAGTATCTATGCATCACTCACCTGTCACACAGTGTCAGAGAATGAGAGAGGCAGGATCTATCCAACACTCACCTGTCACACTGTATCAGAGAATGCGAGATGCAGCATCTATCCAACACTCACCTGTCACGTAGTGTCAGAGAATGACAGAGGCACTATCTATCCTCCACTCACCTGTCACACTGCATCAGACAATGAGAGTGTCAGTATCTATCTGACCGTCACCTGTCACATAGTGTCAGAGAATGAGAGAGGCAGTATCTATCCAACATTCACCTGTCACATAGTGTCAGAGAATGAGAGAGGCAGTATCTATCCAACACTCACCTGTCACATAGTTTCAGTGAATGAGAGAGGCAGTATCTATCCAACACTCACCTGTCACACTGTATCAGAGAATGAGAGAGCAAGTATCTATCCATCACTCACCTGTCATGTAGTGTCAGAGAATGACGTAGGCAGTATCTATCCAACACTCACCTGTCACATAGTGTCAGAGAATGAGAGAGGCAGTATCTATCCAACACTCACCTGTCACCTAGTGTCAGAGAATGAGAGAGGCAGTATCTATCCAACACTCACCTGTCACACAGTTTCAGAGAATGAGAGAGGCAGTATCTATGCAACACTCACCTCTCTCGGAGTGTCAGAGAATGAGAGAGGCAGTATCTATCCAACACTCACCTGTCACGTAGTGTCAGAGAATGACAGAGGCAGTATCTATCCTCCACTCACCTGTCACACTGCATCAGAGAATGAGAGTGTCAGTATCTATCTGACCGTCACCTGTCACATAGTGTCAGAGAATGACAGAGGCAGTATCTATCCAACACTCACCTGTCACATAGTGTCAGAGAATGAGAGAGGCAGTATCTATCCAACACTCACCTGTCACCTAGTGTCAGAGAATGAGAGAGGCAGTATCTATCCAACACTCACCTGTCACACAGTTTCAGAGAATGAGAGAGGCAGTATCTATGCAACACTCACCTCTCTCGGAGTGTCAGAGAATGAGAGAGGCAGTATCTATCCAACACTCACCTGTCATACTGTATCAGAGAATGCGAGAAGCAGTATCTATCCAACACTCACCTGTCACGTAGTGTCAGAGAATGACAGAGGCAGTATCTATCCTCCACTCACCTGTCACACTGCATCAGAGAATGAGAGTGTCAGTATCTATCTGACCGTCACCTGTCACATAGTGTCAGAGAATGACAGAGGCAGTATCTACCCAACACTCACCTGTCACATAGTGTCAGAGAATGAGAGAGGCAGTATCTATCCAACACGCACCTGTCACCTAGTGTCAGAGAATGAGAGAGGCAGTATCTATCCAACACTCACCTCTCACACAGTTTCAGAGAATGAGAGATGCAGTATCTCTGCAACACTCACCTCTCTCGGAGTGTCAGAGAATGAGAGAAGCAGTATCTATCCAACACTCACCTGTCACATAGTGTCAGAGAATGACAGAGGCAGTATCTCTCCTGCACTCACCTGTCACACTGCATCAGAGAATGACAGAGACAGTATCTATCCAACACTCACCTGTCACATAGTGTCAGAGAATGAGAGATGTAGTATCGATCCAAAACTTACCTGTCACATCGTGTAAGAGAGTGAGAGAGACAGTTTCTATATCACACTTACGTGTCACTTAGTGCCAAAGAATGAGAGAGGCAGTATCTATCCAACACTCACCTGTCACATAGTGTCAGAGAATGAGAGAGGCAGTATCTATCCAACATTTATCTGTAACATCGGGTCAGAGAATGAGAGAGGCAGTATCTATCCAACACTCGCCTGTCACATAGTGTCAGAGAATGAGAGAGGCAGCATCTATCCAACAATCACCTGTCACAAGTGTCAGTGAATGAGAGAGGTAGTATCTACCCAACACTCACCTGTCACACAGTGTCAGAGAATGAGAGAGGCAGTATCTATCCAACACTTACCTGTCACATAGTGTCAGAGAATGAGAGAGGCAGTATCTATCCAACACTCACCTGTCACATAGTGTCAGAGAATGAGAGAGGCAGTATCTATCCAACACTCACCTGTCACATAATGTCAGAGAATGAGAGAGGCAGTATCTATGCATCACTCACCTGTCACAAAGTGACAGCGAATGAGAGAGGCAGTATCTATCCAACACTCACCTGTCACATCGTGTCAGAGAATGAGAGAGGCAGTATCTATCCAACACTCACCTGTCACATAGTGTCACAGAATGAGAGAGGCTGTATCTATCCAACACTCACCTGTCACATAGTGTTAGAGAATGAGAGAGGCAGTATCTATCCAACACTCACCTGTCACATAGTGTCAGAGAATGAGAGAGGCAGTATCTATCCAACACTCACCTGTCACATTGTGTCAGAGAATGAGAGAGGCAGTATCTATCCAACACTCACCTGTCACATGGTGTCAGAGAATGAGAGAGGCAGTATCTATGCATCACTCACCTGTCACATAGTGTCAGAGAATGAGAGAGGCAGTATCTATCCAACACTCACCTGTCACACAGTGTCAGAGAATGAGAGAGGCAGTATCTATCCAACACTCACCTGTCACACAGTGTCAGAGAATGAGAGAGACAGTATCTATCCAACACTCACCTGTCACATAGTGTCAGAGAATGAGAGAGGCAGCATCTATCCAACAATCACCTGTCACATAGTGTCAGTGAATGAGAGAGGTAGTATCTATCCAACACTCACCTGTCACACAGTGTCAGAGAATGAGAGAGGCAGTATCTATCCAACATTTACCTGTCACATAGGGTCAGAGAATGAGAGAGGCAGTATCTATCCAAAACTCACCTGTCACATACTGTCAGCGAATGAGAGAGGCAGCATCTATCCAACAATCACCTGTCACATCGTGTCAGTGAATGAGAGAGGTAGTATCTATCCAACACGCACCTGTCACACAGTGTCAGAGAATGAGAGAGGCAGTATCTATCCAACACTTACCTGTCACATAGTGTCAGAGAATGAGAGAGGCAGTATCTATCCAACACTTACCTGTCACATGGTGTCAGAGAATGTGAGAGGCAGTATCAATCCAACACTCACCTGTCACATAGTGTCAGAGAATGAGAGAGACAGTATCTATCCAACACTTACCTGTCACATAGGGTCAGAGAATGAGAGAGGCAGTATCGATCCAACACTCACCTGTCACTTAGTGTAAGAGAATGAGTGAGGCAGTATCCATCCAACACTCACCTGTCACATAGTGTCAGAGAATGAGAGAGGTAGTATCTATCCAACACTTACCTGTCACATCGTGCAGAGAGTGAGAGGGACAGTTTCTATATCACACTTACGTGTCACTTAGTGTCAAAGAATGAGAGAGGCAGTATCTATCCAACACTCACCTGTCACATAGTGTTAGAGAATGAGAGAGGCAGTATCTATCCAACACTCACCTGTCACATAGTGTCAGAGAATGAGAGAGGCAGTATGTATCCAACACTCACCTGTCACATGGTGTCAGAGAATGAGAGAGGCAGTATCTATCCAACACTCACCTGTCACATGGTGTCAGAGAATGAGAGAGGCAGTATCTATGCATCACTCACCTGTCACACAGTGTCAGAGAATGAGAGAGGCAGTATCTATTCAACACTCAACTGTCACATGGTGTCAGAGAATGAGAGAGGCAGTATCTATGCATCACTCACCTGTCACACAGTGTCAGAGAATGAGAGAGGCAGGATCTATCCAACACTCACCTGTCACACTGTATCAGAGAATGCGAGATGCAGCATCTATCCAACACTCACCTGTCACGTAGTGTCAGAGAATGACAGAGGCACTATCTATCCTCCACTCACCTGTCACACTGCATCAGACAATGAGAGTGTCAGTATCTATCTGACCGTCACCTGTCACATAGTGTCAGAGAATGAGAGAGTCAGTATCTATCCAACATTCACCTGTCACATAGTGTCAGAGAATGAGAGAGGCAGTATCTATCCAACACTCACCTGTCACATAGTTTCAGTGAATGAGAGAGGCAGTATCTATCCAACACTCACCTGTCACACTGTATCAGAGAATGAGAGAGCAAGTATCTATCCATCACTCACCTGTCATGTAGTGTCAGAGAATGACGGAGGCAGTATCTATCCAACACTCACCTGTCACATAGTGTCAGAGAATGAGAGAGGCAGTATCTATCCAACACTCACCTGTCACCTAGTGTCAGAGAATGAGAGAGGCAGTATCTATCCAACACTCACCTGTCACACAGTTTCAGAGAATGAGAGAGGCAGTATCTATGCAACACTCACCTCTCTCGGAGTGTCAGAGAATGAGAGAGGCAGTATCTATCCAACACTCACCTGTCACGTAGTGTCAGAGAATGACAGAGGCAGTATCTATCCTCCACTCACCTGTCACACTGCATCAGAGAATGAGAGTGTCAGTATCTATCTGACCGTCACCTGTCACATAGTGTCAGAGAATGACAGAGGCAGTATCTATCCAACACTCACCTGTCACATAGTGTCAGAGAATGAGAGAGGCAGTATCTATCCAACACTCACCTGTCACCTAGTGTCAGAGAATGAGAGAGGCAGTATCTATCCAACACTCGCCTGTCACACAGTTTCAGAGAATGAGAGAGGCAGTATCTATGCAACACTCACCTCTCTCGGAGTGTCAGAGAATGAGAGAGGCAGTATCTATCCAACACTCACCTGTCATACTGTATCAGAGAATGCGAGAAGCAGTATCTATCCAACACTCACCTGTCACGTAGTGTCAGAGAATGACAGAGGCAGTATCTATCCTCCACTCACCTGTCACACTGCATCAGAGAATGAGAGTGTCAGTATCTATCTGACCGTCACCTGTCACATAGTGTCAGAGAATGACAGAGGCAGTATCTACCCAACACTCACCTGTCACATAGTGTCAGAGAATGAGAGAGGCAGTATCTATCCAACACGCACCTGTCACCTAGTGTCAGAGAATGAGAGAGGCAGTATCTATCCAACACTCACCTCTCACACAGTTTCAGAGAATGAGAGAGGCAGTATCTCTGCAACACTCACCTCTCTCGGAGTGTCAGCGAATGAGAGAGGCAGTATCTATCCAACACTCACCTGTCACATAGTGTCAGAGAATGACAGAGGCAGTATCTCTCCTGCACTCACCTGTCACACTGCATCAGAGAATGACAGAGACAGTATCTATCCAACACTCACCTGTCACATAGTGTCAGAGAATGAGAGATGTAGTATCGATCCAAAACTTACCTGTCACATCGTGTAAGAGAGTGAGAGAGACAGTTTCTATATCACACTTACGTGTCACTTAGTGCCAAAGAATGAGAGAGGCAGTATCTATCCAACACTCACCTGTCACATAGTGTCAGAGAATGAGAGAGGCAGTATCTATCCAACATTTATCTGTAACATCGGGTCAGAGAATGAGAGAGGCAGTATCTATCCAACACTCGCCTGTCACATAGTGTCAGAGAATGAGAGAGGCAGCATCTATCCAACAATCACCTGTCACAAGTGTCAGTGAATGAGAGAGGTAGTATCTACCCAACACTCACCTGTCACACAGTGTCAGAGAATGAGAGAGGCAGTATCTATCCAACACTTACCTGTCACATAGTGTCAGAGAATGAGAGAGGCAGTATCTATCCAACACTCACCTGTCACATAGTGTCAGAGAATGAGAGAGGCAGTATCTATCCAACACTCACCTGTCACATAATGTCAGAGAATGAGAGAGGCAGTATCTATGCATCACTCACCTGTCACAAAGTGACAGCGAATGAGAGAGGCAGTATCTATCCAACACTCACCTGTCACATCGTGTCAGAGAATGAGAGAGGCAGTATCTATCCAACACTCACCTGTCACATAGTGTCACAGAATGAGAGAGGCTGTATCTATCCAACACTCACCTGTCACATAGTGTTAGAGAATGAGAGAGGCAGTATCTATCCAACACTCACCTGTCACATAGTGTCAGAGAATGAGAGAGGCAGTATCTATCCAACACTCACCTGTCACATTGTGTCAGAGAATGAGAGAGGCAGTATCTATCCAACACTCACCTGTCACATGGTGTCAGAGAATGAGAGAGGCAGTATCTATGCATCACTCACCTGTCACATAGTGTCAGAGAATGAGAGAGGCAGTATCTATCCAACACTCACCTGTCACACAGTGTCAGAGAATGAGAGAGGCAGTATCTATCCAACACTCACCTGTCACACAGTGTCAGAGAATGAGAGAGACAGTATCTATCCAACACTCACCTGTCACATAGTGTCAGAGAATGAGAGAGGCAGCATCTATCCAACAATCACCTGTCACATAGTGTCAGTGAATGAGAGAGGTAGTATCTATCCAACACTCACCTGTCACACAGTGTCAGAGAATGAGAGAGGCAGTATCTATCCAACATTTACCTGTCACATAGGGTCAGAGAATGAGAGAGGCAGTATCTATCCAAAACTCACCTGTCACATAGTGTCAGCGAATGAGAGAGGCAGCATCTATCCAACAATCACCTGTCACATCGTGTCAGTGAATGAGAGAGGTAGTATCTATCCAACACGCACCTGTCACACAGTGTCAGAGAATGAGAGAGGCAGTATCTATCCAACACTTACCTGTCACATAGTGTCAGAGAATGAGAGAGGCAGTATCTATCCAACACTTACCTGTCACATGGTGTCAGAGAATGTGAGAGGCAGTATCAATCCAACACTCACCTGTCACATAGTGTCAGAGAATGAGAGAGACAGTATCTATCCAACACTTACCTGTCACATAGGGTCAGAGAATGAGAGAGGCAGTATCGATCCAACACTCACCTGTCACTTAGTGTAAGAGAATGAGTGAGGCAGTATCCATCCAACACTCACCTGTCACATAGTGTCAGAGAATGAGAGAGGTAGTATCTATCCAACACTTACCTGTCACATCGTGCAGAGAGTGAGAGGGACAGTTTCTATATCACACTTACGTGTCACTTAGTGTCAAAGAATGAGAGAGGCAGTATCTATCCAACACTCACCTGTCACATAGTGTTAGAGAATGAGAGAGGCAGTATCTATCCAACACTCACCTGTCACATAGTGTCAGAGAATGAGAGAGGCAGTATGTATCCAACACTCACCTGTCACATGGTGTCAGAGAATGAGAGAGGCAGTATCTATCCAACACTCACCTGTCACATGGTGTCAGAGAATGAGAGAGGCAGTATCTATGCATCACTCACCTGTCACACAGTGTCAGAGAATGAGAGAGGCAGTATCTATCCAACACTCAACTGTCACATGGTGTCAGAGAATGAGAGAGGCAGTATCTATGCATCACTCACCTGTCACACAGTGTCAGAGAATGAGAGAGGCAGGATCTATCCAACACTCACCTGTCACACTGTATCAGAGAATGCGAGATGCAGCATCTATCCAACACTCACCTGTCACGTAGTGTCAGAGAATGACAGAGGCACTATCTATCCTCCACTCACCTGTCACACTGCATCAGACAATGAGAGTGTCAGTATCTATCTGACCGTCACCTGTCACATAGTGTCAGAGAATGAGAGAGGCAGTATCTATCCAACATTCACCTGTCACATAGTGTCAGAGAATGAGAGAGGCAGTATCTATCCAACACTCACCTGTCACATAGTTTCAGTGAATGAGAGAGGCAGTATCTATCCAACACTCACCTGTCACACTGTATCAGAGAATGAGAGAGCAAGTATCTATCCATCACTCACCTGTCATGTAGTGTCAGAGAATGACGGAGGCAGTATCTATCCAACACTCACCTGTCACATAGTGTCAGAGAATGAGAGAGGCAGTATCTATCCAACACTCACCTGTCACCTAGTGTCAGAGAATGAGAGAGGCAGTATCTATCCAACACTCACCTGTCACACAGTTTCAGAGAATGAGAGAGGCAGTATCTATGCAACACTCACCTCTCTCGGAGTGTCAGAGAATGAGAGAGGCAGTATCTATCCAACACTCACCTGTCACGTAGTGTCAGAGAATGACAGAGGCAGTATCTATCCTCCACTCACCTGTCACACTGCATCAGAGAATGAGAGTGTCAGTATCTATCTGACCGTCACCTGTCACATAGTGTCAGAGAATGACAGAGGCAGTATCTATCCAACACTCACCTGTCACATAGTGTCAGAGAATGAGAGAGGCAGTATCTATCCAACACTCACCTGTCACCTAGTGTCAGAGAATGAGAGAGGCAGTATCTATCCAACACTCACCTGTCACACAGTTTCAGAGAATGAGAGAGGCAGTATCTATGCAACACTCACCTCTCTCGGAGTGTCAGAGAATGAGAGAGACAGTATCTATCCAACACTCACCTGTCATACTGTATCAGAGAATGCGAGAAGCAGTATCTATCCAACACTCACCTGTCACGTAGTGTCAGAGAATGACAGAGGCAGTATCTATCCTCCACTCACCTGTCACACTGCATCAGAGAATGAGAGTGTCAGTATCTATCTGACCGTCACCTGTCACATAGTGTCAGAGAATGACAGAGGCAGTATCTACCCAACACTCACCTGTCACATAGTGTCAGAGAATGAGAGAGGCAGTATCTATCCAACACGCACCTGTCACCTAGTGTCAGAGAATGAGAGAGGCAGTATCTATCCAACACTCACCTCTCACACAGTTTCAGAGAATGAGAGAGGCAGTATCTCTGCAACACTCACCTCTCTCGGAGTGTCAGCGAATGAGAGAGGCAGTATCTATCCAACACTCACCTGTCACATAGTGTCAGAGAATGACAGAGGCAGTATCTCTCCTGCACTCACCTGTCACACTGCATCAGAGAATGACAGAGACAGTATCTATCCAACACTCACCTGTCACATAGTGTCAGTGAATGAGAGATGTAGTATCGATCCAAAACTTACCTGTCACATCGTGTAAGAGAGTGAGAGAGACAGTTTCTATATCACACTTACGTGTCACTTAGTGCCAAAGAATGAGAGAGGCAGTATCTATCCAACACTCACCTGTCACATAGTGTCAGAGAATGAGAGAGGCAGTATTTATCCAACATTTATCTGTAACATCGGGTCAGAGAATGAGAGAGGCAGTATCTATCCAACACTCGCCTGTCACATAGTGTCAGAGAATGAGAGAGGCAGCATCTATCCAACAATCACCTGTCACAAGTGTCAGTGAATGAGAGAGGTAGTATCTACCCAACACTCACCTGTCACACAGTGTCAGAGAATGAGAGAGGCAGTATCTATCCAACACTTACCTGTCACATAGTGTCAGAGAATGAGAGAGGCAGTATCTATCCAACACTCACCTGTCACATAGTGTCAGAGAATGAGAGAGGCAGTATCTATCCAACACTCACCTGTCACATAATGTCAGAGAATGAGAGAGGCAGTATCTATGCATCACTCACCTGTCACAAAGTGACAGCGAATGAGAGAGGCAGTATCTATCCAACACTCACCTGTCACATCGTGTCAGAGAATGAGAGAGGCAGTATCTATCCAACACTCACCTGTCACATAGTGTCACAGAATGAGAGAGGCTGTATCTATCCAACACTCACCTGTCACATAGTGTTAGAGAATGAGAGAGGCAGTATCTATCCAACACTCACCTGTCACATAGTGTCAGAGAATGAGAGAGGCAGTATCTATCCAACACTCACCTGTCACATTGTGTCAGAGAATGAGAGAGGCAGTATCTATCCAACACTCACCTGTCACATGGTGTCAGAGAATGAGAGAGGCAGTATCTATGCATCACTCACCTGTCACATAGTGTCAGAGAATGAGAGAGGCAGTATCTATCCAACACTCACCTGTCACACAGTGTCAGAGAATGAGAGAGGCAGTATCTATCCAACACTCACCTGTCACACAGTGTCAGAGAATGAGAGAGACAGTATCTATCCAACACTCACCTGTCACACAGTGTCAGAGAATGAGAGAGACAGTATCGATCCAACACTCACCTGTCACATAGTGTCAGAGAATGACAGAGGCAGTATCTATCCTCCACTCACCTGTCACACTGTATCAGAGAATGAGAGAGGCAGTATCTATCCGACCGTCACCTGTCACATAGTGTCAGAGAATGAGAGAGTCAGTATCTAACCAACACTCACCTGCCACACAGTGTCAGTGAATGAGAGAGGCAGTATCTATCCAACACTCACCTGTCACATAGTGTCAGAGAATGAGAGGCAGTATCGATCCAACACTCACCTGTCACATAGTGTCAGAGAATGAGAGAGGCAGTATCTATGCATCACTCACCTGTCACAAAGTGACAGAGAATGAGAGAGGCAGTATCTATCCAACACTCACCTGTCACATCGTGTCAGAGAATGAGAGAGGCAGTATCTATCCAACACTCACCTGTCACATAGTGTCAGAGAATGAGAGAGGCTGTATCTATCCAACACTCACCTGTCACATAGTGTTAGAGAATGAGAGAGGCAGTATCTATCCAACACTCACCTGTCACATCGTGTCAGAGAATGAGAGAGGCAGTATCTATCCAACACTCACCTGTCACATAGTGTCAGAGAATGAGAGAGGCTGTATCTATCCAACACTCACCTGTCACATAGTGTTAGAGAATGAGAGAGGCAGTATCTATCCAACACTCACCTGTCACATAGTGTCAGAGAATGAGAGAGGCAGTATGTATCCAACACTCACCTGTCACATGGTGTCAGAGAATGAGAGAGGCAGTATCAATCCAACACTCACCTGTCACATAGTGTCAGAGAATGAGAGAGACAGTATCTATCCAACACTTACCTGTCACATAGGGTCAGAGAATGAGAGAGGCAGTATCGATCCAACACTCACCTGTCACTTAGTGTAAGAGAATGAGTGAGGCAGTATCTATCCAACACTCACCTGTCACATAGTGTCAGAGAATGAGAGAGGTAGTATCTATCCAACACTTACCTGTCACATCGTGCAGAGAGTGAGAGGGATAGTTTCTATATCACACTTATGTGTCACTTAGTGTCAAAGAATGAGAAAGGCAGTATCTATCCAACACTCACCTGTCACATAGTGTCAGAGAATGAGAGAGGCACTATCTATCCAACACTCACCTGTCACATAGTGTCAGAGAATGAGAGAGGCAGTATCTATCCAACACACACCTGTCACACAGTGTCAGACAATGAGAGAGGCAGTATCTCTCCAACACTCACCTGTCACATCATGTCAGAGTGTGACAGAGACAGTATCTATATCACACTTACCTGTCACTTCATGTCAGAGAATGAGAGAGGCAGTATCCATCCAACACTCACCTGTCACATAGTTTCAGTGAATGAGAGGGGCAGTATCTATCCAACACTCACCTGTCACACTGCATCAGAGAATGAGAGAGCAAGTATCTATCCAACACTCACCTGTCACATAGTGTCAGAGAATGAGAGAGGCAGTATCTATCCAACACTCACCTGTCACATAGTGTCAGAGAATGAGAGAGGCAATATCTATCCAACACTCACCTGTCACACAGTTTCAGAGAATGAGAGAGGCAGTATCTATGCAACACTCACCTCTCTCGGAGTGTCAGAGAATGAGAGAGGCAGTATCTATCCAACACTCACCTGTCACATAGTGTCAGAGAATGAGAGAGGTCGTATCTATCCAACACTTACCTGTCACATCGTGCAGAGAGTGAGAGGGACAGTTTCTATATCACACTTACGTGTCACTTAGTGTCAAAGAATGAGAGAGGCAGTATCTGTCCAACACTCACCTGTCACATAGTGTCAGAGAATGAGAGAGGCAGTATCTATCCAACACTCACCTGTCACACAGTGTCAGAGAATGAGAGAGACAGTATCGATCCAACACTCACCTGTCACACAGTGTCAGAGAATGAGAGAGGCACTATCTATCCAACACTCACCTGTCACATAGTGTCAGAGAATGAGAGAGGCATTATCCATCCAACACTCAACTGTCACAGTGTCAGACAATGAGAGAGGCAGTATCTCTCCAACACTCACCTGTCACATCATATCAGAGTGTGACAGAGACAGTATCTATATCACACTTACCTGTCACTTCGTGTCAGAGAATGAGAGTGGCAGTATCTATCCAACACTCACCTGTCACATAGTTTCAGTGAATGAGTGAGGCAGTATCTATCCAACACTCACCTGTCACACTGTATCAGAGAATGAGAGATCAAGTATCTATCCATCACTCACCTGTCATGTAGTGTCAGAGAATGACAGAGGCAGTATCTATCCAACACTCACCTGTCACATAGTGTCAGAGAATGAGAGAGGCAGTATCTATCCAACACTCACCTGTCACATAGTGTCAGAGAATGAGAGAGGCAGTATCTATCCAACACTCACCTGTCACACAGTTTCAGAGAATGAGAGAGGCAGTATCTATGCAACACTCACCTCTCTCGGAGTGTCAGAGAATGAGAGAGGCAGTATCTATCCAACACTCACCTGTCATACTGTATCAGAGAAAGCGAGATGCTGTATCTATCCAACACTCACCTGTCACGTAGTGTTTGAGAATTACAGAGGCAGTATCTATCCTCCACTCACCTGTCACACTGCATCAGAGAAAGAGAGAGTCAGTATCTATCTGACCGTCACCTGTCACATTGTGTCAGAGAATGACAGAGGCAGTATCAATCCAACACTCACCTGTCACATAGTGTCAGAGAATGAGAGATATCGTATCGATCCAAAACTTACCTGTCACATCGTGTAAGAGAGTGAGAGAGACAGTTTCTATATCACACTTACGTGTCACTTAGTGCCAAAGAATGAGAGAGGCAGTATCTATCCAACACTCACCTATCACATCGTGTCAGAGAATGAGAGAGGCAGTATCTATCCAACATTTACCTGTCACATAGGGTCAGAGAACGAGAGAGGCAGTATCTATCCAACACTCACCTGTCACATAGTGTCAGAGAATGAGAGAGGCAGCATCTATCCACCAATCACCTGTCACATAATGTCAGTGAATGAGAGAGGTAGTATCTATCCAACACTCACCTGTCACACAGTGTCAGAGAATGAGAGAGGCAGTATCGATCCAACACCCACCTGTCACTTAGTGTAAGAGAATGAGTCAGGCAGTATCTATCCAACACTCACCTGTCACATAGTGTCAGAGAATGAGAGAGGTAGTATCTATCCAACACTTACCTGTCACATCGTGCAGAGAGTGAGAGGGACAGTTTCTATATCACACTTACGTGTCACTTAGTGTCAAAGAATGAGAGAGGCACTATCTATCCAACACTCACCTGTCACATCGGATCAGAGAATGAGAGAGGCAGTATCTATCCAACACTCACCTGTCACACAGTGTCAGACAATGAGAGAGGCAGTATCTATCCATCACTCACCTGTCATGTAGTGTCAGAGAATGACAGAGGCAGTATCTATCCAACACTCAACTGTCACATAGTGTCAGAGAAAGAGAGAGGCAGTATCTATCCAACACTCACCTGTCACATAGTGTCAGAGAATGAGAGAGGCAGTATCTATCCAACACTCACCTGTCACACAGTTTCAGAGAATGAGAGAGGCAGTATCTATGCAACACACACCTCTCTCGGAGTGTCAGAGAATGAGAGAGGCAGTATCTATCCAACACTCACCTGTCATACTGTATCAGAGAATGCGAGATGCTGTATCTATCCAACACTCACCTGTCACGTAGTGTCAGAGAATTACAGAGGCAGTATCTATCCTCCACTCACCTGTCACACTGCATCAGAGAATGAGAGAGTCAGTATCTATCTGACCGTTACCTGTCACATTGTGTCAGAGAATGACAGAGGCAGTATCTATCCAACACTCACCTGTCATATAGTGTCAGAGAATGAGAGAGGTAGTATCTATCCAACACTTACCTGTCACATCGTGCAGAGAGTGAGAGGGACAGTTTCTATATCTTACTTACGTGTCACTTAGTTTCAAAGAATGAGAGAGGCAGTATCTATCCAACACTCACCTGTCACACAGTGTCAGAGAATGAGAGAGACAGTATCGATCCAACACTCACCTGTCACATAGTGTCAGAGAATGAGAGAGGCACTATCTATCCAACACTCACCTGTCACATAGTGTCAGAGAATGAGAGAGGCAGTATCTATCCAACACTCACCTGTCACACAGTGTCAGACAATGAGAGAGGCAGTATCTCTCCAACACTCACCTGTCACATCATGTCAGAGTGTGACAGAGACAGTATCTATATCACACTTACCTGTCACTTCGTGTCAGAGAATGAGAGAGGCAGTATCTATCCAACACTCACCTGTCACATAGTTTCAGTGAATGAGAGGGGCAGTATCTATCCAACACTCACCTGTCACACTGTGTCAGAGAATGAGAGAGCAAGTATCTATCCAACACTCACCTGTCACATAGTGTCAGAGAATGAGAGAGGCAGTATCTATGCAACACTCACCTCTCTGAAAGTGTCAGAGAAAGAGAGAGGCAGTATCTATCCAACACTCACCTGTCATACTGTATCAGAGAATGCGAGATGCAGTATCTATCCAACACTCACCTGTCACGTAGTGTCAGAGAATGACAGAGGCAGTATCTATCCAACACTCACCTGTCACATAGTGTCAGAGAATGAGAGAGGCAGTTTCTATCCAACACTCACCTGTCACATAGTGTCAGAGAATGAGAGAGGCAGCATCTATCCAACAATCACCTGACACATAGTGTCAGTGAATGAGAGAGGTAGTATCTATCCAACACTCACCTGTCACACAGTGTCAGAGAATGAGAGAGGCAGAATCTATCCAACACCTACCTGTCACATAGTGTCAGAGAATGAGAGAGGCAGTATCTATCCAACACTCACCTGTCACACAATGTCAGCCAATGAGAGATGCAGTATCTCTCCAACACTCACCTGTCACATCATGTCAGAGTGTGACAGAGACAGTATCTATATCACACTTACCTGTCACTTCATGTCAGAGAATGAGAGAGGCACTATCTATCCAACACTCACCTGTCACATAGTGTCAGAGAATGAGAGAGGCATTATCCATCCAACACTCAACTGTCACAGTGTCAGACAATGAGAGAGGCAGTATCTCTCCAACACTCACCTGTCACATCATATCAGAGTGTGACAGAGACAGTATCTATATCACACTTACCTGTCACTTCGTGTCAGAGAATGAGAGTGGCAGTATCTATCCAACACTCACCTGTCACATAGTTTCAGTGAATGAGTGAGGCAGTATCTATCCAACACTCACCTGTCACACTGTATCAGAGAATGAGAGATCAAGTATCTATCCATCACTCACCTGTCATGTAGTGTCAGAGAATGACAGAGGCAGTATCTATCCAACACTCACCTGTCACATAGTGTCAGAGAATGAGAGAGGCAGTATCTATCCAACACTCACCTGTCACATAGTGTCAGAGAATGAGAGAGGCAGTATCTATCCAACACTCACCTGTCACACAGTTTCAGAGAATGAGAGAGGCAGTATCTATGCAACACTCACCTCTCTCGGAGTGTCAGAGAATGAGAGAGGCAGTATCTATCCAACACTCACCTGTCATACTGTATCAGAGAAAGCGAGATGCTGTATCTATCCAACACTCACCTGTCACGTAGTGTTTGAGAATTACAGAGGCAGTATCTATCCTCCACTCACCTGTCACACTGCATCAGAGAAAGAGAGAGTCAGTATCTATCTGACCGTCACCTGTCACATTGTGTCAGAGAATGACAGAGGCAGTATCAATCCAACACTCACCTGTCACATAGTGTCAGAGAATGAGAGATATCGTATCGATCCAAAACTTACCTGTCACATCGTGTAAGAGAGTGAGAGAGACAGTTTCTATATCACACTTACGTGTCACTTAGTGCCAAAGAATGAGAGAGGCAGTATCTATCCAACACTCACCTATCACATCGTGTCAGAGAATGAGAGAGGCAGTATCTATCCAACATTTACCTGTCACATAGGGTCAGAGAACGAGAGAGGCAGTATCTATCCAACACTCACCTGTCACATAGTGTCAGAGAATGAGAGAGGCAGCATCTATCCACCAATCACCTGTCACATAATGTCAGTGAATGAGAGAGGTAGTATCTATCCAACACTCACCTGTCACACAGTGTCAGAGAATGAGAGAGGCAGTATCGATCCAACACCCACCTGTCACTTAGTGTAAGAGAATGAGTCAGGCAGTATCTATCCAACACTCACCTGTCACATAGTGTCAGAGAATGAGAGAGGTAGTATCTATCCAACACTTACCTGTCACATCGTGCAGAGAGTGAGAGGGACAGTTTCTATATCACACTTACGTGTCACTTAGTGTCAAAGAATGAGAGAGGCACTATCTATCCAACACTCACCTGTCACATCGGATCAGAGAATGAGAGAGGCAGTATCTATCCAACACTCACCTGTCACACAGTGTCAGACAATGAGAGAGGCAGTATCTATCCATCACTCACCTGTCATGTAGTGTCAGAGAATGACAGAGGCAGTATCTATCCAACACTCAACTGTCACATAGTGTCAGAGAAAGAGAGAGGCAGTATCTATCCAACACTCACCTGTCACATAGTGTCAGAGAATGAGAGAGGCAGTATCTATCCAACACTCACCTGTCACACAGTTTCAGAGAATGAGAGAGGCAGTATCTATGCAACACACACCTCTCTCGGAGTGTCAGAGAATGAGAGAGGCAGTATCTATCCAACACTCACCTGTCATACTGTATCAGAGAATGCGAGATGCTGTATCTATCCAACACTCACCTGTCACGTAGTGTCAGAGAATTACAGAGGCAGTATCTATCCTCCACTCACCTGTCACACTGCATCAGAGAATGAGAGAGTCAGTATCTATCTGACCGTTACCTGTCACATTGTGTCAGAGAATGACAGAGGCAGTATCTATCCAACACTCACCTGTCATATAGTGTCAGAGAATGAGAGAGGTAGTATCTATCCAACACTTACCTGTCACATCGTGCAGAGAGTGAGAGGGACAGTTTCTATATCTTACTTACGTGTCACTTAGTTTCAAAGAATGAGAGAGGCAGTATCTATCCAACACTCACCTGTCACACAGTGTCAGAGAATGAGAGAGACAGTATCGATCCAACACTCACCTGTCACATAGTGTCAGAGAATGAGAGAGGCACTATCTATCCAACACTCACCTGTCACATAGTGTCAGAGAATGAGAGAGGCAGTATCTATCCAACACTCACCTGTCACACAGTGTCAGACAATGAGAGAGGCAGTATCTCTCCAACACTCACCTGTCACATCATGTCAGAGTGTGACAGAGACAGTATCTATATCACACTTACCTGTCACTTCGTGTCAGAGAATGAGAGAGGCAGTATCTATCCAACACTCACCTGTCACATAGTTTCAGTGAATGAGAGGGGCAGTATCTATCCAACACTCACCTGTCACACTGTGTCAGAGAATGAGAGAGCAAGTATCTATCCAACACTCACCTGTCACATAGTGTCAGAGAATGAGAGAGGCAGTATCTATGCAACACTCACCTCTCTGAAAGTGTCAGAGAAAGAGAGAGGCAGTATCTATCCAACACTCACCTGTCATACTGTATCAGAGAATGCGAGATGCAGTATCTATCCAACACTCACCTGTCACGTAGTGTCAGAGAATGACAGAGGCAGTATCTATCCAACACTCACCTGTCACATAGTGTCAGAGAATGAGAGAGGCAGTTTCTATCCAACACTCACCTGTCACATAGTGTCAGAGAATGAGAGAGGCAGCATCTATCCAACAATCACCTGACACATAGTGTCAGTGAATGAGAGAGGTAGTATCTATCCAACACTCACCTGTCACACAGTGTCAGAGAATGAGAGAGGCAGAATCTATCCAACACCTACCTGTCACATAGTGTCAGAGAATGAGAGAGGCAGTATCTATCCAACACTCACCTGTCACACAATGTCAGCCAATGAGAGATGCAGTATCTCTCCAACACTCACCTGTCACATCATGTCAGAGTGTGACAGAGACAGTATCTATATCACACTTACCTGTCACTTCATGTCAGAGAATGAGAGAGGCAGTATCTATCCAACACTCACCTGTCACATAGTTTCAGTGAATGAGAGGGGCAGTATCTATCCAACACTCACCTGTCACACTGTATCAGAGAATGAGAGAGCAAGTATCTATCCATCACTCACCTGTCATGTAGTGTCAGAGAATGACAGAGGCAGTATCTATCCAACACTCACCTGTCACATAGTGTCAGAGAATGAGAGAGGCAGTATCTATATAACACTCACCTGTCACATAGTGTCAGAGAATGAGAGAGGCAGTATCTATCCAACACTCACCTGTCACATAGTTTGAGAGAATGAGAGAGGCAGTATCTATGCAACACTCACCTCTCTCGGAGTGTCAGAGAATGAGAGAGGCAGTATCTATCCAACACTCACCTGTCACATAGTGTCAGAGAATGAGAGAGGTAGTATCTATCCAACACTTACCAGTCACATCGTGCAGAGAGTGAGAGGGACAGTTTCTATATCACACTTACGTGTCACTTAATGTCAAAGAATGAGAGAGGCAGTATCTATCCAACACTCACCTGTCACACAGTGTCAGACAATGAGAGAGGCAGTATCTCTCCAACACTCACCTGTCACTTCATGTCAGAGTGTCACAGAGACAGTATCTATATCACACTTACCTGTCACTTCCTGTCAGAAAATGAGAGAGGCAGTATCTATCCAACACTCACCTGTCACATAGTTTCAGTGAATGAGAGGGGCAGTATCTATCCAACACACACCTGTCACACTGTATCAATGAGAGATGTAGTATCTATCCAAAACTTACCTGTCACATCATGTAAGAGAGTGAGAGAGACAGTTTCTATATCACACTTACGTATCACTTAGTGCCAAAGAATGAGAGAGGCAGTATCTATCCCACATTTACCTGTCACATAGGGTCAAAGAATGAGAGAGGCAGTATCTATCCAACACTCACCTGTCACATAGTGTCAGAGAATGAGAGAGACAGCATCTATCCAACAATCACCTGTCACATAGTGTCAGTGAATGAGAGAGATAGTATCTATCCAACACTCACCTGTCACACAGTGTCAGAGAATGAGAGAGGCAGGATCTATCCAGCACTTACCTGTCACATAGTGTCAGAGAATGAGAGAGACAGTATCTATCCAACACTTAACTGTCACATAGGGTCGGAGAATGAGAGAGGCAGTATCGATCCAACACTCACCTGTCACTTAGTGTAAGAGAATGAGTGAGGCAGTATCTATCCAACACTCACCTGTCACATAGTGTCAGAGAATGAGAGAGGTAGTATCTATCCAACACTTACCTATCACATCGTGCAGAGAGTGAGAGGGAAAGTTTCTATATCACACTTACGTGTCACTTAGTGTCAAAGAATGAGAGAGGCAGTATCTATCCAACACTCACCTGTCACATAGTGTCAGAGAATGAGAGAGGCACTATCTATCCAACAATCACCTGTCACATAGTGTCCGAGAATGAGAGAGGTAGTATCTATCCAACACTCACCTGTCACACAGTGTCAGACAATGAGAGAGGCAGTATCTCTCCAACACTCACCTGTCACATCATGTCAGAGTGCGACAGAGACAGTAACTATATCACACTTACCTGTCACTTCATGTCAGAGAATGAGAGAGCAAGTATCTATCCATCACTCACCTGTCATGTAGTGTCAGAGAATGACAGAGGCAGTGTCTATCCAACACTCACCTGTCACATAGTGTCAGAGAATGAGAGAGGCAGTATCTATCCAACACTCACCTGTCACATAGTGTCAGAGAATGAGAGAGGCAGTATCTATCCAACACTCACCTGTCACACAGTTTCAGAGAATGAGAGAGGCAGTATCTCTCCAACACTCACCTGTCACATCATGTCAGAGTGCGACAGAGACAGTAACTATATCACACTTACCTGTCACTTCATGTCAGAGAATGAGAGAGGAAGTATCTATCCAACACTCACCTGTCACATAGTTTCAGTGAATGAGAGGGGCAGTATCTATCCAACACTCACCTGTCACACTGTATCAGAGAATGAGAGAGCAAGTATCTATCCATCACTCACCTGTCATGTAATGTCAGAGAATGACAGAGGCAGTATCTATCCAACACTCACCTGTCACATAGTGTCAGAGAATGAGAGAGGCAGTATCTATCCAACACTCACCTGTCACATAGTGTCAGAGAATGAGAGAGGCAGTATCTATCCAACACTCACCTGTCACACAGTTTCAGAGAATGAGAGAGGCAGTATCTATGCAACACTCACCTCTCTCGGAGTGTCAGAGAATGAGAGAGGCAGTATCTATCCAACACTCACCTGTCACATAGTGTCAGAGCATGAGAGAGGTAGTATCTATCCAACACTTACCTGTCACATCGTGCAGAGAGTGAGAGGGACAGTTTCTATATCACACTTACGTGTCACTTAATGTCAAAGAATGAGAGAGGCAGTATCTATCCAACACTCACCTGTCACATAGTGTCAGAGAATGAGAGAGGCAGTATCTATCCAACACTCACCTGTCACACAATGTCAGCCAATGAGAGATGCAGTATCTCTCCAACACTCACCTGTCACATCATGTCAGAGTGTGACAGAGACAGTATCTATATCACACTTACCTGTCACTTCATGTCAGAGAATGAGAGAGGCAGTATCTATCCAACACTCACCTGTCACATAGTTTCAGTGAATGAGAGGGGCAGTATCTATCCATCACTCACCTGTCATGTAGTGTCAGAGAATGACAGAGGCAGTATCTATCCAACACTCACCTGTCACATAGTGTCAGAGAATGAGAGAGGTAGTATCTATCCAACACTTACCTGTCACATCGTGCAGAGAGTGAGAGGGACAGTTTCTATATCACACTTACGTGTCACTTAATGTCAAAGAATGAGAGAGGCAGTATCTATCCAACACTCACCTGTCACACAGTGTCAGACAATGAGAGAGGCAGTATCTCTCCAACACTCACCTGTCACTTCATGTCAGAGTGTCACAGAGACAGTATCTATATCACACTTACCTGTCACTTCCTGTCAGAAAATGAGAGAGGCAGTATCTATCCAACACTCACCTGTCACATAGTTTCAGTGAATGAGAGGGGCAGTATCTATCCAACACACACCTGTCACACTGTATCAATGAGAGATGTAGTATCTATCCAAAACTTACCTGTCACATCATGTAAGAGAGTGAGAGAGACAGTTTCTATATCACACTTACGTATCACTTAGTGCCACATTTACCTGTCACATAGGGTCAAAGAATGAGAGAGGCAGTATCTATCCAACACTCACCTGTCACATAGTGTCAGTGAATGAGAGAGGTAGTATCTATCCAACACTCACCTGTCACACAGTGTCAGAGAATGAGAGAGGCAGGATCTATCCAGCACTTACCTGTCACATAGTGTCAGAGAATGAGAGAGACAGTATCTATCCAACACTTAACTGTCACATAGGGTCGGAGAATGAGAGAGGCAGTATCGATCCAAAACTCACCTGTCACTTAGTGTAAGAGAATGAGTGAGGCAGTATCTATCCAACACTCACCTGTCACATAGTGTCAGAGAATGAGAGAGGTAGTATCTATCCAACACTTACCTATCACATCGTGCAGAGAGTGAGAGGGAAAGTTTCTATATCACACTTACGTGTCACTTAGTGTCAAAGAATGAGAGAGGCAGTATCTATCCAACACTCACCTGTCACATAGTGTCAGAGATTGAGAGAGGCACTATCTATCCAACAATCACCTGTCACATAGTGTCCGAGAATGAGAGAGGTAGTATCTATCCAACACTCACCTGTCACACAGTGTCAGACAATGAGAGAGGCAGTATCTCTCCAACACTCACCTGTCACATCATGTCAGAGTGCGACAGAGACAGTAACTATATCACACTTACCTGTCACTTCATGTCAGAGAATGAGAGAGCAAGTATCTATCCATCACTCACCTGTCATGTAGTGTCAGAGAATGACAGAGGCAGTATCTATCCAACACTCACCTGTCACATAGTGTCAGAGAATGAGAGAGGCAGTATCTATCCAACACTCACCTGTCACATAGTGTCAGAGAATGAGAGAGGCAGTATCTATACAACACTCACCTGTCACACAGTTTCAGAGAATGAGAGAGGCAGTATCTCTCCAACACTCACCTGTCACATCATGTCAGAGTGCGACAGAGACAGTAACTATATCACACTTACCTGTCACTTCATGTCAGAGAATGAGAGAGGAAGTATCTATCCAACACTCACCTGTCACATAGTTTCAGTGAATGAGAGGGGCAGTATCTATCCAACACTCACCTGTCACACTGTATCAGAGAATGAGAGAGCAAGTATCTATCCATCACTCACCTGTCATGTAGTGTCAGAGAATGACAGAGGCAGTATCTATCCAACACTCACCTGTCACATAGTGTCAGAGAATGAGAGAGGCAGTATCTATCCAACACTCACCTGTCACATAGTGTCAGAGAATGAGAGAGGCCGTATCTATCCAACACTCACCTGTCACACAGTTTCAGAGAATGAGAGAGGCAGTATCTATGCAACACTCACCTCTCTCGGAGTGTCAGAGAATGAGAGAGGCAGTATCTATCCAACACTCACCTGTCACATAGTGTCAGAGAATGAGAGAGGTAGTATCTATCCAACACTTACCTGTCACATCGTGCAGAGAGTGAGAGGGACAGTTTCTATATCACACTTACGTGTCACTTAATGTCAAAGAATGAGAGAGGCAGTATCTATCCAACACTCACCTGTCACATAGTGTCAGAGAATGAGAGAGGCAGTATCTATCCAACACTCGCCTGTCACACAGTGTCAGAGAATGAGAGAGGCAGTATCTATCCAACACTCAACTGTCACTCAGTGTCAGACAATGAGAGAGGCAGTATCTCTCCAACACTCACCTGTCACATCATGTCAGAGTGTCACAGAGGCAGTATCTATATCACACTTACCTGTCACTTCATGTCAGAGAATGAGAGAGGCAGTATCTATCCAACACTCACCTGTCATATAGTTTCAGTGAATGAGAGGGGCAGTATCTATCCAACACTCACCTGTCACACTGTATCAGAGAATGAGAGATGTAGTATCTATCCAAAACTTACCTGTCACATCGTGTAAGAGAGTGAGAGAGACAGTTTCTATATCACACTTACGTATCACTTAGTGCCAAAGAATGAGAGAGGCAGTATCTATCCAACATTTACCTGTCACATAGGATCAGAGAATGAGAGAAGCACTATCTATCCAACACTCACCTGTCACATAGTGTCAGAGAATGAGAGAGGCAGCATCTATCCAACAATCACCTGTCACATAGTGTCAGTGAATGAGAGAGGTCGTATCTATCCAACACTCACCTGTCACACAATGTCAGAGAATGGGAGAGGCAGTATCTATCCAACACTTACCTGTCACATCGTGCAGAGAATGAGAGGGAAAGTTTCTATATCACACTTACGTGTCACTTAGTGTCAAAGAATGAGAGAGGCAGTATCTATCCAACACTCACCTGTCATATAGTGTCAGAGAATGAGAGAGGCAGTATCTATCCAACACTCACCTGTCACATAGTGTCAGAGAATGAGAGAGGCAGTATCTATCCAACACTCACCTGTCACACAGTGTCAGACAATGAGAGAGGCAGTATCTCTCCAACACTCACCTGTCACATCATGTCAGAGTGTGACAGAGACAGTATCTATATCACACTTACCTGTCACTTCATGTCAGAGAATGAGAGAGGCAGTATCTATCCAACACTCACCTGTCACATAGTTTCAGTGAATGAGAGGGGCAGTATCTATCCAACACTCACCTGTCACACTGTATCAGAGAATGAGAGAGCAAGTATCTATCCATCACTCACCTGTCATGTAGTGTCAGAGAATGACAGAGGCAGTATCTATCCAACACTCACCTGTCACATAGTGTCAGAGAATGAGAGAGGCAGTATCTATCCAACACTCACCTGTCACATAGTGTCAGAGAATGAGAGAGGCAGTATCTATCCAACACTCACCTGTCACACAGTGTCAGAGAATGAGAGAGGCAGTATCTATCCAACACTCACCTGTCACATAGTTTCAGTGAATGAGAGGGGCAGAATCTATCCAACACTCACCTGTCACATCGTGTCAGAGAGTGAGAGAGACAGATTCTATATCACACTTACGTATCACTTAGTGCCAAAGAATGAGAGAGGCAGTATCTATCCAACACCTACCTGTCACATAGTGTCAGAGAATGAGAGAGGCAGTATCTATCCAACACTTACCTGTCACATGGTGTCAGAGAATGAGAGAGGCAGTATCAATCCAACACTCACCTGTCACATAGTGTCAGAGAATGAGAGAGGCAGTATCTATCCAACACTCACCTGTCACACAGTTTCAGAGAATGAGAGAGGCAATATCTATGCAACACTCACCTCTCTCGGAGTGTCAGAGAATGAGAGAGGCAATATCTATCCAACACTCACCTGTCATACTGCATCAGAGAATGCGAGATGCAGTATCTATCCAACACTCAACTGTCACTCAGTGTCAGACAATGAGAGAGGCAGTATCTCTCCAACACTCACCTGTCACATCATGTCAGAGTGTCACAGAGGCAGTATCTATATCACACTTACCTGTCACTTCATGTCAGAGAATGAGAGAGGCAGTATCTATCCAACACTCACCTGTCATATAGTTTCAGTGAATGAGAGGGGCAGTATCTATCCAACACTCACCTGTCACACTGTATCAGAGAATGAGAGATGTAGTATCTATCCAAAACTTACCTGTCACATCGTGTAAGAGAGTGAGAGAGACAGTTTCTATATCACACTTACGTATCACTTAGTGCCAAAGAATGAGAGAGGCAGTATCTATCCAACATTTACCTGTCACATAGGATCAGAGAATGAGAGAAGCACTATCTATCCAACACTCACCTGTCACATAGTGTCAGAGAATGAGAGAGGCAGCATCTATCCAACAATCACCTGTCACATAGTGTCAGTGAATGAGAGAGGTCGTATCTATCCAACACTCACCTGTCACACAATGTCAGAGAATGGGAGAGGCAGTATCTATCCAACACTTACCTGTCACATCGTGCAGAGAATGAGAGGGAAAGTTTCTATATCACACTTACGTGTCACTTAGTGTCAAAGAATGAGAGAGGCAGTATCTATCCAACACTCACCTGTCATATAGTGTCAGAGAATGAGAGAGGCAGTATCTATCCAACACTCACCTGTCACATAGTGTCAGAGAATGAGAGAGGCAGTATCTATCCAACACTCACCTGTCACACAGTGTCAGACAATGAGAGAGGCAGTATCTCTCCAACACTCACCTGTCACATCATGTCAGAGTGTGACAGAGACAGTATCTATATCACACTTACCTGTCACTTCATGTCAGAGAATGAGAGAGGCAGTATCTATCCAACACTCACCTGTCACATAGTTTCAGTGAATGAGAGGGGCAGTATCTATCCAACACTCACCTGTCACACTGTATCAGAGAATGAGAGAGCAAGTATCTATCCATCACTCACCTGTCATGTAGTGTCAGAGAATGACAGAGGCAGTATCTATCCAACACTCACCTGTCACATAGTGTCAGAGAATGAGAGAGGCAGTATCTATCCAACACTCACCTGTCACATAGTGTCAGAGAATGAGAGAGGCAGTATCTATCCAACACTCACCTGTCACACAGTGTCAGAGAATGAGAGAGGCAGTATCTATCCAACACTCACCTGTCACATAGTTTCAGTGAATGAGAGGGGCAGAATCTATCCAACACTCACCTGTCACATCGTGTCAGAGAGTGAGAGAGACAGTTTCTATATCACACTTACGTATCACTTAGTGCCAAAGAATGAGAGAGGCAGTATCTATCCAACACCTACCTGTCACATAGTGTCAGAGAATGAGAGAGGCAGTATCTATCCAACACTTACCTGTCACATGGTGTCAGAGAATGAGAGAGGCAGTATCAATCCAACACTCACCTGTCACATAGTGTCAGAGAATGAGAGAGGCAGTATCTATCCAACACTCACCTGTCACACAGTTTCAGAGAATGAGAGAGGCAATATCTATGCAACACTCACCTCTCTCGGAGTGTCAGAGAATGAGAGAGGCAATATCTATCCAACACTCACCTGTCATACTGCATCAGAGAATGCGAGATGCAGTATCTATCCAACACTCACCTGTCACGTAGTGTCAGAGAATGACAGAGGCAGTATCTATCCTCCACTCACCTGTCACACTGCATCAGAGAATGAGAGAGTCAGTATCTATCTGACCGTCACCTGTCACATTGTGTCAGAGAATGAGAGAGGTAGTATCTATCCAACACTCACCTGTCACACAGTGTCAGAGAATGAGAGAGGCAGTGTCTATCCAACATTTACCTGTCACATAGGGTCAGAGAATGAGAGAGGCAGTATCTATCCAACAGTCACCTGTCACACAGTGTCAGAGAATGAGAGAGGCAGTATCTATCCAACACTTACCTGTCACATAGTGTCAGAGAATGAGAGAGGCAGTATCTATCCAACACTTACCTGTCACATGGTGTCAGAGAATGAGAGAGGCAGTATCAATCCAACACTCACCTGTCACATAGTGTCAGAGAATGAGAGAGGCAGTATCTATCCAACATTTACCTGTCACTTCGTGTCAGAGAATGAGAGAGGCAGTATCGATCCAACACTTACCTGTCACATAGTGCCAGAGAATGAGAGAGGCAGTATCTATCCAACACTCACCTGTCACACTGTATCAGAGAATGAGAGAGGCAATATCGATCCAACACTCACCTGTCTCGGAGTGTCAGAGAATGACAGAGGCAGTATCTATCCAACACACACCTGTCGCAGTATCAGAGAATGAGAGAGGCAGTATCTATGCATCACTCACCTGTCACACAGTGTCAGAAAATGAGAGAGGCAGCATCTATCCAACACTCACCTGTCACATGGTGTCAGAGAATGAGAGACGCAGTATCTATGCATCACTCACCTGTCACACAGTGTCAGAGAATGAGAGAGGCAGTATCTATCCAACCCTCACCTGTCACATGGTGTCAGAGAAAGAGAGATGCACTAATCTATCCAACACACACCTGTCACATAGTGTCAGAGAATGAGTGAGGCAGTATCTATCCAACACTCACCTGTCATACTGTTTCAGAGAATGCGAGATGCAGTATCTATCCAACACTCACCTGTCACGTAGTGTCAGAGAATGACAGAGGCAGTATCTATCCTCCACTCACCTGTCACACTGCATCAGAGAATGAGAGAGTCAGTATCTATCTGACCGTCACCTGTCACATTGTGTCAGAGAATGACAGAGGCAGTATCTATCCAACACTCACCTGTCACATAGTGTCAGAGAATGAGAGATGTAGTATCTATCCAAACCTTACCTGTCACATCGTGTCAGAGAGTGAGAGAGGCAGCATCTATCCAACAATCACCTGTCACATAGTGTCAGTGAATGAGAGAGGCAGTATCTATCCAACATTTACCTGTCACATAGGGTCAGAGAATGAGAGAGGCAGTATCTATCCAACACTCACCTGTCACATAGTGTCAGAGAATGAGAGAGGTAGTATCTATCCAACACTCACCTGTCACACAGTGTCAGAGAATGAGAGAGGCAGTATCTATCCAACACTTACCTGTCACATAGTGTCAGAGAATGAGAGATGTAGTATCTATCCAAACCTTACCTGTCACATCGTGTAAGAGAGTGAGAGAGGCAGCATCTATCCAACAATCACCTGTCACATAGTGTCAGTGAATGAGAGAGGCAGTATCTATCCAACATTTACCTGTCACATAGGGTCAGAGAATGAGAGAGGCAGCATCTATCCAACAATCACCTGTCACATAGTGTCAGTGAATGAGAGAGGTAGTATCTATCCAACACTCACCTGTCACACAGTGTCAGAGAATGAGAGAGGCAGTATCTATCCAACACTTACCTGTCACATAGTGTCAGAGAATGAGAGAGGCAGTATCTATCCAACACTCACCTGTCCCATAGTGTCAGAGAATGAGAGAGACAGTATCTATCCAACACTTACCTGTCACAGAGGGTCAGAGAATGAGAGAGGCAGTATCGATCCAACACTAACCTGTCACTTAGTGTAAGAGAATGAGTGAGGCAGTATCTATCCAACACTCACCTGTCACATAGTGTCAGAGAATGAGAGAGGCAGTATCTATCCAACACTCACCTGTCACATAGTGTCAGAGAATGAGAGAGACAGTATCTAAATCACACAAAACTGTCACTTCATGTCAGAGAATGAGAGAGGCAGTATCGATCCAACACTCACCTGTCACATAGTGCCAGAGAATGAGAGAGGCAGTATCTATCCAACACTCACCTGTCACACTGTATCAGAGAATGAGAGAGGCAATATCTATCCAACACTCACCTGTCTCGGAGTGTCAGAGAATGAGAGAGGCGGTATCTATCCATCACTCACCTGTCACATGGTGTCAGAGAATGAGAGAGGCAGTATCTATCCAACATTCACCTGTCATATGGTGTCAGAGAATGAGAGAGGCAGTATCTATGCATCACTCACCTGTCACACAGTGTCAGAAAATGAGAGAGGCAGTATCTATCCAACACTCACCTGTCACATGGTGTCAGAGAATGATAGAGGCAGTATCTATGCATCACTCACCTGTCACACAGTGTCAGAGAATGAGAGAGGCAGTATCTATCCAAAACTCACCTGTCACATTGTGTCAGAGAATGAGAGAGGCTGTATCTATGCATCACTCACCTGTCACACAGTGTCAGAGAATGATAGAGGCAGTATCTATCCAACACTCACCTGTCACATGGTGTCAGAGAATGAGAGAGGTAGTATCTATCCAACACTCACCTGTCACATAGTGTCAGACAATGAGAGAGGCAGTATCTATCCAACACTCACCTGTCTCGGAGTGTCAGAGAATGAGAGAGGCAGTATCTATCCAACACTCACCTGTCACTTAGTGTCAGAGAATGACAGAGGCAGTATCTATCCTCCACTCACCTGTCACACTGTATCAGAGAATGAGAGAGGCAATATTGATCTGACCGTCACCTGTCACATAGTGTCAGAGAATGAGAGAGGTAGTATCTATCCAACACTCACCTGTCACATAGTGTCAGAGAATGAGAGAGGCAGTATCTATCCAACACTTACCTGTCACATAGGGTCAGAGAATGAGAGAGGCAGTATCGATCCAACACTAACCTGTCACTTAGTGTAAGAGAATGAGTGAGGCAGTATCTATCCAACACTCACCTGTCACATAGTGTCAGAGAATGAGAGAGGCAGTATCTATCCAACACTCACCTGTCACATAGTGTCAGAGAATGAGAGAGACAGTATCTAAATCACACAAAACTGTCACTTCATGTCAGAGAATGAGAGAGGCAGTATCGATCCAACACTCACCTGTCACATAGTGCCAGAGAATGAGAGAGGCAGTATCTATCCAACACTCACCTGTCACACTGTATCAGAGAATGAGAGAGGCAATATCTATCCAACACTCACCTGTCTCGGAGTGTCAGAGAATGAGAGAGGCGGTATCTATCCATCACTCACCTGTCACATGGTGTCAGAGAATGAGAGAGGCAGTATCTATCCAACATTCACCTGTCATATGGTGTCAGAGAATGAGAGAGGCAGTATCTATGCATCACTCACCTGTCACACAGTGTCAGAAAATGAGAGAGGCAGTATCTATCCAACACTCACCTGTCACATGGTGTCAGAGAATGAGAGAGGTAGTATCTATCCAACACTCACCTGTCACATAGTGTCAGACAATGAGAGAGGCAGTATCTATCCAACACTCACCTGTCTCGGAGTGTCAGAGAATGAGAGAGGCAGTATCTATCCAAAACTCACCTTTCTCGGAGTGTCAGAGAATGAGAGAGGCAGTATCTATCCAACACTCACCTGTCACTTAGTGTCAGAGAATGACAGAGGCAGTATCTATCCTCCACTCACCTGTCACACTGTATCAGAGAATGAGAGAGGCAATATCGATCTGACCGTCACCTGTCACATAGTGTCAGAGAATGAGAGAGGTAGTATCTATCCAACACTCACCTGTCACGTAGTGTCAGAGAATGAGAGAGGCAGTATCTATCCAACACTTACCTGTCACATAGGGTCAGAGAATGAGAGAGGCAGTATCGATCCAACACTAATCTGTCACTTAGTGTAAGAGAATGAGTGAGGCAGTATCTATCCAACACTCACCTGTCACATAGTGTCAGAGAATGAGAGAGGCAGTATCTATCCAACACTCACCTGTCACATAGTGTCAGAGAATGAGAGAGACAGTATCTAAATCACACAAAACTGTCACTTCATGTCAGAGAATGAGAGAGGCAGTATCGATCCTACACTCACCTGTCACATAGTGCCAGAGAATGAGAGAGGCAGTATCTATCCAACACTCACCTGTCACACTGTATCAGAGAATGAGAGAGGCAATATCTATCCAACACTCACCTGTCTCGGAGTGTCAGAGAATGACAGAGGCAGTATCTATCCAACACACACCTGTCGCAGTATCAGAGAATGAGAGAGGCAGTATCTATCCATCACTCACCTGTCACATGATGTCAGAGAATGAGAGAGGCAGTATCTATCCAACACTCACCTGTCATATGGTGTCAGAGAATGAGAGAGGCAGTATCTAAGCATCACTCACCTGTCACACAGTGTCAGAAAATGAGAGAGGCAGTATCTATCCAACACTCACCTGTGACATGGTGTCAGAGAATGAGAGAGGCAGTATCTATGCATCACTCACCTGTCACACAGTGTCAGAGAATGAGAGAGGCAGTATCTATCCAACACTCACCTGTCACATTGTGTCAGAGAATGAGAGAGACTGTATCTATGCATCACTTACCTGTCACACAGTGTCAGAGAATGATAGAGGCAGTATCTATCCAACACTCACCTGTCACATGGTGTCAGAGAATGAGAGAGGTAGTATCTATCCAACACTTACCTGTCACATAGTGTCAGACAATGAGAGAGGCAGTATCTATCCAACACTCACCTGTCTCGGAGTGTCAGAGAATGAGAGAGACAGTATCTATCCAAAACTCACCTGTCTCGGAGTGTCAGAGAATGAGAGAGGCAGTATCTATCCAACACTCACCTGTCACTTAGTGTCAGAGAATGACAGAGGCAGTATCTATCCTCCACTCACCTGTCACACTGTATCAGAGAATGAAGAGGCAATATCGATCTGACCGTCACCTGTCACATAGTGTCAGAGAATGAGCGAGGCAGTATCTATCCAACACTCACCTGTCACATAGTGTCAGAGAATGGGAGAGGTAGTATCTATCCAACACTTACCTGTCACATCGTGCAGAGAGTGAGAGGGACAGTTTCTATATCACACTTACGTGTCACTTTGTGTCAAAGAATGAGAGAGGCAGTATCTATCCAACACTCACCTGTCACATATTGTCAGAGAATGAGAGATGCAGTATCTATCCAACACACACCTGTCACACAGTGTCAGAGAATGAGAGAGACAGTATCGATCCAACACTTACCTGTCACATAGTGTCAGAGAAAGAGAGATGCACTAATCTATCCAACACACACCTGTCACATCGTGTCAGAGAATGAGAGAGGCAGTATCTATCCAACACTCACCTGTCACATAGTGTCAGAGAATGAGAGAGGCAGTATCTATCCAACACTCACCTGTCACACAGTGTCAGACAATGAGAGAGGCAGTATCTATCCAACACTCATCTTTCACATTGTGTCAGAGAATGAGAGAGGCAGTATCTATCCAACACTCACCTGTCACATAGTGTCAGAGAATGAGAGAGGCAGTATCTATCCAACACTCACCTGTCACACAGTTTCAGAGAATGAGAGAGGCAGTATCTATCCAACACTTACCTGTCATACTGTATCAGAGAATGCGAGATATAGTATCTATCCAACACTCACCTCTCACGTAGTGTCAGAGAATGACAGAGGCAGTATCTATCCTTCACTCACCTGTCACACTGCATCAGAGAATGAGAGAGTCAGTATCTATCTGACCGTCACCTGTCACATAGTGTCAGAGAATGAGAGAGGCAGTATCTATCCAACACTCACCTGTCACATAGTGTCAGAGAATGAGAGAGACAGTATCTAAATCACACAAAACTGTCACTTCGTGTCAGAGAATGAGAGAGGCAGTATCGATCCAACACTTACCTGTCACATAGTGTCAGAGAATGAGAGAGGCAGTATCTATCCAAAACTTACCTGTCACATCGTGTAAGAGAGTTAGAGAGACAGTTTCTATATCACACTTACGTGTCACTTTGTGTCAAAGAATGAGAGAGGCAGTATCTATCCAACACTCACCTGTCACACAGTGTCAGAGAATGAGAGAGGCAGTATCGATCCAACACTTAACTGTCACATATTGTCAGAGAAGGAGAGATGCACTAATCTATCCAACACTCACCTGTCACATATTGTCAGAGAATGAGAGAGGAAGTATCTATCCAACACTCACCTGTGACATCATGTCAGAGAATGAGAGAGGCAGTATCTATCCAACACTCACCTGTCACATAGTGTCAGAGAATGAGAGAGACAGTATCTAAATCACACAAAACTGTCACTTCGTGTCAGAGAATGAGAGAGGCAGTATCGATCCAACACTTACCTGTCACATCGTGTCAGAGAATGAGAGAGGCAGTATCTATCCAAAACTTACCTGTCACATCGTGTAAGAGAGTTAGAGAGACAGTTTCTATATCACACTTACGTGTCACTTTGTGTCAAAGAATGAGAGAGGCAGTATCTATCCAACACTCACCTGTCACACAGTGTCAGAGAATGAGAGAGGCAGTATCGATCCAACACTTACCAGTCACATAGTGTCAGAGAAAGAGAGATGCACTAATCTATCCAACACTCACCTGTCACAAATTGTCAGAGAATGAGAGAGGCAGTATCTATCCAACACTCACCTGTCACATAGTGTCAGAGAATGAGAGAGGCACGATGTATCCAACACTCACCTGTCACACAGTTTCAGACCATGAGAGAGGCAGTATCTCTCCAACAATCACCTGTCACATCATGTCAGAGTGTGACAGAGACAGTATCTACATCACACTTACCTGTCACACTGTATCAGAGGATGAGAGAGCAAGTATCTATCCATCACTCACCTGTCACGTAGTTTCAGAGAATGACGGAGGCAGTATCTATCCAACACTCACCTGTCACATAGTGCCAGAGAATGAGAGAGGCAGTATCTACCCAACACTCACCTATCACACAGTTTCAGAGAATGAGAGAGGCAGTATCTATGCAACACTCACCTCTCTCGGAGTATCAGAGAATGCGAGAGGCAGTATCTTACCAACACTCACCTGTCACGTAGTGTCAGAGAATGACAGAGGCAGTATCTATCCTCCACTCACCTGTCACACTGCATCAGAAAATGAGAGAGGTAGTATCTATCCAACACTCACCGGTCACACAGTGTCAGAGAATGAGAGAGGCAGTATCTATCCAACACTTACCAGTCACATGGTGTCAGAGAATGAGAGAGGCAGTATCAATCCAACACTCACCTGTCACATAGTGTCAGAGAATGAGAGATACAGTATCTATCCAAAACTTACCTGTCACATAGGGTCAGAGAATGAGAGAGGCAGTATCTATACTACACTCACCTGTCACATAGTGTCAGAGAATGACAGAGGCAGTATCTATCCAACACTCACCTGTCACATAGTGTCAGAGAGTGAGAGTGGCAGTATCTATCCAACACTCAAATGTCACAAAGTGTAAGAGAAAGAGAGAGGCAGTATCTATTCAACACTCACCTGTCAAATAGTTTCAGAGAAAGAGAGCGGCAGTATCTATCCAACACTCACCTGTCACATAGTGTCAGAGAATGACAGAGGCAGTATCGATCCAACACTCATATGTCACGTAGTGTCAGAGAATGACAGAGGCTGTATCCATCCTCCACTCACCTGTCACACTGTATCAGAGAATGAGAGAGTCAATATCTATCCGACCGTCACCTGTCACATAGTGTCAGAGAATGAGAGAGGCAGTATCTATCCAACACTTACCTGTCACATCGTGTAAGAAAGTGAGAGAGACAGTTTCTACATCACACTTACATGTCACTTAGTGTCAAAGAATGAGAGAGGCAGTATCTATCCAACACTAACCTGTCACATGGTGTCAGAGAATGAGAGAGACAGTATCTATCCAACACTCACCTGTCACATAGTGTCAGAGAATGAGAGAGGCAGTAGCTATCCAACATTCACCTGTCATATAGTGTCAGAGAATGAGAGAGGCAGTATCTATCCAATACTCACCTGTCACATAGTGTCAGAGAATGAGAGAGACAGTATCTAAATCACTCTAAACTGTCACTTCGTGTCAGAGAATGAGAGAGGCAGTATCGATCCAACACTCACCTGTCACGTAGTGTAAGAGGATGAGTGAGGCAGTATCTAGCTAACACTCACCTGTCACATAGTGTCAGAGAATGAGAGAGGCAGTATCTATCCAACGCTCACCTGTCACATATTGTCAGAGAAGGAGAGAGACAGTATCTAAATCACACAAAACTGTCACTTCGTGTCAGAGAATGAGAGAGGCAGTATCGATCCAACACTTACCTGTCACATAGTGTCAGAGAATGAGAGAGGCAGTATCTATCCAACACTCACCTGTCACACTGTATCAGAGAATGAGAGAGGCAATATCTATCCAACACTCACCTGTCTCGGAGTTTCAGAGAATGACAGAGGCAGTATCTGTCCAACACACACCTGTCGCAGTATCAGAGAATGAGAGAGGCAGTATCTATCCCACACTCACCTGTCACATAGTGTCAGAGAATGACAGCGGCAGTATCTATCCAACACTCACCTGTCACATAGTGTCAGAGAGTGAGAGTGGCAGTATCTATCCAACACTCACATGTCACATAATGTCAGAGAATGAGCGAGGCAGTATCTATCCAACACTCACCTGTCACATAATGTCAGAGAATGAGAGAGGCAGTATCTATCCAACACTCACCTGTCACAATGTGTCAGAGAAAGAGAGAGGCAGTATCTATCCAACACTCACCTGTCAAATAGTTTCAGAGAAAGAGAGAGGCAGTATCTATCCATCACTCACCTGTCACATAGTGTCATAGAATGACAGAGGCAGTATCGATCCAACACTCACCTGTCACATAGTGTCAGAGAATGAGAGAGACAGTATCTAAATCACACAAAACTGTCACTTCGTGTCAGAGAATGAGAGAGGCAGTATCGATCCAACACTTACCTGTCACATAGTGTCAGAGAATGAGAGAGGCAGTATCTATCCAACACTCACCTGTCACACTGTATCAGAGAATGAGAGAGGCAATATCTATCCAACACTCACCTGTCTCGGAGTGTCAGAGAATGACAGAGGCAGTATCTGTCCAACACACACCTGTCGCAGTATCAGAGAATGAGAGAGGCAGTATCTATCCTACACTCACCTGTCACATAGTCTCAGAGAATGAGAGATGCAGTATCTATCCAACACTCACCTGTCACAAAGTGTCAGAGAAGTAGATAGGCAGTATCTATCCCACACTCACCTGTCACATAGTGTCATTGAATGAGAGAGGCAGTATCTATCCTGCACTCACCTGTCACATAGTGTCAGAGAATGAGAGAGGCAGTATCTATCCAACACTTACGTGTCACATAGTGTCAGAGAATGAGAGAGGCAGTATCTATCCAACACACACCTGTCGCAGTATCAGAGAATGAGAGAGGCAGTATCTATCCAACACTCACCTGTCACCTAGTCTCAGAGAATGAGAGAGGCAGTTACTATCCAACACTCACCTGTCATATAGTCTCAGAGAATGAGAGAGGCAGTATCTCTACAACACTCACCTGTCACATGGTGTCAGAGAATGAGAGAGGTAGTATCTATCCAACACTCACCTGTCACATAATGTCAGACAATGTGAGAGGCAGTATCGATCCATGCTCACCTGTCACACAGTGTCAGAGAATGAGAGAGGCAGTATCTATCCAAAACTCACCTGTCTCGGAGTGTCAGAGAATGAGAGAGGCAGTATCTATCCAACACTCACCTGTCACGTAGTGTCAGAGAATGACAGAGGCAGTATCTATCCTCCACTCACCTGTCACATAGTGTCAGAGAATGAGAGAGGCAGTATCTATCCAACACTCACCTGTCACATAGTGTCAGAGAATGAGAGAGGGAGTATCTATCCAACACTTACCTGTCACATCGTGCAGAGAGTGAGAGGGACAGTTTCTATATCACACTTATGTGTCATTAATGTCAATGAATGAGAGAGGCAGTATCTATCCAACACTCACCTGTCACATAGTGTCAGAGAATGAGAGAGGCAGTATCTATCCAACACTCACCTGTCACACAGTGTCAGAGAATGAGAGAGACAGTATCGATCCAACACTTACCTGTCACATAGTGTCAGAGAAAGAGAGATGCACTAATCTATCCAACACACACCTGTCACTTCGTGTCAGAGAATGAGAGAGGCAGTATCTATCCAACACTCACCTGTCACATAGTGTCAGAGAATGAGAGAGGCACTATCTATCCAACACTCACCTGTCACATCATGTCAGAGTGTGACAGAGACAGTATCTATATCACACTTACCTGTCACTTCGTGTCAGAGAATGAGAGAGGCAGTATCTATCCAACACTCACCTGTCACATAGTTTCAGTCAATGAGAGGGGCAGTATCTATCCAACACTCACCTGTCACACTGTATCAGAGAATGAGAGAGCAAGTATCTATCCATCACTCACCTGTCATGTAGTGTCAGAGAATGACAGAGGCAGTATCTATCCAACACTCACCTGTCACATAGTGTCAGAGAATGAGAGAGGCAGTATCTATCCAACACTCACCTGTCACATCGTGTCAGAGAATGAGAGAGGCAGTATCTATGCAACACTCACCTGTCACACAGTTTCAGTGAATGAGAGAGGCAATATCTATCCAACACTCACCTGTCTCGGAGTGTCAGAGAATGACAGAGGCAGTATCTATCCAACACTCACCTGTCGCAGTATCAGAGAATGAGAGAGGCAGTATCTATCCCACACTCACCTGTCACATAGTGTCAGAGAATGAGAGAGGCAGTATCTATCCTACACTCACCTGTCACATAGTCTCAGAGAATGAGAGAGGCAGTATCTATCCAACACTTCCCTGTCACATAGTGTCAGAGAATGAGAGAGGCAGTATCTATCCAACACACACCTGTCGCAGTATCAGAGAATGAGAGAGGCAGTATCTATCCAACACTCACCTGTACCTAGTCTCAGAGAATGAGAGAGGCAGTTACTATCCAACACTCACCTGTCATATAGTCTCAGAGAAAGAGAGAGGCAGTATCTCTCCAACACTCACCTGTCACATGGTGTCAGAGAATGAGAGAGGTAGTATCTATCCAACACTCACCTGTCACATAATGTCAGACAATGTGAGAGGCAGTATCGATCCATGCTCACCTGTCACACAGTGTCAGAGAATGAGAGAGGCAGTATCTATCCAACACTCACCTGTCACGTAGTGTCAGAGAATGACAGAGGCAGTATCTATCCAAAACTCACCTGTCACATAGTGTCAGAGAATGAGAGAGGCAGCATCTATCCAACAATCACCTGTCACATAGTGTCAGAGAATGAGAGAGGCAGCATCTATCCAACAATCACCTGGCACATAGTGTCAGAGAATGAGAGAGGTAGTATCTATCCAACACTCACCTGTCACATAGTATCAGAGAAAGAGAGAGGCAGTATCTATCCAACACTCACCTGTCACATAGTGTCAGAGAATGTCAGAGGCAGTATCGATCCAACACTCACCTGTCACAGAGTGTCAGAGAAAGAGAGAGGCAGTATCTATCCAACACTCACCTGTCACATAGTGTCAGAGAATGTCAGAGGCAGTATCGATCCAACACTCACCTGTCACATAGTGTCAGAGAATGAGAGAGACAGTATCTATCCAACACTCACCTGTCACATAGTGTCAGAGAATGAGAGAGGCAGTATCTATCCAACACTCACCTGTCACATAGTGTCAGAGAATGAAAGAGGTAGTATCTATCCAACACTTACCTGTCACATCGTGCAGAGAGTGAGAAGGACAGTTTCTATATCACACTTACGTGTCACTTAGTGTCAAAGTACGAGAGAGGCAGTATCTATCCAACACTCACCTGTCACATAGTGTCAGAGAATGAGAGAGGCAGTATCTATCCAACACTCACGTGTCACACAGTGTCAGAGAATGAGAGAGACAGTATCTATCCAACACTCACCTGACACATAGTGTCAGAGAAAGAGAGAGGCAGTATCTATCCAACACTCACCTGTCACATAGTGTCAGAGAATGACAGAGCCAGTACCGATCCAACACTCACCTGTCACATCGTGTCAGAGAATGAGAGAGGCAGTATCGATCCAACACTTAACTGTCACACATTGTCAGAGAATGAGAGAGGCAGTATCTATCCAAAACTCACCTGTCTCGGAGTGTCAGAGAATGAGAGAGGCAGTATCTATCCAACACTCACCTGTCACATAGTGTCAGAATGAGAGAGGTAGTATCTATCCTCCACTCACCTGTCACATCGTGCAGAGAGTGAGAGGGACAGTTTCTTTATCACACTTACGTGTCACTTAGTGTCAAAGAACGAGAGAGGCAGTATCTATCCAACACTCACCTATCACATAGTGTCAGAGAATGAGAGAGGCAGTATCTATTCAACACTCACCTGTCACATAGTGTCAGAGAAAGAGAGAGGCAGTATCTATCCAACACTCACCTGTCACATAGTTTCAGTGAATGAGAGAGGCAGTATCTATGCAACACTCACCTGTCACACAGTTTCAGTGAATGAGAGAGGCAATATCTATCCAACACTCACCTGTCTCATCGTGTCAGAGAATGTCAGAGGCAGTATCGATCCAACACTCACCTGTCACATCGTGTCAGAGAATTAGAGAGGCAGTATCGATCCAACACTTACCTTTCACATAGTGTCAGAGAATGAGAGTGGCAGTAACTATCCAACACTCACCTGTCTCACTGTATCAGAGAATGCGAGAGGCAGTATCTATCCAACACTCACCTGTCACCTAGTGTCATAGAATGACAGAGGCAGTATCTATCCTCCACTCACCTGTCACACTGCATCAGAGAATGAGAGAGTCAGTATCTATCCAACACTCACCTGTCACATAGTGTCAGAGAATGAGAGATGTAGTATGTATCCAAAACTTACCTGTCACATCGTGTCAGAGAGTTAGAGAGACAGTTTCTATATCACACTTACGTGTCACTTTGTGTCAAAGAATGAGAGAGGCAGTATCCATCCAACACTCACCTGTCACACAGTGTCAGAGAATGAGAGAGGCAGTATCAATCCAACACTTACCTGTCACATCGTGTCAGAGAAAGAGAGATGCACTAATCTATCCAACGCTCACCTGTCACATATTGTCAGAGAATGAGAGAGGCAGTATCTATCCAACACTCACCTGTCACATAGTGTCAGACAATGAGAGAGGCAGTATCTCTCCAACACTCACCTGTCACATCATGTCAGAGTGTGACAGAGACAGTATCTATATCACACTTACCTGTCACTTCGTGTCAGAGAATGAGAGAGGCATTATCTATCCAACACTCACCTGTCACATAGTTTCAGAGAATGAGAGGGGCAGTATCTATCCAACACTCACCTGTCACACTGTTTCAGAGAAAGAGAGAGCAAGTATCTATCCATCACTCACCTGTCACGTAGTGTCAGAGAATGAGAGAGGCAGTATCTATCCAACACTGACCTGTCACATAGTTTCAGGGAATGAGAGATGCAGTATCTATGCAACACTCACCTGTCACATAGTGTCAGAGAATGAGAGAGGCAGTATCTATCCAACACTCACCTTTCACATAATGTCAGAGAGTTCGAGAGACAGTATCTATATTACACTGACCTGTCACTTCGTGTCAGAGAATGAGAGAGGCAGTATCTATCCAACACTCACCTGTCACACAGTGTCAGAGAATGAGAGAGGTAGTATCTATCCATCACTCATCTGTCACATGGTATTAGAGAATGAGAGAGGCAGTATCTATCCAACACTTACCTGTAACATAGTGTCAGAGAATGAGAGAGGCAGTATCTATCCAACACTTACCTGTAACATAGTGTCAGAGAATGAGAGAGGCAGTATCTATCCAACGCTCACCTGTAACACAATGTCAGATAATGAGAGAGGTAGTATCTATCCAACATTTACCTGTCACATCATGTCAGTGAGTGAGAGAGACAGTTTCTATATCACACTTACCTGTCACTTAGTGTCAAAGAATGAGAGAGGCAGTATCTATCCAACACTCACCTGTCACATAGTATCAGAGAATGAGAGAGGCAGTATCTATCCCACACTCACCTGTCGCACTGTATCAGACAATGAGAAAGGCAGTATCTATCCTACACTCACCTGTCACAGAATATCAGAGAATGAGGGAGGCAGTATCTGTCCAACACAAATCTGTCACGTAGTTTCAGAGAATGAGAGGCAGTATCTAGCCAACAATCACCTGTCACATAGTGTCAGAGAATGAGAGAGGCAGTATCTATACAACACTTAGCTGTCACATAGTCTCAGAGAATGACAAAATCAGTATCTATCCAAGCCGCACCTGTCAGATCGTGTCGGCGAATGAGTGAGACAATATCTATCCAACACTCACCTGTCACACAGTGTCAGAGAATGAGAGAGGCAGTATCTATCCAACACTTAGCTGTCACATACTGTCAGAGAATGAGAGGCAGTATCTATCCAACACTCACCTGTCACATGGTATCTGAGAATGAGAGAGGCAGTATCTATCCAACACTCACCTGTCACATAGTGTCTGAGAATGAGAAAGGCAGTGTCGATCCAACACTCACCTGTCACAAAATATCAGAGAATGTTAGAGGCAGTATCTATCCAACACTCACCTGTCAGAAAGTATCAGAGAATTCAAGAGGCAGTGTCGATCCAACACTCACCTGTCACATCGTGTCAGAGAATGAGAGAGGCAGTATCTATCCAACACTCACCTGTCAGAAAGTATCAGAGAATTCGAGAGGCAGTATCTCTCCAACACTCACCTGTCACATAGTGTCAGAGAGTGAGAGAGGCAGTATCTCTCCAACACTCACCTGTCACATAGTGTCAGAGAATGAGAGAGGCAGTATCTATGCAACACTCACCTGTCACATAGTGTCAGAGAATGAGAGAGGCAGTATCTATCCAACACTCACCTGTCACATAGTGTCAGAGAATAAGAGAGGCAGTATCTATCCTCCACTCACCTGTCACATAATGTCAGAGAATGAGAGAGGCAGTATCTATCCAACAGTCACCTGTCACTTAGTCTCAGAGAATTAGAGAGACAGTATCTATCCAACACTCACCTGTCACATAGTGTCAGAGAATGAGAGAGGCAGTATCTATCCAACAATTAGCTGTCACATAACGTCAGAGATTGAGAAGCATTATCTATCCAACACTCACCTGTCACGTATTGTCTGAGAATGTGAGAGACAGTATCTGTCCATCACTCATCTGTCACATGGTATTAGAGAATGAGAGAGGCAGTATCTATCCAACACTTACCTGTAACATAGTGTCAGAGAATGAGAGAGGCAGTATCTATCCAACACTCATCTGTCACATAATGTCAGAGAATGAGAGAGGCAGTATCTATCCAACACTTACCTGTACCATAGTGTCAGAGAATGAGAGAAACAGTATCTATCCAACACTCACCTGTCACACAGTGTCAGAGAATGAGCGAGGCAGTATCTATCCGACACTGACCTGTCACATAGTTTCAGGGAATGAGAGATGCAGTATCTATGCAACACTCACCTGTCACATAGTGTCAGAGAATGAGTGAGGCAGTATCTATGCAACACTCACCTGTCACATAGTGTCTGAGAAAGAGAGAGGCAGTATCTCTCCGACACTGACCTGTCACATAGTTTCAGAGAATGAGAGGCAGTATCTATCCAACAATCACCTGTCACATCGTGTCAGAGAATGAGAGAGGCAGTATCTATACAACAATTAGCTGTCAAATAGTCTCAGAGAATGACAAAATCAGTATCTATCCAACCCGCACCTGTCAGATCGTGTCGGAGAATGAGTGAGACAGTATCTATCCAACACTTACCTTTCACATAATGTCAGAGAGTTCGAGAGACAGTATCTATATAACACTTACCTGTCACTTCGTGTCAGAGAATGAGAGAGGCAGTATCTATCCAACACTCACCTGTCACACAGTATCAGAGAATGAGAGAGGCAGTATCTATCCAACACTCACCTGTCACACAGTGTCAGAGAATGAGAGAGGTAGTATCTATCCAACACTCACCTGCCACACAGTGTCAGAAAATGAGAGAGTCAGTATCTGTCCAAAAAGCACCTGTCACATAGTGTCAGAGAATGAGAGAGGCAGTGTCGATCCAACACTCACCTGTCACACAGTGTCAGAGAATGAGAGAGGCAGTATCTATCCAACACTCAGCTGTCACACAGTGTCAGAGAATGAGAGAGTTTGTGTCTATCCAACACTCACCTGTCACATAGTGTCAGAGAATGAGAGAGGCAATATCTATCCAACACTCACCTGTCACACAGTATCTGAGAATGAGAGAGGCAGTATCTATGCAACACTTACCTTTCACATCGTATCAGAGAATGAGAGATGCAATATCTATCCAAAAGTCACTTGTCACACAGTGTCAGAGAATAAGAGAGGCAGTTTCAATCCAACACTCACCTGTCACATCGTGTCAGAGAATGAGAGAGGCAGTATCTGTACAACACTCACCTGTCCAATGTATCAGAGAATGAGAGAGGCTGTATCTATCCAAAACTCACCTGTCACACAGTGTCAGAGAATGAGAGAGGCAGTATCTATCCAACACTCACCTGTCACATAGTGTCAGAGAATGAGCGAGGTAGTATCTATCCAACACTCACCTGTCACATAGTGTCAGAGAGTGAGAGAGACAGTATCTATATCACACTTACCTGTCACTTAGTGTCAGAGAATGAGAGAGGCAGTATCTATCCAACACTTACCTGTGAGATGGTGTCAGAGAATGAGAGATGCACTAATCTATCCAACACTCACCTGTCACATAGTGTCAGAGGATGAGAGAGGCAGTATCTATCCAACATTCACAAGTTTCATAGTGTCAGAGAATGAGAGACGCAATATCTATCCAACACTCACATGTCTCATCGTGTCAGAGAAAGAGAGATGCAGTATATATACAACACTCACCTGTCACACAGTGTCAGAGAATGAGAGAGGCAGTATCTATCCAACATTCACATGTCTCATATTGTCAGAGAATGAGAGACGCAGTATCTATCCAAAACTCACCTTACACATGGTGTCAGAGAATGAGAGAGGCAGTATCATTCCAACACTCATCTGCTTCATAATATCAGAGAATGAGAAAGGCAGTATGTATCCAACACTCACCTGTCACGTAGTGTCAGAGAATGAGACAGGCAGTATCTATCCAAAACTCACCTTACACATGGTGTCAGAGAATGTCAGAGTTAGTATCTATCCTCCACTCACCTGTCTCACTGTGTCAGAGAATGAGAGAGGCAATATCTATCCAAAACTCACCTGTCACACTGTATCAGAGAATAAGAGAGGCAGTACATATCCAACACTTACCTGTCACATCTTGTCAGAGAATGAGAGAGGCAGTATCTATACAACACTCACCTGTCTCGGAGTGTCAGAGAATGAGAGAGGCAGTATCTATCCAACACTCACCTGTCACATAGTGTCAGAATGAGAGAGGTAGTATCTATCCTCCACTCACCTGTCACATCGTGCAGAGAGTGAGAGGGACAGTTTCTTTATCACACTTACGTGTCACTTAGTGTCAAAGAACGAGAGAGGCAGTATCTATCCAACACTCACCTATCACATAGTGTCAGAGAATGAGAGAGGCAGTATCTATCCAACACTCACCTGTCACATAGTGTCAGAGAAAGAGCGAGGTAGTATCTATCCAACACTCACCTATCACATAGTGTCAGAGAATGAGAGAGGCAGTATCTATCCAACAATTACCTGTGAGATGGTGTCAGAGAATTAGAGATGCACTAATCTATCCAACACTCACCTGTCACATAGTGTCAGAGAATGAGAGAGGCAGTATCTATCCAACATTCACATGTCTCATAGTGTCAGAGAATGAGAGACGCAATATCTATCCAACACGCACATGTCTCATCGTGTCAGAGAAAGAGAGATGCAATATCTATCCAAAACTCACCTTACACATGGTGTCAGAGAATGAGAGAGGCAGTATCTATCCAACACTCACCTGCCTCATAATATCAGAGAATGAGAAAGGCAGTATGTATCCAACACTCACCTGTCACGTAGTGTCAGAGAATGAGAGAGGCAGTATCTGTCCAACACTCACCTGTCACATAGTCTCAGAGATAAGAGAGGCAGTATCTATCCAACACTCACCTGTCACATCGTGTCAGAGAATGAGAGAGGCAGTTACTATCCAACACTCACCTGTCACATAGTCTCAGAGAATCAGAGAGGTAGTAGCTATCCAACACTTATCTGTCACATCGTGTCAGAGAGTGAGAGAGACAGTTGCTATATCACACTTACCTGTCACTTTGTGTCAAAGAATGAGAGAGGCAGTATCTATCCAACACTCACCTGTCACTAAGTGTCAGAGAATGAGAGAGGCAGTATCTATCCAACACTCACCTGTCACTAAGTGTCAGAGAATGAGAGAGGCAGTATCTATCCAACACTCACCTGTCACATAGTGTCAGAGAATGAGAGAGACAGTATCTATCCAAAACTTACCTGTCAAATAGTGTCAGAGAATGTGAGAGGCAGTATATATCCAACACTTACCTGCCAAATAGTGTCAGAGAATGTGAGAGGCAGTATCTATCCAACACTCACCTGTCACATAGTGTCAGAGAATGAGAGAGGCAGTACCTATCCAACACTCACCTGTCACATAGTGTCAGAGAATGAGAGAGGCAGTATCTATCCAACACTCACCTGTCACACAGTATATGAGAATGAGAGAGGCAGTATCTATCCAACACTTACCTGTCACATAGTGTCAGAGAATGTGAGAGGCAGTATCTATCCAACACTCACCTGTCACATAGTGTCAGAGAATGAGAGAGGCAGTATCTATCCAACACTCACCTGTCACATAGTGTCAGAGAATGAGAGAGGCAGTATCTATCCAACACTCACCTGTCACACAGTATATGAGAATGAGAGAGGCAGTATCTATGCAACACTTACCTTTCACATCGTATCAGAGAATAAGAGAGGCAGTCTCTATCCAACACTCTCCTGTCACACAGTATCAGAGAATGAGAGAGGCAGTATCTATCCAACACTCACCTGTTGCATAGTGTCAGAGAATGAGAGAGACCGTATCTATCCAACACTCACGTGTCACACACTCTCAGTGAATGAGAGATGCAATATCTATCCAAAAGTAACTTGTCACACAGTGTCAGAGAATAAGAGAGGCAGTTTCAATCCAACACTCACCTGTCACACAGTGTCAGAGAATGAGGGAGGCAGTATCTATCCTCCACTCACCTGTCCAATGTATCAGAGAATGAGAGAGGCAGCATCTATCCAAAATTGACCTGTCACACAGTGTCAGCGAATGAGAGAGGCAGTATCTATCCAACAATTACCTGTCACATCGTGTCAGAGAAAGAGAGAGGCAGTATCTATGCAACACTTACGTTTCACATCGTATCAGTGAAAGAGAGAGGCAGTATCTATCCAAAACTCACCTATCACACAGTGTCAGAGAATGAGAGAGGCAGTATCTATCCAACACTTACCTGTAACATAGTGTCATAGAATGAGAGAGGCAGTGTCTATCCAACACTTATCTGTCACATCGTGTCAGAGAGTGAGAGAGACAGTTTCTATATCACACTTACTTGTCACTTAGTGTAAAAGAATGAGAGAGGCAGTATCTATCCAACACTCACCTGCCTCATAATATCAGAGAATGAGAAAGGCAGTATGTGTCCAACACTCACCTGTCACGTAGTGTCAGAGATTGAGAGAGGCAGTATCTCTCCAACACTCACCTGTCACATAGTCTCAGAGAATGAGAGAGACAGGATCTATCCAACACTCACCTGTCACATAGTGTCAGAGAATGAGAGAGGCAGTATCTATCCAACACTCACCTGACGCACAGTCTCAGTGAATGGAAGAGGCAATATCTATCCAAAAATCACTTGTCACATCTTGTCAGAGAATGAGAGAGGCAGTATCTATACAACACTCACCTGTCACACTGTATCAGAGAATGAGAGAGGCAGTATCTATCCAACACTCACCTGTCACATAGTGTCAGAGAATGAGAGAGGCAGTATCTATCCAAAACTCACCTGTCCCATAGTGTCAGAGAGTGAGAGAGCAGTATCTATATCACACTTACCTGTCACTTAGTGTCAGAGAATGAGAGAGGCAGTATCTATCCAACACTTACCTGTGAGATGGTGTCAGAGAATGAGAGAGGCAGTATCTATCCAACATTCACATGTAACATAGTGTCATAGAATGAGAGAGGCAGTGTCTATCCAACACTTATCTGTCACATCGTGTCAGAGAGTGAGAGAGACAGTTTCTATATCACACTTACTTGTCACTTAGTGTAAAAGAATGAGAGAGGCAGTATCTATCCAACACTCACCTGCCTCATAATATCAGAGAATGAGAAAGGCAGTATGTATCCAACACTCACCTGTCACGTAGTGTCAGAGAATGAGAGAGGCAGTATCTCTCCAACACTCACCTGTCACATAGTCTCAGAGAATGAGAGAGACAGGATCTATCCAACACTCACCTGTCACATAGTGTCAGAGAATGAGAGAGGCAGTATCTATCCAACACTCACCTGACGCACAGTCTCAGTGAATGGAAGAGGCAATATCTATCCAAAAATCACTTGTCACATCTTGTCAGAGAATGAGAGAGGCAGTATCTATACAACACTCACCTGTCACACTGTATCAGAGAATGAGAGAGGCAGTATCTATCCAACACTCACCTGTCACATAGTGTCAGAGAATGAGAGAGGCAGTATCTATCCAACACTCACCTGTCCCATAGTGTCAGAGAGTGAGAGAGCAGTATCTATATCACACTTACCTGTCACTTAGTGTCAGAGAATGAGAGAGGCAGTATCTATCCAACACTTACCTGTGAGATGGTGTCAGAGAATGAGAGAGGCAGTATCTATCCAACATTCACATGTCTCATAGTGTCAGAGAATGAGAGACGCAATATCTATTCAACACGCACATCTCATAGTGCAAGAGAAAGAGAGATGCAATATCTATACAACACTCACCTGTCACGCAGTGTCAGAGAATGAGAGGCAGTATCTATCCAACATTCACCTGCCTCATAATATCAGAGAATGAGAAAGGCAGTATGTATCCAACACTCACCTGTCACGTAGTATCAGAGAATGTCAGAGGTAGTATCTATCCTCCACTCACCTGTCTCACTGTATCAGAGAATGAGAGAGGCAGTATCTATCCAAAACTCACCTGTCACATAGTGTCAGAGAATTAGAGAGGCAGTATCTATACAACACTCACCTGTCACATAGTCTCAGAGATAAAAGAGGCAGTATCTATCCAACACTCACCTGTCACATAGTGTCAGAGAATGAGAGAGGCAGTTACTATCCAACACTCACCTGTCACATAGTCTCAGAGATAAGAGAGGCAGTATCTATCCAACACTCACCTGTCACATCGTGTCAGAGAGTGAGAGAGACAGTTTCTATATCACACTTACCTGTCACTTAGTGTCAAAGAATGAGAGAGGCAGTATCTATCCAACACTCACCTGTCACTAAGTGTCAGAGAATGAGAGAGGCAGTATCTATCCAACACTCACCTGTCACATAGTGTCAGAGAATGAGAGAGACAGTATCTATATCACACTGAACTGCCACTTCATGTCAGAGAATGAGAAAGGCAGTATCTATCCAACACTTACCTGTCAAATAGTGTCAGAGAATATGAGAGGCAGTGCCTATCCAACACTCACCTGTCACATAGTGTCAGAGAATGTGAGAGGCAGTATCTATCCAACACTTACCTGTCACATAGTGTCAGAGAATGTGAGAGGCAGTATCTATCCAACACTAACCTGTCACATAGTGTCAGAGAATGTGAGAGGCAGTATTTCTCCAACACTCACCTGTCACATAGTGCCAGAGAATGTGAGAGGCAGTGTCTATCCAACACTCACCTGTCACAAAGTATCAGAGAATGAGAGAGGCAGTATCTATCCAACACTCACCTGTCACATAGTGTCAGAGAATGAGAGAGGCAGTATCTATCCAACACTCACCTGTAACATAGTATCAGAGAATGTGAGAGGCAGTATCTATCCAACACTCACCTGTCACATAGTGTCAGAGAATGAGAGAGGCAGTATCTATCCAACACTCACTTGTAACACAGTATCTGAGAATGAGAGAGGCAGTATCTCTGCAACACTTACCTTTCACATCGTATCAGAGAATGTGAGAGGCAGTATCTATCCAACACTCAACTGTCACACAGTATCAGAGAATGACAGAGGCAGTATCTATCCAACACTCACCTGTTACATAGTGTCAGAGAATGAGAGAGACAGTATATATCCAACACTCACGTGTCACACACTCTCAGTGAATGAGAGATGCAATATCTCACCAAAAGTCACTTGTCACACATTGTCAGAGAATAAGAGAGGCAGTTTCAATCCAACACTCACCTGTCACACAGTGTCAGAGAATGAGGGAGGCAGTATCGATCCTCCACTCACCTGTCCAATGTATCAGAGAATCAGAGAGGCAGTATCAATCCAAAACTCATCTGTCACACAGTGTCATAGAATGAGAGAGGCAGTATCTATCCAACATTCACATGTCTCATAGTGTCAGAGAATGAGAGACGCAATATCTATCCAACACGCACATGTCTCATAGTGTCAGAGAAAGAGAGATGCAATATCTATACAACACTCACCTGTCACACAGTGTCAGAGAATGAGAGAGGCAGTATCTATCCAACATTCACCTGCCTCATAATATCAGAGAATGAGAAAGGCAGTATGTATCCAACACTCACCTGTCACGTAGTGTCAGAGAATGTCAGAGGTAGTATCTATCCTCCACTCACCTGTCTCACTGTATCAGAGAATGAGAGAGGCAGTATCTATACAACACTCACCTGTCACATAGTCTCAGTGATAAGAGAGGCAGTATCTATCCAACACTCACCTGTCACATAGTGTCAGAGAATGAGAGAGGCAGTTACTATCCAACACTCACCTGTCACATAGTCTCAGAGAATGAGAGAGGGAGTAGCTATCCAACACTTATCTGTCACATCGTGTCAGAGAGTGAGAGAGACAGTTTCTATATCACACTTACCTGTCACTTAATATCAAAGAATGAGAGAGGCAGTATCTATCCAACACTCACCTGTCACTAAGTGTCAGAGAATGAGAGAGGCAGTATCTATCCAACACTCACCTGTCACATAGTGTCAGAGAATGAGAGAGACAGTATCTATATCACACTGAACTGCCACGTCGTGTCAGAGAATGAGAGAGGCAGTATCTTTCCAACACTTACCTGTCAAATAGTGTCAGAGAATGTCAGAGGCAGTATATATCCAACACTCACCTGTCATTAAGTGTCAGAGAATGAGAAAGTCAGCATCTATCCAACAATCACCTGTCACATAGTGTCAGAGAATAAGAGAGGCAGTATCTATCCAACACTTACCTGTCACATAGTGTCAGAGAATGTGAGAGGCAGTATCTATCCAACACTCACCTGTCACATAGTGTCAGAGAATGAGAGAGGCAGTATCTATCCAACACTCACCTGTCACATAGTGTCAGAGAATGAGAGAGGCAGTATCTATCCAACACTCACCTGTCACACAGTATATGAGAATGAGAGAGGCAGTATCTATGCAACACTTACCTTTCACATCGTATCAGAGAATAAGAGAGGCAGTCTCTATCCAACACTCTCCTGTCACACAGTATCAGAGAATGAGAGAGGCAGTATCTATCCAACACTCACCTGTTGCATAGTGTCAGAGAATGAGAGAGACCGTATCTATCCAACACTCACGTGTCACACACTCTCAGTGAATGAGAGATGCAATATCTATCCAAAAGTAACTTGTCACACAGTGTCAGAGAATAAGAGAGGCAGTTTCAATCCAACACTCACCTGTCACACAGTGTCAGAGAATGAGGGAGGCAGTATCTATCCTCCACTCACCTGTCCAATGTATCAGAGAATGAGAGAGGCAGCATCTATCCAAAATTGACCTGTCACACAGTGTCAGCGAATGAGAGAGGCAGTATCTATCCAACAATTACCTGTCACATCGTGTCAGAGAAAGAGAGAGGCAGTATCTATGCAACACTTACGTTTCACATCGTATCAGTGAAAGAGAGAGGCAGTATCTATCCAAAACTCACCTATCACACAGTGTCAGAGAATGAGAGAGGCAGTATCTATCCAACACTTACCTGTAACATAGTGTCATAGAATGAGAGAGGCAGTGTCTATCCAACACTTATCTGTCACATCGTGTCAGAGAGTGAGAGAGACAGTTTCTATATCACACTTACTTGTCACTTAGTGTAAAAGAATGAGAGAGGCAGTATCTATCCAACACTCACCTGCCTCATAATATCAGAGAATGAGAAAGGCAGTATGTGTCCAACACTCACCTGTCACGTAGTGTCAGAGATTGAGAGAGGCAGTATCTCTCCAACACTCACCTGTCACATAGTCTCAGAGAATGAGAGAGACAGGATCTATCCAACACTCACCTGTCACATAGTGTCAGAGAATGAGAGAGGCAGTATCTATCCAACACTCACCTGACGCACAGTCTCAGTGAATGGAAGAGGCAATATCTATCCAAAAATCACTTGTCACATCTTGTCAGAGAATGAGAGAGGCAGTATCTATACAACACTCACCTGTCACACTGTATCAGAGAATGAGAGAGGCAGTATCTATCCAACACTCACCTGTCACATAGTGTCAGAGAATGAGAGAGGCAGTATCTATCCAAAACTCACCTGTCCCATAGTGTCAGAGAGTGAGAGAGCAGTATCTATATCACACTTACCTGTCACTTAGTGTCAGAGAATGAGAGAGGCAGTATCTATCCAACACTTACCTGTGAGATGGTGTCAGAGAATGAGAGAGGCAGTATCTATCCAACATTCACATGTAACATAGTGTCATAGAATGAGAGAGGCAGTGTCTATCCAACACTTATCTGTCACATCGTGTCAGAGAGTGAGAGAGACAGTTTCTATATCACACTTACTTGTCACTTAGTGTAAAAGAATGAGAGAGGCAGTATCTATCCAACACTCACCTGCCTCATAATATCAGAGAATGAGAAAGGCAGTATGTATCCAACACTCACCTGTCACGTAGTGTCAGAGAATGAGAGAGGCAGTATCTCTCCAACACTCACCTGTCACATAGTCTCAGAGAATGAGAGAGACAGGATCTATCCAACACTCACCTGTCACATAGTGTCAGAGAATGAGAGAGGCAGTATCTATCCAACACTCACCTGACGCACAGTCTCAGTGAATGGAAGAGGCAATATCTATCCAAAAATCACTTGTCACATCTTGTCAGAGAATGAGAGAGGCAGTATCTATACAACACTCACCTGTCACACTGTATCAGAGAATGAGAGAGGCAGTATCTATCCAACACTTACCTGTGAGATGGTGTCAGAGAATGAGAGAGGCAGTATCTATCCAACATTCACATGTCTCATAGTGTCAGAGAATGAGAGACGCAATATCTATTCAACACGCACATCTCATAGTGCAAGAGAAAGAGAGATGCAATATCTATACAACACTCACCTGTCACGCAGTGTCAGAGAATGAGAGGCAGTATCTATCCAACATTCACCTGCCTCATAATATCAGAGAATGAGAAAGGCAGTATGTATCCAACACTCACCTGTCACGTAGTATCAGAGAATGTCAGAGGTAGTATCTATCCTCCACTCACCTGTCTCACTGTATCAGAGAATGAGAGAGGCAGTATCTATCCAAAACTCACCTGTCACATAGTGTCAGAGAATTAGAGAGGCAGTATCTATACAACACTCACCTGTCACATAGTCTCAGAGATAAAAGAGGCAGTATCTATCCAACACTCACCTGTCACATAGTGTCAGAGAATGAGAGAGGCAGTTACTATCCAACACTCACCTGTCACATAGTCTCAGAGATAAGAGAGGCAGTATCTATCCAACACTCACCTGTCACATCGTGTCAGAGAGTGAGAGAGACAGTTTCTATATCACACTTACCTGTCACTTAGTGTCAAAGAATGAGAGAGGCAGTATCTATCCAACACTCACCTGTCACTAAGTGTCAGAGAATGAGAGAGGCAGTATCTATCCAACACTCACCTGTCACATAGTGTCAGAGAATGAGAGAGACAGTATCTATATCACACTGAACTGCCACTTCATGTCAGAGAATGAGAAAGGCAGTATCTATCCAACACTTACCTGTCAAATAGTGTCAGAGAATATGAGAGGCAGTGCCTATCCAACACTCACCTGTCACATAGTGTCAGAGAATGTGAGAGGCAGTATCTATCCAACACTTACCTGTCACATAGTGTCAGAGAATGTGAGAGGCAGTATCTATCCAACACTAACCTGTCACATAGTGTCAGAGAATGTGAGAGGCAGTATTTCTCCAACACTCACCTGTCACATAGTGCCAGAGAATGTGAGAGGCAGTGTCTATCCAACACTCACCTGTCACAAAGTATCAGAGAATGAGAGAGGCAGTATCTATCCAACACTCACCTGTCACATAGTGTCAGAGAATGAGAGAGGCAGTATCTATCCAACACTCACCTGTAACATAGTATCAGAGAATGTGAGAGGCAGTATCTATCCAACACTCACCTGTCACATAGTGTCAGAGAATGAGAGAGGCAGTATCTATCCAACACTCACTTGTAACACAGTATCTGAGAATGAGAGAGGCAGTATCTCTGCAACACTTACCTTTCACATCGTATCAGAGAATGTGAGAGGCAGTATCTATCCAACACTCAACTGTCACACAGTATCAGAGAATGACAGAGGCAGTATCTATCCAACACTCACCTGTTACATAGTGTCAGAGAATGAGAGAGACAGTATATATCCAACACTCACGTGTCACACACTCTCAGTGAATGAGAGATGCAATATCTCACCAAAAGTCACTTGTCACACATTGTCAGAGAATAAGAGAGGCAGTTTCAATCCAACACTCACCTGTCACACAGTGTCAGAGAATGAGGGAGGCAGTATCGATCCTCCACTCACCTGTCCAATGTATCAGAGAATCAGAGAGGCAGTATCAATCCAAAACTCATCTGTCACACAGTGTCATAGAATGAGAGAGGCAGTATCTATCCAACATTCACATGTCTCATAGTGTCAGAGAATGAGAGACGCAATATCTATCCAACACGCACATGTCTCATAGTGTCAGAGAAAGAGAGATGCAATATCTATACAACACTCACCTGTCACACAGTGTCAGAGAATGAGAGAGGCAGTATCTATCCAACATTCACCTGCCTCATAATATCAGAGAATGAGAAAGGCAGTATGTATCCAACACTCACCTGTCACGTAGTGTCAGAGAATGTCAGAGGTAGTATCTATCCTCCACTCACCTGTCTCACTGTATCAGAGAATGAGAGAGGCAGTATCTATACAACACTCACCTGTCACATAGTCTCAGTGATAAGAGAGGCAGTATCTATCCAACACTCACCTGTCACATAGTGTCAGAGAATGAGAGAGGCAGTTACTATCCAACACTCACCTGTCACATAGTCTCAGAGAATGAGAGAGGGAGTAGCTATCCAACACTTATCTGTCACATCGTGTCAGAGAGTGAGAGAGACAGTTTCTATATCACACTTACCTGTCACTTAATATCAAAGAATGAGAGAGGCAGTATCTATCCAACACTCACCTGTCACTAAGTGTCAGAGAATGAGAGAGGCAGTATCTATCCAACACTCACCTGTCACATAGTGTCAGAGAATGAGAGAGACAGTATCTATATCACACTGAACTGCCACGTCGTGTCAGAGAATGAGAGAGGCAGTATCTTTCCAACACTTACCTGTCAAATAGTGTCAGAGAATGTCAGAGGCAGTATATATCCAACACTCACCTGTCATTAAGTGTCAGAGAATGAGAAAGTCAGCATCTATCCAACAATCACCTGTCACATAGTGTCAGAGAATAAGAGAGGCAGTATCTATCCAACACTCACCTGTCACAGTATCAGAGAATGAGAGAGGCAGTATATATCCAACACTCACCTGACACATATTGTAAGAGAATGAGAGAGGCCGTTACTATCCAACACTCACCTGTCACATAGTCTCAGAGAATAAGAGAGGCAGTATCTATCCAACACTTAGCTGTCACATACTGTCAGAGAATGAGAGGCAGTATCTATCCAACACTCACCTGTCACATAGTATCAGAGAATGAGAGAGGCAGTATCTATCCAACACTCACCTGTCACACTGTATCAGAGAATGGGAGAGGCCGTATCTATGCAACACTGACCTTTCCCACAGTATAAGAGAATGAGAGATTCAGTATCTATCCAATACTCTCCCGTCACACAGTATCAGAGAATGAGAGAGGCAGTATCTATCCAACACTCACCTGACGCACAGTCTCAGTGAATGGAAGAGGCAATATCTATCTAAATGTCACTTGTCACACAGTGTCAGAGAATGAGAGAGGGCAGTTTCAATCCAACACTCACCTGTCACACTGTATCAGAGAATGAGAGAGGCAGTATCTATCCAACACTTACCTGTCACATCTTGTCAGAGAATGAGAGAGGCAGAATCTATACAACACTCACCTGTCACACAGTGTCAGAGAATGAGAGAGGCAGTATCTATCCAACACTCACCTGTCACATAGTGTCAGAGAATGAGCGAGGTAGTATCTATCCAACACTCACCTGTCACATAGTGTCAGAGAATGAGAGAGACAGTATTTATATCACACTTACCTGTCACTTAGTGTCAGAGAATGAGAGAGGCAGTATCTATCCAACATTCACATGTCTCATAGTGTCAGAGAATGAGAGACGCAATATCTATCCAACACGCACATATCTCATAGTGCCAGAGAAAGAGAGATGCAATTTCTATACAACACTCACCTGTCACACAGTGTCAGACAATGAGAGGCAGTATCTATCCAACATTCACCTGCCTCATAATATCAGAGAATGAGGAAGGCAGTATGTATCCAACACTCAGCTGTCACGTAGTGTCAGAGAATGTCAGAGGTAGCATCTATCCTCCACTCACCTGTCTCACTGAATCAGAGAATGAGAGAGACAGTTTCTATATCACACTTACCTGTCACTTAGTGTCAAAGAATGAGAGAGGCAGTATCTATACAACACTCACCTGTCACATAGTCTCAGAGATAAGAGAGGCAGTATCTATCCAACACTCACGTGTCACATAGTGTCAGAGAATGAGAGAGACAGTATCTATATCACACTGAACTGCCACTTCGTGTCAGAGAATGAGAGAGGCAGTATCTATCCAACACTCACCTGTCACAAAGTATCAGAGAATGAGAGAGGCAGTATCTATCCAACACTGACCAGTCAAATAGTGTCAGAGAATGTCAGAGGCAGTATATATCCAACACTCACCTATCACATAGTGTCAGAGAATGTGAGAGGCAGTATCTATCCAACACTTACCTGTCACATAGTGCCAGAGAATGTGAGAGGCATTATCTATCCAACACTCACCTGTCACATCGTGTCAGAGAATGAGAGAGGCAGTATCGATCCAACAATCACCTGTCACAGTATCAGAGAATGAGAGAGGCAGTATCTATGCAACACTTACCTTTCACATCGTATCAGAGAATGAGAGAGGCAGTATCTATCCAATACTCTCCTGTCACACAGTATCAGAGAATGAGAGAGGCAGTATCTATCCAACACTCACCTGTTACATAGTGTCAGAGAATGAGAGAGACAGTATCTATCAAACACTCATGTGTCACACACTCTCAGTGAATGGGAGATGCAATATCTATCCAAAAGTCACTTGTCACACAGTGTCAGAGAATAAGAGAGGCAGTTTCAATCCAATATTCACCTGTCACACAGTGTCAGAGAATGAGGGAGGCAGTATCTATCCTCCACTCACCTGTCACATAGTGTCAGAGAATGAGAGAGGCAGTTACTATCCAACACTCACCTGTCACATAGTCTCAGAGAATGAGAGAGGTTGTAGCTATCCAACACTTATCTGTCACATCGTGTCAGAGAGTGAGAGAGACAGTTTCTATATCACACTTACCTGTCACTTAGTGTCAAAGAATGAGAGAGGCAGTATCTATCCAACACTTACCTGTCACTAAGTGTCAGAGAATGAGAGAGGCAGTATCTATCCAACACTCACTTGTCACATAGTTTCTGAGAATGAGAGAGGCAGTATCTATCCAACACTTACCTGTAACATAGTGTCAGAGAATGAGAGAGACAGTGTCTATCCAACAATCACCTGTCACATAGTTTCAGAGAATGAGAGAGGCAGTATCTATCCAACACTCACCTGTCACAGTATCAGAGAATGAGAGAGGCAGTATCTATGCAACACTTACCTTTCCCATAGTGTCAGAGAATGAGAGAGGCAGTATCAATCCAACACTCTCCTGTCACACAGTATCAGAGAATGAGAGACGCAGTATCTATCCAACACTCACCTGTCGCACAGTCTCAGTGAATGAGAGAGCCAGTATCTATCCAAAAGTCACTTGTCACACAATGTCAGTGAATGAGAGAGGCAGTTTCAATCCAACACTCACCTGTCGCACAGTCTCAGTGAATGAGAGAGGCAGTATCTATCCAAAACTCACCTGTCACATCGTGTCAGAGAGTGAGTGGGACAGTTTCTACATCACACTTACCTGTCACTTAGTGTCAAAGAATGAGAGAGACAGTATCTATCCAACACTCACCTGTCACTAAGTGTCAGAGAATGAGAGATTCAGTATCTATCCAATACTCTCCCGTCACACAGTATCAGAGAATGAGCGAGGCAGTATCTATCCAACATTCACCTGTTACATAGTGTCAGAGAATGAGAGAGGCAGTATCTATCCAACACTCATCTGACGCACAGTCTCAGTGAATGGAAGAGGCAATATCTATCCAAAAGTCACTTGTCACACAGTGTCAGAAAATGAGAGAGGCAGTTTCAATCCAACACTCACCTGTCACACTGTATCAGAGAATGTGAGAGGCAGTATCTATCCAACACTTACCTGTCACATCTTGTCAGAGAATGAGAGAGGCAGTATCTATACAACACTCACCTGTCACATAGTGTCAGAGAAAGAGAGTGGCAGTATCTATCGAAAACGCACCTGTCACACAGTGTCAGAGAATGAGAGAGGTAGTATTTATCCAACACTCACCTGTCACATAGTGTCAGAGAATGAGCGAGGTAGTATCTATCCAACACTCACCTGTCACATAGTGTCAGAGAGTGAGAGAGACAGTATCTATATCACACTTACCTGTCACTTAGTGTCAGAGAATGAGAGAGGCAGTATCTATCCAACACTTACCTGTGAGATGGTGTCAGAGAATGAGAGATGCACTAATCTATCCAACACTCACCTGTCACATAGTGTCAGAGAATGAGAGAGGCAGTATCTATCCAACATTCACATGTCTCATAGTGTCAGAGAATGAGAGACGCAATATCTATCCAACAAGCACATGTCTCATAGTGTCAGAGAAAGAGAGATGCAATATCTATACAACACTCACCTGTCACACAGTGTCAGAGAATGAGAGAGGCAGTATCTATCCAACATTCACCTGCCTCATAATATCAGAGAATGAGAAAGGCAGTATGTATCCAACACTCACCTGTCTCGTAGTGTCAGAGAATGTCAGAGATAGTATCTATCCTCCACTCACCTGTCTCACTGTATCAGAGAATGAGAGAGGCAGTATCTATCCAAAACTCACCTGTCACATAGTGTCAGAGAATGAGAGAGGCAGTATCTACCCAAAACTCACCTGTCACATAGTGTCAGAGAATGAGAGAGGTAGTATCTATCCAACACTTACCTGTCACATCATGTCAGAGAGTGAGAGAGACAGTTTCTATATCACACTTACCTGTCACTTAGTTTCAAAGAATGAGAGAGGCAGTATCTATCCAACACTCACCTGTCACATAGTGTCAGAGAATGAGAGAGGCAGTTACTATCCAACACTCACCTGTCACATAGTCTCAGAGAATGAGAGAGGTAGTAGCTATCCAACACTTACCTGTCACATCATGTCAGAGAGTGAGAGAGACAGTTTCTATATCACACTTACCTGTCACTTATTGTCAAAGAATGAGAGAGACAGTATCTATATCACACTGAACTGCCACTTCATGTCAGTGAATGAGAGAGGCAGTATCTATCCAACACTCACCTGTCACACAGTATATGAGAATGAGAGAGCTAGTATCTATGCAACACTTACCTTTCACATCGTATCAGAGAATGAGAGAGGCAGTATCTATCCAACACTCTCCTGTCACATAGTGTCAGAGAATGAGAGAGACAGTATCTATCCAACACTCACGTGCCACACACTCTCAGTGAATGAGAGATGCAATATCTATCCAAAAGTCACTTGTCACACAGTGTCAGAGAATAAGAGAGGCAGTTTCAATCCAACACTCACCTGTCACACAGTGTCAGAGAATGAGGGAGGCAGTATCTATCCTCCACTCACCTGTCCAATGTATCAGAGAATGAGAGAGGCAGTATCTATCCAAAACTCATCTATCACACAGTGGCAGAGAATGAGAGAGGCAGTATCTATCCAACAATTACCTGTCACATCCTGTCAGAGAAAGAGAGAGGCATTATCTATGCAACACTTACGTTTCACATCGTATCAGAGAATGAGAGAGGCAGTATCTATCCAACATTCACCTGTCACATCGTGTGAAAGAATGACAGGGGCAGTAACTATCCAACACTCACCTGTCACACAGTGTCAGAGAATGTGAGAGGCAGTATCTATCCAACACAAACCTGTCACGTCGTGTCATAGAATGAGAGAGGCAGTATCTATCCAACACTCAATTGTCACATAGTTTCTGAGAATCAGAGAGGCAGTATCTATCCAACACTTACCTGTAACATAGTGTCAGAGATGAGAGAGGCAGTGTCTATCCAACAATCACCTGTCACGTAGTGTCAGAGAATGAGAGAGGCAGTATCTATCCAACACTCACCTGTCAAAGTATCAGAGAATGAGAGAGGCAGTATCTATCCAACACTCACCTGTCACAGTATCAGTGAATGAGAGAGCCAGTATCTATCAAAAAGTCACTTGTCACACAGTGTCAGAGAATGAGAGAGGCAGTTTCAATCCAACACTCACCTGTCGCACAGTCTCAGTGAATGAGAGAGGCAGTATCTATCCAAAAGTCACTTGTCACACAGTGTCAGAGAATGAGAGAGGCAGTTTCAATCCAACACTCACCTGTCACACAGTGTCAGAGAATGAGAGGGTCAGTATCTGTCCTCCACTCACCTGTCACACTGTATCAGAGAATGAGAGAGGCAGTATCTATCCAACACTTACCTGTCACATCATCTCCGAGAAAGAGAGAAGCACTAATCTATCCAACACTCACCTGTCACACAGTGTCAGAGAATGAGAGAGGCAGTATCTATACAACACTTACCTGTCACATAGTGTCAGAGAATGTGAGAGGCAGTATCTATCCAACACTCACCTGTCACATAGTGCCAAAGAATGTGAGAGGCAATGTCTATCCAACACTCACCTGTCACAATGTATCAGAGAATGAGAGAGGCAGTGTCGATCCAACACTCACCTGTCACATAGTGTCAGAGAATGAGAGAGGCAGTATCTATCCAAAACTCACCTGTCACATAGTGTCAGAGAATGTGAGAGGCAGTATCAATCCTACACTCACCTGTCACACAGTATCTGAGAATGAGAGAGGCAGTATCTATGTAACACTTACCTTTCACATCGTATCAGAGAATGAGAGAGGCAGTATCTATCCAACACTCTCCTGTCTCACTGTATCAGAGAATGAGAGAGGCAGTATCTATCCAACATTCACCTGTTACATAGTGTCAGAGAATGAGAGAGACAGTATCTATCCAACACTCACGTGTCACATAATGTCAGAGAATGAGAGAGGCAGTATCTATCCTCCACTCACCTGTCCAATGTATCAGAGAATGAGAGAGGCAGTATCTAAACAACACTCACCTGTCACTTAGTGTCAGAGAATGACAGAGGTAGTATCTATACAACACTCACCTGTCACTTAGTGCAAGAGAATGAGAAAGGCAGTATCTATACAAAGCTTAACTGTCACATAGTGTCAGAAAAGAGAGAGGCAGTATCTATAAAACACTCACCTGTCACATAGTGTCAGAGAATGATAGAGGCAGTATCTAACAAACATTCACATGTCTCATAGTGTCACAGAATGAGAGAGGCAGTATCTATACAACACTCAACTATCACTTAATGTAAGAGAATGAGAGAGGCAGTATGTATCCAAAACTCACCTGTCACATAGTGTCTGAGAATGAGAGAGGCAGTGTCGATCCAACACTCACCTGTCACATAGTGTCACAGAATGAGAGAGGCAGTATCTATCCAAAACTCACCTGTAACATAGTGTCAGAGATGAGAGAGGCAGTGTCTATCCAACAATCACCTGTCACGTAGTGTCAGAGAATGAGAGAGGCAGTATCTATCCAACACTCACCTGTCAAAGTATCAGAGAATGAGAGAGGCAGTATCTATCCAACACTCACCTGTCACAGTATCAGTGAATGAGAGAGCCAGTATCTATCAAAAAGTCACTTGTCACACAGTGTCAGAAAATGAGAGAGGCAGTTTCAATCCAACACTCACCTGTCGCACAGTCTCAGTGAATGAGAGAGGCAGTATCTATCCAAAAGTCACTTGTCACACAGTGTCAGAGAATGAGAGAGGCAGTTTCAATCCAACACTCACCTGTCACACAGTGTCAGAGAATGAGAGGGTCAGTATCTGTCCTCCACTCACCTGTCACACTGTATCAGAGAATGAGAGAGGCAGTATCTATCCAACACTTACCTGTCACATCATCTCCGAGAAAGAGAGAAGCACTAATCTATCCAACACTCACCTGTCACACAGTGTCAGAGAATGAGAGAGGCAGTATCTATACAACACTTACCTGTCACATAGTGTCAGAGAATGTGAGAGGCAGTATCTATCCAACACTCACCTGTCACACAGTGCCAAAGAATGTGAGAGGCAATGTCTATCCAACACTCACCTGTCACAAAGTATCAGAGAATGAGAGAGGCAGTGTCGATCCAACACTCACCTGTCACAGAGTGTCAGAGAATGAGAGAGGCAGTATCTATCCAAAACTCACCTGTCACATAGTGTCACAGAATGTGAGAGGCAGTATCAATCCTACACTCACCTGTCACACAGTATCTGAGAATGAGAGAGGCAGTATCTATGTAACACTTACCTTTCACATCGTATCAGAGAATGAGAGAGGCAGTATCTATCCAACACTCTCCTGTCACACTGTATCAGAGAATGAGAGAGGCAGTATCTATCCAACATTCACCTGTTACATAGTGTCAGAGAATGAGAGAGACAGTATCTATCCAACACTCACGTGTCACATAATGTCAGAGAATGAGAGAGGCAGTATCTATCCTCCACTCACCTGTCCAATGTATCAGAGAATGAGAGAGGCAGTATCTAAACAACACTCACCTGTCACTTAGTGTCAGAGAATGACAGAGGTAGTATCTATACAACACTCACCTGTCACTTAGTGCAAGAGAATGAGAAAGGCAGTATCTATACAAAGCTTAACTGTCACATAGTGTCAGAAAAGAGAGAGGCAGTATCTATAAAACACTCACCTGTCACATAGTGTCAGAGAATGAGAGAGGCAGTATCTATCCAACATTCACATGTCTCATCGTGTCACAGAATGAGAGAGGCAGTATCTATACAACACTCAACTATCACTTAATGTAAGAGAATGAGAGAGGCAGTATGTATCCAAAACTCACCTGTCACATAGTGTCTGAGAATGAGAGAGGCAGTGTCGATCCAACACTCACCTGTCACATAGTGTCACAGAATGAGAGAGGCAGTATCTATCCAAAACTCACCTGACACATGGTGTCAGAGAATGAGAGAGGCAGTATCTATCCAAAACTCACCTGACACATGGTGTCAGAGAATGAGAGAGGCAGTATCTATCGAACACTCACCTGCCTCATAATATCAGAGAATGAGAGAGGCAGTATCTATCCAACACTCACCTGTCACGTAGTGTCAGAAAATGTCAGAGGTAGTATCTATCCTCCACTCACCTGTCTCACTTTATCAGAGTATGAGAGAGGCAGTATCTATCCAACCGTCACCTGTCACATTGTGTCAGAGAATGACAGAGGCAGTATCTATCCAACACTTACCTGTCACATCTTGTCAGAGAAAGAGAGATGCACTAATCTATCCAACACTCACCTATCACACAGTGTCAGAGAATGAGAGAGGCAGTATCTATTCAACACTTACCTGTCACATAGTGTCAGAGAAAGAGCGAGGCAGTATCTATCCAGCACTTACCTTTCACATCGTATCAGAGAATGAGAGAGGCAGTATCTATCCAAAACTCACCTGTCACACAGTGTCAGAGAATGTGAGAGGCAGTATCTATCAAACACTCACCTGTCACATAGTGTCAGAGAATGTGAGAGGCAGTATCTATCCAACACTTACCTGTCACATAGTGCCAGAGAATGTGAGAGGCAGTATCTATCCAACACTCACCTGTCACGTAGTGTCAGAAAATGTCAGAGGTAGTATCTATCCTCCACTCACCTGTCTCACTTTATCAGAGTATGAGAGAGGCAGTATCTATCCGACCGTCACCTGTCACATTGTGTCAGAGAATGACAGAGGCAGTATCTATCCAACACTTACCTGTCACATCTTGTCAGAGAAAGAGAGTTGCACTAATCTATCCAACACTCACCTGTCACACAGTGTCAGAGACTGAGAGAGGCAGTATCTATTCAACACTTACCTGTCACATAGTGTCAGAGAAAGAGAGTGGCAGTATCTATCCAACACTTACCTTTCACATCGTATCAGAGAATGAGAGAGGCAGTATCTATCCAAAACTCACCTGTCACACAGTGTCAGAGAATGTGAGAGGCAGTATCTATCAAACACTCACCTGTCACATAGTGCCAGAGAATGTGAGAGGCAGTATCTATCCAACACTCACCTGTCACATAGTGTCAGAGAATGAGAGAGGCAGTATCTTTCCAACACTCACCTGTCACACAGTATCTGAGAATGAGAGAGGCAGTATCTATGCATCACTTACCTTTCACATCGTATCAGAGAATGAGAGAGGCAGTATCTATCCAACACTCTCCTGTCACTCAGTATCAGAGAATGAGAGAGGCAGTATCTATCCAACACTCACCTGTTACATAGTGTCAGAGAATGAGAGATGCAATATCTATCCAAAAGTCACTTGTCACACAGTGTCAGAGAATAAGAGAGGTAGTTTCAATCCAACACTCACCTGTCACATAGTGTCAGAGAATGAGAGAGGCAGTATCTATCCTCCACTCACCTGTCCAATGCATCAGAGAATGAGAGAGGCAGTATCTATCCAAAATTCACCTGTCACACAGTGTCAGAGAATGAGAGAGGCAGTATCTATCCAACATTCACCTGTCACATCGTGTGAAAGAAAGACAGGGGCAGTAACTATCCAACACTCACCTGTCACACAGTGTCAGAGAATGTGAGAGGCAGTATCTATCCAACACACACCTGTCACGTCGTGTCATAGAATGAAAGAGGCAGTATCTATCCAACACTCACTTGTCACATTGTTCCTGAGAATGAGAGAGGCAGTATCTATCCAACACTTAGCTGTAACATTGTGTCAGAGAATGAGAGAGGCAGTGTCTATCCAACAATCACCTGTCACATCGTGTCAGTGAATGAGAGAGCCAGTATCTATCCAAAATTCACTTGTCATACAGTGTCAGAGAATGAGAGAGGCAGTTTCAATCCAACACTCACCTGTCACATAGTGTCAGAGAATGAGAGAGGCAGTATCTAAACAACACTCAGCTGTCACATCTTGTCAGAGAAAGAGAGATGCACCAATCTATCCAACACTCATCTGTCACACAGTGTCAGAGAATGAGAGAGGCAGTATCTATAAAACACTCACCTGTCACATAGTGTCAGAGAATGAGAGAGGCAGTATCTATCCAACATTCACATGTCTCATAGTGTCACAGAATGAGAGAGGCAGTATCTATACAACACTCACCTGTCACTTAATGTAAGAGAATAAGAGAGGCAGTATCTATCCAAAACTCACCTGACACATGGTGTCAGAGAATGTGAGAGGCAGTATGTATCCAAAACTCACCTGTCACATAGTGTCAGAGAATGAGAGAGGCAGTATCTATCGAACACTCACCTGCCTCATAATATCAGAGAATGAGAGAGGCAGTGTCGATCCAACACTCACCTGTCACATAGTGTCAGAGAATGAGAGAGGCAGTATCTATCCAAAACTCACCTGACACATGGTGTCAGAGAATGAGAGAGGCAGTATCTATCCAAAACTCACCTGACACATGGTGTCAGAGAATGAGAGAGGCAGTATCTATCGAACACTCACCTGCCTCATAATATCAGAGAATGAGAGAGGCAGTATCTATCCAACACTTGCCTGTCACATCTTGTCAGAGAAAGAGAGATGCACTAATCTATCCAACACTCACCTGTCACACAGTGTCAGAGAATGAGAGAGGCAGTATCTATCCAACACTTACCTGTCACATAGTGTCAGATAAAGAGAGAGGCAGTATCTATACAACACTTACCTTTCACATCGTATCAGAGAATGAGAGAGGCAGTATCTATCCAAAACTCACATGTCACACAGTGTCAGAGAATGAGAGAGGCATTATCTATACACCACTTACCTGTCACATAGTGTCAGAGAATGTGAGAGGCAGTATCTATCCAACACTTACCTGTCACATTTTGTCAGAGAAAGAGAGATGCACTAATCTATCCAACACTCACCTGTCACACAGTGTCAGAGAATGAGAGAGGCAGTATCTATAAAACACTCACCTGTCACATAGTGTCAGAGAATGAGAGAGGCAGTATCTATCCAACATTCACATGTCTCATAGTGTCACAGAATGAGAGAGGCAGTATATATACAACACTCACCTGTCACTTAATGTAAGAGAATGAGAGAGGCAGTATCTATCCAAAACTCACCTGACACATGGTGTCAGAGAATGAGAGAGGCAGTATCTATCCAAAACTCACCTGACACATGGTGTCAGAGAATGAGAGAGGCAGTATATATCGAACACTCACCTGCCTCATAATATCAGAGAATGAGAGAGGCAGTATCTATCCAACACTCACCTGTCACGTAGTGTCAGAAAATGTCAGAGGTAGTATCTATCCTCCACTCACCTGTCTCAGTTTATCAGAGCATGAGAGAGGCAGTATCTATCCAACCGTCACCTGTCACATTGTGTCAGAGAATGACAGAGGCAGTATCTATCCAACACGTACCTGTCACATCTTGTCAGAGAAAGATTGATGCACTAATCTATCCAACACTTACCTTTCACATCATATCAGAGAATGAGAGAGGCAGTATCTATCCAAAACTCACCTGTCACACAGTGTCAGAGAATGAGAGAGGCAGTGTCTATACAACACTTACCTGTCACATAGTGTCGGAGAATGTGAGAGGCAGTATCTATCCAACACTCACCTGTCACATAGTGTCAGAGAATGTGAGAGGCAGTATCTATCCAACACTTACCTGTCACATAGTGCCAGAGAATGTGAGAGGCAGTATCTATCCAACACTTACCTGTCACATAGTGCCAGAGAATGTGAGATGCACTAATCTATCCAACACTCACCTGTCACATAGTGTCAGAGAATGAGAGAGGCAGTATCTATCCAACACTCTACTGTCACACAGTATTAGAGAATGAGAGAGGCAGTATCTATCCAACATTCACCTGTTACATAGTGTCAGAGAATGAGAGAGACAGTATCTATCCAACACTCACGTGTCACACACTCTCAGTAAATGAGAGATGCAATATCTATCCAAAAGTCACTTGTCACACAGTGTCAGAGAATGAGAGAGGCAGTTTCAATCCAACACTCACCTGTCACATAGTGTCAGACAATATGAGAGGCAGTATCTATCCTCCACTCACCTGTCCAATGTACCAGAGAATGAGAGAGGAAGTATCGAAACAACACTCACCTATCACATATTGTCAGAGAATGAAGAGGCATTATCTATCCAACACTTACCTGTCACATAGTGTCAGAGAATGAGAGAGGCAGTATCTATACAACACTCACCTGTCACTTCGTGCAAGAGAATGAGAATGGCAGTATCTATACAAAACTTAACTGTCACATAGTTTCAGAGAAAGAGAGAGGCAGTATCTATAAAACACTCACCTGTCACATAGTGTCAGAGAATGAGAGAGGCAGTATCTATCCAACATTCACATGTCTCATAGTGTCACAGAATGAGAGAGGCAGTATCTATACAACACTCACCTGTCACTTAATGTAAGAGAATGAGAGAGGCAGTATCTATCCAATACTGAGCTGTCATTAGTGTCAGAGAATGAGAGAGGCAGTATCTATCCAAAACTCACCTAACACATGGTGTCAGAGAATGAGAGAGGCAGTATCTATCCAAAACTCACCTGACACATGGTGTCAGAGAATGAGAGAGGTAGTATCGATCGAACACTCACCTGCCTCATAATATCAGAGAATGAGAGAGGCAGTATCTATCCAACACTCACCTGTCACGTAGTGTCAGAAATTCTCAGAGGTAGTATCTATCCTCCACTCACCTGTCTCACTTTATCAGAGCATGAGAGAGGCAGTATCTATCCAACCGTCACCTGTCACATTGTGTCAGAGAATGGCAGAGGCAGTATTATCCAACACTCACCTGTCACAAAGTGTCAGAGAATGAGAGAGGTAGTATCTATCCAACATTTACCTGTCACATCATGTCAGAGAGTGAGAGAGACAGTTTCTATATCACACTTACCTGTCACTTAGTGTCAAAGAATGAGAGAGGCAGTATCTATCCAACACTCACCTGTCACAGAGTATCAGAGAATGAGAGAGGCAGTATCTATCCCACACTCACCTGTCGCACTGTATCAGACAATGAGAGAGGCAGTATCTAAACAACACTCACCTGTCACATAGTGTCAGAGAATGAGAGAGGCAGTATCTATCCAACATTCACATGTCTCATAGTGTCACAGAATGAGAGAGGCAGTATCTATACAACACTCACCTGTCACTTAATGTAAGAGAATGAGAGAGGCAGTATCTATCCAATACTTAGCTGTCACTTCGTGTCAGAGAATGAGAGAGGCAGTATCTATCCAAAACTCACCTGACACATGGTGTCAGAGAATGGCAGAGGCAGTATCTATCCAAAACTCACCTGTCACATAGTGTCTGAGAATGAGAGAGGCAGTGTCGATCCAAAACTCACCTGACACATGGTGTCAGAGAATGAGAGAGGCAGTATCTATCAAACACTCACCTGCCTCATAATATCAGAGAATGAGAGAGGCAGTATCTATCCAACACTCACCTGTCACGTAGTGTCAGAAATTGTCAGAGGTAGTATCTATCCTCCACTCACCTGTCTCACTTTATCAGAGCATGAGAGAGGCAGTATCTTTCCGACCGTCACCTGTCACATTGTGTCAGAGAATGGCAGAGGCAGTATTATCCAACACTCACCTGTCACAAAGTGTCAGAGAATGAGAGAGGTAGTATCTATCCAACATTTACCTGTCACATCATGTCAGAGAGTGAGAGAGACAGTTTCTATATCACACTTACCTGTCACTTAGTGTCAAAGAATGAGAGAGGCAGTATCTATCCAACACTCACCTGTCACATAGTATCAGAGAATGAGAGAGGCAGTATCTATCCCACACTCAACTGTCGCACTGTATCAGACAATGAGAGAGGCAGTATCTAAACAAAACTCACCTGTGACATAGTGTCACAGAATGAGAGAGGCAGTATCTATACAAAACTCACCTGTCACTTTATGTAAGAGAATGAGAGAGGCAGCATCTATACAAAATTCACCTGTCACTTAGTGCAAGAGAATGAGAAAGGCAGTATCTATACAAAACTTAACTGTCACATAGTGTCAGAGAAAGAGAGAGGCAGTTTCAATCCAACACTCACCTGTCACATAGTGTCAGAGAATGAGAGAGACAGTATCTATCCTCCACTCACCTGTCCAATGTATCAGAGAATGAGAGAGGCAGTATCTAAACAACACTCACCTGTCACATATTGTCAGAGAATGAAAGAGGCAGTATCTATCCAACACTCACCTGTCACATAGTGTCAGAGAATGAGAGAGGCAGTATCTATACAACACTCACCTGTCACTTGGTGCAAGAGAATGAGAAAGGCAGTATCTATACAAAACATAACTGTCACATAGTGTCAGAGAAAGAGAGAGGCAGTATCTATAAAACACTCACCTGTCACATAGTGTCAGAGAATGAGAGAGGCAGTATCTATCCAACATTCACATGTTTCATAGTGTCACAGAATGAGAGAGGCAGTATCAATACAACACTCACCTGTCACTTAATGTAAGAGAATGAGAGAGGCAGTATCTATCCAATACTCACCTGACACATGGTGTCAGAGAATGAGAGAGGCAGTATGTATTCAAAACTCACATATCACATAGTGTCAGAGAATGAGAGAGGCAGTATCTATAAAACACTCACCTGTCACTTAGTGTCAGAGAATGAGAGAGGCAGTATCTATTCAAAACTCACCTGTCACATAGTGTCTGAGAATGAGAGAGGCAGTATCTATCCAAAACTCACCTGACACATGGTGTCAGAGAATGAGAGAGGCAGTATCTATCGAACACTCACCTGCCTCATAATATCAGAGAATGAGAGAGGCAGTATCTATCCAACACTCACCTGTCACATAGTGTCAGAAAATGTCAGAGGTAGTATCTATCCTCCACTCACCTGTCTCACTTTATCAGAGCATGAGAGAGGCAGTATCTATCCAACACTTACCTGTCACATAGTGTTAGAGAATGAGAGAGGCAGTTTCTATCCAACACTAACCTGTCACATAGTGTCCGAGAATGAGAGAGACAATATCTGTCCAACACTCACTCTGTCACATAGTGTCAGAGAATGAGAGAGGCAGTATCTATCCAACACTTACCTTTAACATAGTGTCAGAGAATGAGAGAGGCAGTATCTATCCATCACTCATCTGTCACTTGGTATCAGAGAATGAGAGAGGCAGTATCTATCCAACACTTACCTGTAACATAGTGTCAGAGAATGACAGAGGCAGTATCTATCCAACACTCACCTGTCACATAGTTTTAGAGAATGAGAGAGACAGTATCTATCCAACACTCACCTGTCACACAGTGTCAGTGAATGTGAGAGACAGTATCTATCCAACACTTACCTGTCCCTTCGTGTCAGAGAATGAGAGAGGCAGTATCTATCCAACATTTACCTGTCACATCATGTCAGAGAGAGAGAGAGACAGTTTCTATATCACACTTACCTGTTACTTAGTGTCAAAGAATGAGAGAGGCAGTATCTATCCAACACTCACCTGTCACATGGTATCAGAGAATGAGAGAGGCAGTATCTATCCCACACTCACCTGTCGCACTGTATCAGACAATGAGAGAGGCAGTATCTATCCAACACTCACCTTTCACATCATATCAGAGAATGAGAGAGGCAGTATCTATCCAACACTCTCCTGTCACACAATATCAGAGAATGAGAGAGGCAGTATCTATCCAACATTCACCTGTTACATAGTGTCAGAGAATGAGAGAGAGTATCTATCCAACACTCACGTGTCACACACTCTCAGTGAATGAGAGATGCAATATCTATCCAAAAGTCACTTGTCACACAGTGACAGAGAATGAGAGAGGCAGTTTCAATCCAACACACACCTGTCACATCGTGTCAGAGAATGAGAGAGGCAGTATCTATCGTCCACTCACCTGTCCAATGTATCAGAGATTGAGAGAGGCAGTATCTAAACAACACTCACCTGTCACATAGTGTCAGAGAATGAGAGAGGCAGTATCTATCCAACATTCACATGTTTCATAGTGTCACAGAATGAGAGAGCAGTATCTATACAACACTCACCTGTCACTTAGTGCAGGAGAATGAGAAAGGCAGTATCTATACAAAACTTAACTGTCAAATTGTGTCAGAGAAAGAGAGAGGCAGTATCTATAAAACACTCACCTGTCACATAGTGTCAGAGAATGAGAGAGGCAGTATCTATCCAACATTCACATGTTTCATAGTGTCACAGAATGAGAGAGGCAGTATCTATACAACACTTACCTGTCACATAGTGTCAGAGAATGTGAGAGGCAGTATCTATCCAACACTCACCTGTCACATAGTGTCAGAGGATGTGAGAGGCAGTATCTATCCAACACTTACCTGTCACATATTGCCAGAGAATGTGAGAGGCAGTATCTATCCAACACTTACCTGTCACATAGTGTCAGAGAATGAGAGAGAGTATCTATCCAACACTCACGTGTCACACACTCTCAGTGAATGAGAGATGCAATATCTATCCAAAAGTCACTTGTCACACAGTGTCAGAGAATGTGAGAGGCAGTTTCAATCCAACACTCACCTGTCACATCATGTCAGAGAATGAAAGAGGCAGTATCTATCCAACACTCACCTGTCACATAGTGTCAGAGAATGAGAGAGGCAGTATCTATACAACACTCACCTGTCACTTGGTGCAAGAGAATGAGAAAGGCAGTATCTATACAAAACATAACTGTCACATAGTGTCAGAGAAAGAGAGAGGCAGTATCTATCCAACACTTACCTGTCACATAGTGTCAGAGAAAGAGAGAGGCAGTATCTATACAACACTTACCTTTCACATCGTATCAGTGAATGAGAGAGGCAGTATCTATCCAAAACTCACCTGTCACAGAGTGTCAGAGAATGAGAGAGGCAGAATCCATACAACACTTACCTGTCACATAGTGTCAGAGAATGTGAGAGGCAGTATCTATACAACACTCACCTGTCACACAGTGTGAGAGAATGTGAGAGGCAGTATCTATCCAACACTTACCTGTCCCTTCGTGTCAGAGAATGAGAGAGGCAGTATCTATCCAACACTTACCTGTCACATAGAGTTAGAGAATGAGAGAGGCAGTTTCTATCCAACACTAACCTGTCACATAGTGTCCGAGAATGAGAGAGACAATATCTCTCCAACACTCACCCTGTCACATAGTGTCAGAGAATGAGAGAGGCAGTATCTATCCAACACTTACCTTTAACATAGTGTCAGAGAATGAGAGAGGCAGTATCTATCCTCCACTCACCTGTCCAATGTATCAGAGAATGAGAGAGGCAGTATCTAAACAACACTCACCTGTCACATATTGTCAGAGAATGAAAGAGGCAGTATCTATCCAACACTCACCTGTCACATAGTGTCAGAGAATGAGAGAGGCAGTATCTATACAACACTCACCTGTCACTCAGTGCAAGAGAGTGAGAAAGGCAGCATCTATAAAAGACATAACTGTCACATAGTGTCAGAGAAAGAGAGAGGCAGTATCTATAAAACACTCACCTGTCACATAGTGTCAGAGAATGAGAAAGGCAGTATCTATCCAACATTAACATGTTTCATAGTGTCACAGAATGAGAGAGCCAGTATCTATCCAACACTTACCTGTAACATTGTGTCAGAGAATGACAGAGGCAGTATCTATCCAACACTCACCTGTCACATAGTTTTAGAGAATGAGAGAGACAGTATCTATCCAACACTCACCTGTCACACAGTGTCAGTGAATGTGAGAGACAGTATCTATCCAACACTTACCTGTCCCTTCGTGTCAGAGAGAGAGAGAGACAGTTTCTATATCACACTTACCTGTCACTTAGTGTCAGAGAAAGAGAGAGGCAGTATCTATGCAACACTTACCTTTCACATCGTATCAGAGAATGAGAGAGGCAGTATCTATCCAACACTCACCTTTCACATTGTGTCAGAGAATGAGAGAGGCAGTATCTATCCAACGCTCACCTGTCACATAGTATCAGAGAATAAGAGAGGCAGTATCTTTCCCACACTCACCTGTCGCACTGTATCAGACAATGAGAGAGGCAGTATCTATCCAACACTCACCTTTCACATCGTATCAGAGAATGAGAGAGGCAGTATCTATCCAACACTCTCCTGTCACACAGTATCAGAGAATGAGAGAGGCAGTATCTATCCAACATTCACCTGTCACATAGTGTCAGAGAATGAGAGAGGTAGTATCTATCCTCCACTCACCTGTCTCACTTTATCAGAGTATGAGAGAGGCAGTATCTATCCGACCGTCACCTGTCACATTGTGTCAGAGAATGACAGAGGCAGTATCTATCCAACACTTACCTGTCACATCTTGTCAGAGAAAGAGAGATGCACTAATCTATCCAACACTCACCTGTCACACAGTGTCAGAGACTGAGAGAGGCAGTATCTATTCAACACTTACCTGTCACATAGTGTCAGAGAAAGAGAGAGGCAGTATCTATCCAACACTTACCTTTCACATCGTATCAGAGAATGAGAGAGGCAGTATCTATCCAAAACTCACCTGTCACACAGTGTCAGAGAATGTGAGAGGCAGTATCTATCAAACACTCACCTGTCACATAGTGCCAAAGAATGTGAGAGGCAGTATCTATCCAACACTCACCTGTCACATAGTGTCAGAGAATGAGAGAGGCAGTATCTTTCCAACACTCACCTGTCACACAGTATCTGAGAATGAGAGAGGCAGTATCTATGCATCACTTACCTTTCACATCGTATCAGAGAATGAGAGAGGCAGTATCTATCCAACACTCTCCTGTCACTCAGTATCAGAGAATGAGAGAGGCAGTATCTATCCAACACTCACCTGTTACATAGTGTCAGAGAATGAGAGATGCAATATCTATCCAAAAGTCACTTGTCACACAGTGTCAGAGAATAAGAGAGGTAGTTTCAATCCAACACTCACCTGTCACATAGTGTCAGAGAATGAGAGAGGCAGTATCTATCCTCCACTCACCTGTCCAATGCATCAGAGAATGAGAGAGGCAGTATCTATCCAAAATTCACCTGTCACACAGTGTCAGAGAATGAGAGAGGCAGTATCTATCCAACATTCACCTGTCACATCGTGTGAAAGAAAGACAGGGGCAGTAACTATCCAACACTCACCTGTCACACAGTGTCAGAGAATGTGAGAGGCAGTATCTATCCAACACACACCTGTCACGTCGTGTCATAGAATGAAAGAGGCAGTATCTATCCAACACTCACTTGTCACATTGTTCCTGAGAATGAGAGAGGCAGTATCTATCCAACACTTAGCTGTAACATTGTGTCAGAGAATGAGAGAGGCAGTGTCTATCCAACAATCACCTGTCACATCGTGTCAGTGAATGAGAGAGCCAGTATCTATCCAAAATTCACTTGTCATACAGTGTCAGAGAATGAGAGAGGCAGTTTCAATCCAACACTCACCTGTCACATAGTGTCAGAGAATGAGAGAGGCAGTATCTAAACAACACTCACCTGTCACATCTTGTCAGAGAAAGAGAGATGCACCAATCTATCCAACACTCATCTGTCACACAGTGTCAGAGAATGAGAGAGGCAGTATCTATAAAACACTCACCTGTCACATAGTGTCAGAGAATGAGAGAGGCAGTATCTATCCAACATTCACATGTCTCATAGTGTCACAGAATGAGAGAGGCAGTATCTATACAACACTCACCTGTCACTTAATGTAAGAGAATGAGAGAGGCAGTATCTATCCAAAACTCACCTGACACATGGTGTCAGAGAATGAGAGAGGCAGTATGTATCCAAAACTCACCTGTCACATAGTGTCAGAGAATGAGAGAGGCAGTATCTATCGAACACTCACCTGCCTCATAATATCAGAGAATGAGAGAGGCAGTGTCGATCCAACACTCACCTGTCACATAGTGTCAGAGAATGAGAGAGGCAGTATCTATCCAAAACTCACCTGACACATGGTGTCAGAGAATGAGAGAGGCAGTATCTATCCAAAACTCACCTGACACATGGTGTCAGAGAATGAGAGAGGCAGTATCTATCGAACACTCACCTGCCTCATAATATCAGAGAATGAGAGAGGCAGTATCTATCCAACACTTGCCTGTCACATCTTGTCAGAGAAAGAGAGATGCACTAATCTATCCAACACTCACCTGTCACACAGTGTCAGAGAATGAGAGAGGCAGTATCTATCCAACACTTACCTGTCACATAGTGTCAGAGAAAGAGAGAGGCAGTATCTATACAACACTTACCTTTCACATCGTATCAGAGAATGAGAGAGGCAGTATCTATCCAAAACTCACATGTCACACAGTGTCAGAGAATGAGAGAGGCATTATCTATACACCACTTACCTGTCACATAGTGTCAGAGAATGTGAGAGGCAGTATCTATCCAACACTTACCTGTCACATTTTGTCAGAGAAAGAGAGATGCACTAATCTATCCAACACTCACCTGTCACACAGTGTCAGAGAATGAGAGAGGCAGTATCTATAAAACACTCACCTGTCACATAGTGTCAGAGAATGAGAGAGGCAGTATCTATCCAACATTCACATGTCTCATAGTGTCACAGAATGAGAGAGGCAGTATATATACAACACTCACCTGTCACTTAATGTAAGAGAATGAGAGAGGCAGTATCTATCCAAAACTCACCTGACACATGGTGTCAGAGAATGAGAGAGGCAGTATCTATCCAAAACTCACCTGACACATGGTGTCAGAGAATGAGAGAGGCAGTATATATCGAACACTCACCTGCCTCATAATATCAGAGAATGAGAGAGGCAGTATCTATCCAACACTCACCTGTCACGTAGTGTCAGAAAATGTCAGAGGTAGTATCTATCCTCCACTCACCTGTCTCAGTTTATCAGAGCATGAGAGAGGCAGTATCTATCCAACCGTCACCTGTCACATTGTGTCAGAGAATGACAGAGGCAGTATCTATCCAACACGTACCTGTCACATCTTGTCAGAGAAAGATTGATGCACTAATCTATCCAACACTTACCTTTCACATCATATCAGAGAATGAGAGAGGCAGTATCTATCCAAAACTCACCTGTCACACAGTGTCAGAGAATGAGAGAGGCAGTGTCTATACAACACTTACCTGTCACATAGTGTCGGAGAATGTGAGAGGCAGTATCTATCCAACACTCACCTGTCACATAGTGTCAGAGAATGTGAGAGGCAGTATCTATCCAACACTTACCTGTCACATAGTGCCAGAGAATGTGAGAGGCAGTATCTATCCAACACTTACCTGTCACATAGTGCCAGAGAATGTGAGATGCACTAATCTATCCAACACTCACCTGTCACATAGTGTCAGAGAATGAGAGAGGCAGTATCTATCCAACACTCTACTGTCACACAGTATTAGAGAATGAGAGAGGCAGTATCTATCCAACATTCACCTGTTACATAGTGTCAGAGAATGAGAGAGACAGTATCTATCCAACACTCACGTGTCACACACTCTCAGTAAATGAGAGATGCAATATCTATCCAAAAGTCACTTGTCACACAGTGTCAGAGAATGAGAGAGGCAGTTTCAATCCAACACTCACCTGTCACATAGTGTCAGACAATATGAGAGGCAGTATCTATCCTCCACTCACCTGTCCAATGTACCAGAGAATGAGAGAGGAAGTATCGAAACAACACTCACCTATCACATATTGTCAGAGAATGAAGAGGCATTATCTATCCAACACTTACCTGTCACATAGTGTCAGAGAATGAGAGAGGCAGTATCTATACAACACTCACCTGTCACTTCGTGCAAGAGAATGAGAATGGCAGTATCTATACAAAACTTAACTGTCACATAGTTTCAGAGAAAGAGAGAGGCAGTATCTATAAAACACTCACCTGTCACATAGTGTCAGAGAATGAGAGAGGCAGTATCTATCCAACATTCACATGTCTCATAGTGTCACAGAATGAGAGAGGCAGTATCTATACAACACTCACCTGTCACTTAATGTAAGAGAATGAGAGAGGCAGTATCTATCCAATACTGAGCTGTCATTAGTGTCAGAGAATGAGAGAGGCAGTATCTATCCAAAACTCACCTGACACATGGTGTCAGAGAATGAGAGAGGCAGTATCTATCCAAAACTCACCTGACACATGGTGTCAGAGAATGAGAGAGGTAGTATCGATCGAACACTCACCTGCCTCATAATATCAGAGAATGAGAGAGGCAGTATCTATCCAACACTCACCTGTCACGTAGTGTCAGAAATTCTCAGAGGTAGTATCTATCCTCCACTCACCTGTCTCACTTTATCAGAGCATGAGAGAGGCAGTATCTATCCAACCGTCACCTGTCACATTGTGTCAGAGAATGGCAGAGGCAGTATTATCCAACACTCACCTGTCACAAAGTGTCAGAGAATGAGAGAGGTAGTATCTATCCAACATTTACCTGTCACATCATGTCAGAGAGTGAGAGAGACAGTTTCTATATCACACTTACCTGTCACTTAGTGTCAAAGAATGAGAGAGGCAGTATCTATCCAACACTCACCTGTCACAGAGTATCAGAGAATGAGAGAGGCAGTATCTATCCCACACTCACCTGTCGCACTGTATCAGACAATGAGAGAGGCAGTATCTAAACAACACTCACCTGTCACATAGTGTCAGAGAATGAGAGAGGCAGTATCTATCCAACATTCACATGTCTCATAGTGTCACAGAATGAGAGAGGCAGTATCTATACAACACTCACCTGTCACTTAATGTAAGAGAATGAGAGAGGCAGTATCTATCCAATACTTAGCTGTCACTTCGTGTCAGAGAATGAGAGAGGCAGTATCTATCCAAAACTCACCTGACACATGGTGTCAGAGAATGGCAGAGGCAGTATCTATCCAAAACTCACCTGTCACATAGTGTCTGAGAATGAGAGAGGCAGTGTCGATCCAAAACTCACCTGACACATGGTGTCAGAGAATGAGAGAGGCAGTATCTATCAAACACTCACCTGCCTCATAATATCAGAGAATGAGAGAGGCAGTATCTATCCAACACTCACCTGTCACGTAGTGTCAGAAATTGTCAGAGGTAGTATCTATCCTCCACTCACCTGTCTCACTTTATCAGAGCATGAGAGAGGCAGTATCTTTCCGACCGTCACCTGTCACATTGTGTCAGAGAATGGCAGAGGCAGTATTATCCAACACTCACCTGTCACAAAGTGTCAGAGAATGAGAGAGGTAGTATCTATCCAACATTTACCTGTCACATCATGTCAGAGAGTGAGAGAGACAGTTTCTATATCACACTTACCTGTCACTTAGTGTCAAAGAATGAGAGAGGCAGTATCTATCCAACACTCACCTGTCACATAGTATCAGAGAATGAGAGAGGCAGTATCTATCCCACACTCAACTGTCGCACTGTATCAGACAATGAGAGAGGCAGTATCTAAACAAAACTCACCTGTGACATAGTGTCACAGAATGAGAGAGGCAGTATCTATACAAAACTCACCTGTCACTTTATGTAAGAGAATGAGAGAGGCAGCATCTATACAAAATTCACCTGTCACTTAGTGCAAGAGAATGAGAAAGGCAGTATCTATACAAAACTTAACTGTCACATAGTGTCAGAGAAAGAGAGAGGCAGTTTCAATCCAACACTCACCTGTCACATAGTGTCAGAGAATGAGAGAGACAGTATCTATCCTCCACTCACCTGTCCAATGTATCAGAGAATGAGAGAGGCAGTATCTAAACAACACTCACCTGTCACATATTGTCAGAGAATGAAAGAGGCAGTATCTATCCAACACTCACCTGTCACATAGTGTCAGAGAATGAGAGAGGCAGTATCTATACAACACTCACCTGTTACTTGGTGCAAGAGAATGAGAAAGGCAGTATCTATACAAAACATAACTGTCACATAGTGTCAGAGAAAGAGAGAGGCAGTATCTATAAAACACTCACCTGTCACATAGTGTCAGAGAATGAGAGAGGCAGTATCTATCCAACATTCACATGTTTCATAGTGTCACAGAATGAGAGAGGCAGTATCAATACAACACTCACCTGTCACTTAATGTAAGAGAATGAGAGAGGCAGTATCTATCCAATACTCACCTGACACATGGTGTCAGAGAATGAGAGAGGCAGTATCTATAAAACACTCACCTGTCACTTAGTGTCAGAGAATGAGAGAGGCAGTATCTATTCAAAACTCACCTGTCACATAGTGTCTGAGAATGAGAGAGGCAGTATCTATCCAACACTCACCTGACACATGGTGTCAGAGAATAAGAGAGGCAGTATCTATCAAACACTCACCTGCCTCATAATATCAGAGAATGAGAGAGGCAGTATCTATCCAACACTCACCTGTCACATAGTGTCAGTAAATGTCAGAGGTAGTATCTATCCTCCACTCACCTGTCTCACTTTATCAGAGCATGAGAGAGGCAGTATCTATCCAACACTTACCTGTCACATAGTGTTAGAGAATGAGAGAGGCAGTTTCTATCCAACACTAACCTGTCACATAGTGTCCGAGAATGAGAGAGACAATATCTCTCCAACACTCACTCTGTCACATAGTGTCAGAGAATGAGAGAGGCAGTATCTATCCAACACTTACCTTTAACATAGTGTCAGAGAATGAGAGAGGCAGTATCTATCCATCACTCATCTGTCACTTGGTATCAGAGAATGAGAGAGGCAGTATCTATCCAACACTTACCTGTAACATAGTGTCAGAGAATGACAGAGGCAGTATCTATCCAACACTCACCTGTCACATAGTTTTAGAGAATGAGAGAGACAGTATCTATCCAACACTCACCTGTCACACAGTGTCAGTGAATGTGAGAGACAGTATCTATCCAACACTTACCTGTCCTTTCGTGTCAGAGAATGAGAGAGGCAGTATCTATCCAACATTTACCTGTCACATCATGTCAGAGAGAGAGAGAGACAGTTTCTATATCACACTTACCTGTCACTTAGTGTCAAAGAATGAGAGAGGCAGTATCTATCCAACACTCACCTGTCACATAGTATCAGAGAATGAGAGAGGCAGTATCTATCCCACACTCACCTGTCGCACTGTATCAGACAATGAGAGAGGCAGTATCTATCCAACACTCACCTTTCACATCGTATCAGAGAATGAGAGAGGCAGTATCTATCCAACACTCTCCTGTCACACAGTATCAGAGAATGAGAGAGGCAGTATCTATCCAACATTCACCTGTTACATAGTGTCAGAGAATGAGAGAGAGTATCTATCCAACACTCACGTGTCACACGCTCTCAGTGAATGAGAGATGCAATATCTATCCAAAAGTCACTTGTCACACAGTGACAGAGAATGAGAGAGGCAGTTTCAATCCAACACACACCTGTCACATCGTGTCAGAGAATGAGAGAGGCAGTATCTATCGTCCACTCACCTGTCCAATTTATCAGAGATTGAGAGAGGCAGTATCTAAACAACACTCACCTGTCACATAGTGTCAGAGAATGAGAGAGGCAGTATCTATCCAACATTCACATGTTTCATAGTGTCACAGAATGAGAGAGCAGTATCTATACAACACTCACCTGTCACTTAATGTCAGAGAATGAGAGAGGCAGTATCTATACAACACTCACCTGTCACTTAGTGCAAGAGACTGAGAAAGGCAGTATCTATACAAAACTTAACTGTCAAATAGTGTCAGAGAAAGAGAGAGGCAGTATCTATAAAACACTCACCTGTCACATAGTGTCAGAGAATGAGAGAGGCAGTATCTATCCAACATTCACATGTTTCATAGTGTCACAGAATGAGAGAGGCAGTATCTATACAACACTTACCTGTCACATAGTGTCAGAGAATGTGAGAGGCAGTATCTATCCAACACTCACCTGTCACATAGTGCCAGAGGATGTGAGAGGCAGTATCTATCCAACACTTACCTGTCACATAGTGTCAGAGAATGTGAGAGGCAGTATCTATCCAACACTTACCTGTCACATAGTGTCAGAGAATGAGAGAGAGTATCTATCCAACACTCACGTGTCACACACTCTCAGTGAATGAGAGATGCAATATCTATCCAAAAGTCACTTGTCACACAGTGTCAGAGAATGTGAGAGGCAGTTTCAATCCAACACTCACCTGTCACATCATGTCAGAGAATGAGAGAGGCAGTATCTATCCGCCACTCACCTGTCCAATGTATCAGAGAATGAGAGAGGCAGTATCGAAACAACACTCACCTGTCACTTATTGTCAGAGAATGAAAGAGGCAGTATCTATCCAACACTCACCTGTCACATAGTGTCAGAGAATGAGAGAGGCAGTATCTATACAACACTCACCTGTCACTTGGTGCAAGAGAATGAGAAAGGCAGTATCTATACAAAACATAACTGTCACATAGTGTCAGAGAAAGAGAGAGGAGTATCTATAAAACACTTACCTGTCACATAGTGTCAGAGAAAGAGAGAGGCAGTATCTATACAACACTTACCTGTCCCTTCGTGTCAGAGAATGAGAGAGGCAGTATCTATCCAACACTTACCTGTCACATAGTGTTAGAGAATGAGAGAGGCAGTTTCTATCCAACACTAACCTGTCACATAGTGTCCGAGAATGAGAGAGACAATATCTCTCCAACACTCACCCTGTCACATAGTGTCAGAGAATGAGAGAGGCAATATCTATCCAACACTTACCTTTAACATAGTGTCAGAGAATGAGAGAGGCAGTATCTATCCATCACTCATCTGTCACATGGTATCAGAGAATGAGAGAGGCAGTATCTATCCAACACTTACCTGTAACATTGTGTCAGAGAATGACAGAGGCAGTATCTATCCAACACTCACCTGTCACATAGTTTCAGAGAATGAGAGAGACAGTATCTATCCAACACTCACCTGTCACACAGTGTCAGTGAATGTGAGAGACAGTATCTATCCAACACTTACCTGTCCCTTTGTGTCAGAGAGAGAGAGAGACAGTTTCTATATCACACTTACCTGTCGCACTGTATCAGACAATGAGAGAGGCAGTATCTGTCCAACACTCACCTTTCACATCGTATCAGAGAATGAGAGAGGCAGTATCTATCCAATACTCTCCTGTCACACAGTATCAGAGAATGAGAGAGGCAGTATCTATCCAACATTCACCTGTCACATAGTGTCAGAGAATGAGAGAGGCAGTATCTATCCAACATTCACATGTTTCATAGTGTCACAGAATGAGAGAGGCAGTATCTATACAACACTCACCTGTCACTTAATGTAAGAGAATGAGAGAGGCAGTATCAATACAACACTCACCTGTTACTTAGTGCAAGAGAATGAGAAAGACAGTATCTATACAAAACTTAACTGTCACATAGTGTCAGAGAAAGAGAGAGGCAGTATCTATAAAACACTCACCTGTCACATAGTGCCAGAGATTGAGAGAGGCAGTATCTATCCAACATTCACATGTTTCATAGTGTCACAGAATGAGAGAGGGAGTATCTATACAACACTTACCTGTCACATAGTGTCAGAGAATGTGAGAGGCAGTATCTGTCCAACACTCACCTGTCACATAGTGTCAGAGGATGTGAGAGGCAGTATCTATCCAACACTTACCTGTCCAATGTATCAGAGAATGAGAGAGGCAGTATCTAAACAACACTCACCTGTCACATAGTGTCAGAGAATGAGAGAGGCAGTATCTATCCAACATTCACATGTTTCACAGTGTCACAGAATGAGAGAGGCAGTATCTATACAACACTCACCTGTCACTTAATGTAAGAGAATGAGAGAGGCAGTATCTATACAACACTCACCTGTCACTTAGTGCAAGAGAATGAGAAAGACAGTATCTATACAAAACTTAACTGTCACATAGTGTCAGAGAAAGAGAGAGGCAGTATCTATAAAACACTCACCTGTCACATAGTGCCAGAGATTGAGAGAGGCAGTATCTATCCAACATTCACATGTTTCATAGTGTCACAGAATGAGAGAGGCAGTATCTATACAACACTTACCTGTCACATAGTGTCAGAGAATGTGAGAGGCAGTATCTATCCAACACTCACCTGTCACATAGTGTCAGAGGATGTGAGAGGCAGTATCTATCCAACACTTACCTGTCACATAGTGCCAGAGAATGTGAGAGGCAGTATCTATCCAACACTTACCTGTCCCATAGTGTCAGAGAATGAGAGAGAGTATCTATCCAACACTCACGTGTCACACACTCTCAGTGAATGAGAGATGCAATATCTATCCAAAAGTCACTTGTCACACAGTGTCAGAGAATGTGAGAGGCAGTTGCAATCCAACACTCACCTGTCACATAGTGTCAGAGAATGAGAGAGGCAGTATCTATCCTCCACTCACCTGTCCAATGTATCAGAGAATGAGAGAGGCAGTATCTAAACAACACTCACCTGTCACATATTGTCAGAGAATGAAAGAGGCAGTATCTATCCAACACTCACCTGTCACATAGTGTCAGAGAATGAGAGAGGCAGTATCTATACAACACTCACCTGTCACTCAGTGCAAGAGAGTGAGAAAGGCAGCATCTATAAAAGACATAACTGTCACATAGTGTCAGAGAAAGAGAGAGGCAGTATCTATAAAACACTCACCTGTCACATAGTGTCAGAGAATGAGAGAGGCAGTATCTATCCAACATTAACATGTTTCATAGTGTCACAGAATGAGAGAGGCAGTATCTATACAACACTCACCTGTCACTTAATGTAAGAGAATGAGGGAGGCAGTATCTATCCAATACTGAGCTGTCACTTAGTGTCAGAGAATGAGAGAGGCAGCATCTATCCAAAACTCACCTGTCACATAGTGTCTGAGAATTAGAGAGGCAGTGTCGCTCCAACACTCACCTGTCACATAGTGTCAGAGAATGAGCGAGGCAGTATCTATCGAACACTCACCTGCCTCATAATATCAGAGAATGAGAGAGGCAGTATCTATCCAACACTCACCTGTCACGTAGTGTCAGAAATTGTCAGAGGTAGTATCTATCCTCCACTCACCTGTCTCACTTTATCAGAGCATGAGAGAGGCAATATCTATCCGACCGTCACCTGTCACTTTGTGTCAGAGAATGACAGAGGCAGTATCTATCCAACACTTACCTGTCACATCTTGTCAGAGAAAGAGAGATGCACTAATCTATCCAACACTCACCTGTCACATAGTGTCAGAGAAAGAGAGAGGCAGTATCTATCCAACACTTACCTTTCACATCGTATCAGAGAATGAGAGAGGCAGTATCTATCCAAAACTCATCTGTCACACAGTGTCAGAGAATGAGAGAGGCAGTATCTATCCAACACTTACCTGTCACATCTTGTCAGAGAAAGAGAGATGCACTAATCTATCCAACACTCACCTGTCACATAGTGTCAGAGAATGAGAGAGGCAGTATCTATCCAAAACTCATCTGTCACACAGTGTCAAAGAATGAGAGAGGCAGAATCCATACAACACTTACCTGTCACATAGTGTCAGAGAATGTGAGAGGCAGTATCTATCCAACACTCACCTGTCACACAGTGTGAGAGAATGTGAGAGGCCGTATCTATCCAACACTTACCTGTCACATAGTGCCAGAGAATGTGAGAGGCAGTATCTATCCAACACTTACCTGTCACATAGTGTTAGAGAATGAGAGAGGCAGTTTCTATCCAACACTTACCTCTTTAACATAGTGTCAGAGAATGAGAGAGGCAGTATCTATCCATCACTCATCTGTCACATGGTATCAGAAAAATGAGAGAGGCAGTATCTATCCAACACTTACCTGTAACATAGTGTCAGAGAATGACAGAGGCAGTATCTATCCAACACTCACCTGTCACATAGTTTCAGAGAATGAGAGAGACAGTATCTATCCAACACTCACCTGTCACACAGTGTCAGTGAATGTGAGAGACAGTATCTGTCCAACACTTACCTGTCCCTTCGTGTCAGAGAGAGAGAGAGAGACAGTTTCTATATCACACTTACCTGTCACTTAGTGTCAAAGAATGAGAGAGGCAGTATCTATCCAACACTCACCTGTCACATAGTATCAGAGAATGAGAGAGGCAGTATCTATCCCACACTCACCTGTCGCACTGTATCAGACAATGAGAGAGGCAGTATCTATCCAACACTCACCTTTCACATCGTATCAGAGAATGAGAGAGGCAGTATCTATCCAACACTCTCCTGTCACACAGTATCAGAGAACGAGAGAGGCAGTATCTATCCAACATTCACCTGTTACATCGTGTCAGAGAATGAGAGAGAGTATCTATCCAACACTCACGTGTCACACACTCTCAATGAATGAGAGATGCAATATCTATCCAAAAGTCACTTGTCACACAGTGACAGAGAATGAGAGAGGCAGTTTCAATCCAACACTCACCTGTCACATCGTGTCAGAGAATGAGAGAGGCAGTATCTATCCTCCACTCACCTGTCCAATGTATCAGAGAATGAGAGAGGCAGTATCTAAACAACACTCACCTGTCACATAGTGTCAGAGAATGAGAGAGGCAGTATCTATCCAACATTCACATGTTTCACAGTGTCACAGAATGAGAGAGGCAGTATCTATACAACACTCACCTGTCACTTAATGTAAGAGAATGAGAGAGGCAGTATCTATACAACACTCACCTGTCACTTAGTGCAAGAGAATGAGAAAGACAGTATCAATACAAAACTTAACTGTCACATAGTGTCAGAGAAAGAGAGAGGCAGTATCTATAAAACACTCACCTGTCACATAGTGCCAGAGATTGAGAGAGGCAGTATCTATCCAACATTCACATGTTTCATCGTGTCACAGAATGAGAGAGGCAGTATCTATACAACACTTACCTGTCACATAGTGTCAGAGAATGTGAGAGGCAGTATCTATCCAACACTCACCTGTCACATAGTGTCAGAGGATGTGAGAGGCAGTATCTATCCAACACTTACCTGTCACATAGTGCCAGAGAATGTGAGAGGCAGTATCTATCCAACACTTACCTGTCACATAGTGTCAGAGAATGAGAGAGAGTATCTATCCAACACTCACGTGTCACACACTCTCAGTGAATGAGAGATGCAATATCTATCCAAAAGTCACTTGTCACACAGTGTCAGAGAATGTGAGAGGCAGTTGCAATCCAACACTCACCTGTCACATAGTGTCAGAGAATGAGAGAGGCAGTATCTATCCTCCACTCACCTGTCCAATGTATCAGAGAATGAGAGAGGCAGTATCTAAACAACACTCACCTGTCACATATTGTCAGAGAATGAAAGAGGCAGTATCTATCCAACACTCACCTGTCACATAGTGTCAGAGAATGAGAGAGGCAGTATCTATACAACACTCACCTGTCACTTAGTGCAAGAGAATGAGAAAGGCAGTATCTATAAAAGACATAACTGTCACATAGTGTCAGAGAAAGAGAGAGGCAGTAACTATAAAACACTCACCTGTCACATAGTGTCAGAGAATGAGAGAGGCAGTATCTATCCAACATTAACATGTTTCATAGTGTCACAGAATGAGAGAGGCAGTATCTATACAACACTCACCTGTCACTTAATGTAAGAGAATGAGAGAGGCAGTATCTATCCAATACTGAGCTGTCACTTAGTGTCAGAGAATGAGAGAGGCAATATCAATCCAAAACTCACCTGACACATGGTGCCAGAGAATGAGAGTGGCAGTATCTATTCAAAACTCACCTGTCACATAGTGTCTGAGAATGAGAGAGGCAGTGTCGATCCAACACTCACTTGTCACATAGTGTCAGAGAATGAGAGAGGCAGTATCTATCCAAAACTCACCTGACACATGGTGTCAGAGAATGAGAGAGACAGTATCTATCCAACACTCACCTGACACATGCTGTCAGAGAATGAGAGAGGCAGTATCTATCGAACACTCACCTGCCTCATAATATCAGAGAATGAAAGAGGCAGTATCTATCCAACACTCACCTGTCACGTAGTGTCAGAAAATGTCAGAGGTAGTGACTATCCTCCACTAACCTGTCTCACTTTATCAGAGCATGAGAGAGGCAGTATCTATCCAACATTCACATGTTTCATAGTGTCACAGAATGAGAGAGGCAGTATTTATACAACGCTCACCTGTCACTTAATGTAAGAGAATGAGAGAGGCAGTATCTATCCAATACTGAGCTGTCACTTAGTGTCAGAGAATGAGAGAGGCAGTATCTATCCAAAACTCACCTGTCACATAGTGTCTGTGAATTAGAGAGGCAGTATCTATCCAACACTCACCTGTCACATAGTGTCAGAGAATTAGAGAGGCAGTATCTATCCAACACTCACCTGTCACATAGTATCAGAGAATAAGAGAGGCAGTATCTTTCCCACACTCACCTGTCGCACTGTATCAGACAATGAGAGAGGCAGTATCTATCCAACACTCACCTTTCACATCGTATCAGAGAATGAGAGAGGCAGTATCTATCCAACACTCTCCTGTCACACAGTATCAGAGAATGAGAGAGGCAGTATCTATCCAACATTCACCTGTCACATAGTGTCAGAGAATGAGAGAGGCAGTATCTATCCAACATTCACATCTTTCATAGTGTCACAGAATGAGAGAGGCAGTATCTATACAACACTCACCTGTCACTTAATGTAAGAGAATGAGAGAGGCAGTATCTATACAACACTCACCTGTTACTTAGTGCAAGAGAATGAGAAAGACAGTATCTATACAAAACTTAACTGTCACATAGTGTCAGAGAAAGAGAGAGGCAGTATCTATAAAACACTCACCTGTCACATAGTGCCAGAGATTGAGAGAGGCAGTATCTATCCAACATTCACATGTTTCATAGTGTCACAGAATGAGAGAGGGAGTATCTATACAACACTTACCTGTCACATAGTGTCAGAGAATGTGAGAGGCAGTATCTATCCAACACTCACCTGTCACATAGTGTCAGAGGATGTGAGAGGCAGTATCTATCCAACACTTACCTGTCACATAGTGCCAGAGAATGTGAGAGGCAGTATCTATCCAACACTTACCTGTCACATAGTGTCAGAGAATGAGAGAGAGTATCTATCCAACACTCACGTGTCGCACACTCTCAGTGAATGAGAGATGCAATATCTATCTAAAAGTCACTTGTCACACAGTGTCAGAGAATGTGAGAGGCAGTTGCAATCCAACACTCACCTGTCACATAGTGTCAGAGAATGAGAGAGGCAGTATCTATCCTCCACTCACCTGTCCAATGTATCAGAGAATGAGAGAGGCAGTATCTAAACAACACTCACCTGTCACATATTGTCAGAGAATGAAAGAGGCAGTATCTATCCAACACTCACCTGTCACATAGTGTCAGAGAATGAGAGAGGCAGTATCTATACAACACTCACCTGTCACTCAGTGCAAGAGAGTGAGAAAGGCAGCATCTATAAAAGACATAACTGTCACATAGTGTCAGAGAAAGAGAGAGGCAGTATCTATAAAACACTCACCTGTCACATAGTGTCAGAGAATGAGAGAGGCAGTATCTATCCAACATTAACATGTTTCATAGTGTCACAGAATGAGAGAGGCAGTATCTATACAACACTCACCTGTCACTTAATGTAAGAGAATGAGGGAGGCAGTATCTATCCAATACTGAGCTGTCACTTAGTGTCAGAGAATGAGAGAGGCAGCATCTATCCAAAACTCACCTGTCACATAGTGTCTGAGAATTAGAGAGGCAGTGTCGCTCCAACACTCACCTGTCACATAGTGTCAGAGAATGAGCGAGGCAGTATCTATCGAACACTCACCTGCCTCATAATATCAGAGAATGAGAGAGGCAGTATCTATCCAACACTCACCTGTCACGTAGTGTCAGAAATTGTCAGAGGTAGTATCTATCCTCCACTCACCTGTCTCACTTTATCAGAGCATGAGAGAGGCAATATCTATCCGACCGTCACCTGTCACTTTGTGTCAGAGAATGACAGAGGCAGTATCTATCCAACACTTACCTGTCACATCTTGTCAGAGAAAGAGAGATGCACTAATCTATCCAACACTCACCTGTCACATAGTGTCAGAGAAAGAGAGAGGCAGTATCTATCCAACACTTACCTTTCACATCGTATCAGAGAATGAGAGAGGCAGTATCTATCCAAAACTCATCTGTCACACAGTGTCAGAGAATGAGAGAGGCAGTATCTATCCAACACTTACCTGTCACATCTTGTCAGAGAAAGAGAGATGCACTAATCTATCCAACACTCACCTGTCACATAGTGTCAGAGAATGAGAGAGGCAGTATCTATCCAAAACTCATCTGTCACACAGTGTCAAAGAATGAGAGAGGCAGAATCCATACAACACTTACCTGTCACATAGTGTCAGAGAATGTGAGAGGCAGTATCTATCCAACACTCACCTGTCACACAGTGTGAGAGAATGTGAGAGGCCGTATCTATCCAACACTTACCTGTCACATAGTGCCAGAGAATGTGAGAGGCAGTATCTATCCAACACTTACCTGTCACATAGTGTTAGAGAATGAGAGAGGCAGTTTCTATCCAACACTTACCTCTTTAACATAGTGTCAGAGAATGAGAGAGGCAGTATCTATACAACACTCACCTGTCACTTAATGTAAGAGAATGAGAGAGGCAGTATCTATACAACACTCACCTGTCACTTAGTGCAAGAGAATGAGAAAGACAGTATCTATACAAAACTTAACTGTCACATAGTGTCAGAGAAAGAGAGAGGCAGTATCTATAAAACACTCACCTGTCACATAGTGCCAGAGATTGAGAGAGGCAGTATCTATCCAACATTCACATGTTTCATAGTGTCACAGAATGAGAGAGGCAGTATCTATACAACACTTACCTGTCACATAGTGTCAGAGAATGTGAGAGGCAGTATCTATCCAACACTCACCTGTCACATAGTGTCAGAGGATGTGAGAGGCAGTATCTATCCAACACTTACCTGTCACATAGTGCCAGAGAATGTGAGAGGCAGTATCTATCCAACACTTACCTGTCACATAGTGTCAGAGAATGAGAGAGAGTATCTATCCAACACTCACGTGTCACACACTCTCAGTGAATGAGAGATGCAATATCTATCCAAAAGTCACTTGTCACACAGTGTCAGAGAATGTGAGAGGCAGTTGCAATCCAACACTCACCTGTCACATAGTGTCAGAGAATGAGAGAGGCAGTATCTATCCTCCACTCACCTGTCCAATGTATCAGAGAATGAGAGAGGCAGTATCTAAACAACACTCACCTGTCACATATTGTCAGAGAATGAAAGAGGCAGTATCTATCCAACACTCAGCTGTCACATAGTGTCAGAGAATGAGAGAGGCAGTATCTATACAACACTCACCTGTCACTTAGTGCAAGAGAATGAGAAAGGCAGTATCTATAAAAGACATAACTGTCACATAGTGTCAGAGAAAGAGAGAGGCAGTAACTATAAAACACTCACCTGTCACATAGTGTCAGAGAATGAGAGAGGCAGTATCTATCCAACATTAACATGTTTCATAGTGTCAGAGAATGAGAGAGGCAATATCAATCCAAAACTCACCTGACACATGGTGTCAGAGAATGAGAGAGGCAGTATCAATTCAAAACTCACCTGTCACATAGTGTCTGAGAATGAGAGAGGCAGTGTCGATCCAACACTCACTTGTCACATAGTGTCAGAGAATGAGAGAGGCAGTATCTATCCAAAACTCACCTGACACATGGTGTCAGAGAATGAGAGAGACAGTATCTATCCAACACTCACCTGACACATGCTGTCAGAGAATGAGAGAGGCAGTATCTATCGAACACTCACCTGCCTCATAATATCAGAGAATGAGAGAGGCAGTATCTATCCAACACTCACCTGTCACGTAGTGTCAGAAAATGTCAGAGGTAGTGACTATCCTCCACTAACCTGTCTCACTTTATCAGAGCATGAGAGAGGCAGTATCTATCCAACATTCACTTGTTTCATAGTGTCACAGAATGAGAGAGGCAGTATTTATACAACGCTCACCTGTCACTTAATGTAAGAGAATGAGAGAGGCAGTATCTATCCAATACTGAGCTGTCACTTAGTGTCAGAGAATGAGAGAGGCAGTATCTATCCAAAACTCACCTGTCACATAGTGTCTGTGAATTAGAGAGGCAGTATCTATCCAACACTCACCTGTCACATAGTGTCAGAGAATTAGAGAGGCAGTATCTATCCAAAACTCACCTGACACATGGTGTCAGAGAATGAGAGAGGCAGTATCTATCCAACACTCACCTGTCACATAGTGTCAGAGGATGTGAGAGGCAGTATCTATCCAACACTTACCTGTCACATAGTGCCAGAGAATGTGAGAGGCAGTATCTATCCAACACTTACCTGTCACATAGTGTCAGAGAATGAGAGAGAGTATCTATCCAACACTCACGTGTCACACACTCTCAGTGAATGAGAGATGCAATATCTATCCTAAAGTCACTTGTCACACAGTGTCAGAGAATGTGAGAGGCAGTTGCAATCCAACACTCACCTGTCACATAGTGTCAGAGAATGAGAGAGGCAGTATCTATCCTCCACTCACCTGTCCAATGTATCAGAGAATGAGAGAGGCAGTATCTAAACAACACTCACCTGTCACATATTGTCAGAGAATGAAAGAGGCAGTATCTATCCAACACTCACCTGTCACATAGTGTCAGAGAATGAGAGAGGCAGTATCTATACAACACTCACCTGTCACTTAGTGCAAGAGAATGAGAAAGGCAGTATCTATAAAAGACATAACTGTCACATAGTGTCAGAGAAAGAGAGAGGCAGTAACTATAAAACACTCACCTGTCACATAGTGTCAGAGAATGAGAGAGGCAGTATCTATCCAACATTAACATGTTTCATAGTGTCAGAGAATGAGAGAGGCAATATCAATCCAAAACTCACCTGACACATGGTGTCAGAGAATGAGAGAGGCAGTATCAATTCAAAACTCACCTGTCACATAGTGTCTGAGAATGAGAGAGGCAGTGTCGATCCAACACTCACTTGTCACATAGTGTCAGAGAATGAGAGAGGCAGTATCTATCCAAAACTCACCTGACACATGGTGTCAGAGAATGAGAGAGACAGTATCTATCCAACACTCACCTGACACATGCTGTCAGAGAATGAGAGAGGCAGTATCTATCGAACACTCACCTGCCTCATAATATCAGAGAATGAGAGAGGCAGTATCTATCCAACACTCACCTATCACGTAGTGTCAGAAAATGTCAGAGGTAGTGACTATCCTCCACTAACCTGTCTCACTTTATCAGAGCATGAGAGAGGCAGTATCTATCCAACATTCACTTGTTTCATAGTGTCACAGAATGAGAGAGGCAGTATTTATACAACGCTCACCTGTCACTTAATGTAAGAGAATGAGAGAGGCAGTATCTATCCAATACTGAGCTGTCACTTAGTGTCAGAGAATGAGAGAGGCAGTATCTATCCAAAACTCACCTGTCACATAGTGTCTGTGAATTAGAGAGGCAGTATCTATCCAACACTCACCTGTCACATAGTGTCAGAGAATTAGAGAGGCAGTATCTATCCAAAACTCACCTGACACATGGTGTCAGAGAATGAGAGAGGCAGTATCTATCGAACACTCACCTGCCTCATAATATCAGAGAATGAGAGAGGCAGTATCTATCCAACACTCACCTGTCACGTAGTGTCAGAAAATGTCAGAGGTAGTATCTATCCTCCACTCACCTGTCTCACTTTATCAGAGCATGAGAGAGGCAGTATCTATACAACACTCACCTGTCACTTAATGTAAGAGAATGAGAGAGGCAATATCTATCCAAAACTCACCTGCCACATGGTGTCAGAGAATGAGAGAGGCAGTATCTATCCAACATTCACATGTTTCATAGTGTCACAGAATGAGAGAGGCAGTATCTATACAACACTCACCTGTCACTTAATGTAAGAGAATGAGAGAGGCAGTATCTATACAACACTCACCTGTCACTTAGTGCAAGAGAATGAGAAAGACAGTATCTATACAAAACTGAACTGTCACATAGTGTCAGAGAAAGAGAGAGGCAGTATCTATAAAACACTCACTTGTCATATAGTGCCAGAGATTGAGAGAGGCAGTATCTATCCAACATTCACATGTTTCATAGTGTCACAGAATGAGAGAGGCAGTATCTATACAACACTTACCTGTCACATAGTGTCAGAGAATGTGAGAGGCAGTATCTATCCAACACTCACCTGTCACATCGTGTCAGAGGATGTGAGAGGCAGTATCTATCCAACACTTACCTGTCACATAGTGCCAGAGAATGTGAGAGGCAGTATCTATCCAACAATTACCTGTCACATCGTGTCAGAGAATGAGAGAGAGTATCTATACAATACTCACGTGTCACACACTCTCAGTGAATGAGAGATGCAATATCTATCCAAAAGTCACTTGTCACACAGTGTCAGAGAATGTGAGAGGCAGTTGCAATCCAACACTCACCTGTCACATAGTGTCAGAGAATGAGAGAGGCAGTATCTATCCTCCACTCACCTGTCCAATGTATCAGAGAATGAGAGAGGCAGTATCTAAACAACACTCACCTGTCACATATTGCCAGAGAATGAAAGAGGCAGTATCTATCCAACACTCACCTGTCACATAGTGTCAGAGAATGAGAGAGGCAGTATCTATCCAACACTCACCTGTCACATAGTGTCAGAGAATGAGAGAAGCAGTATCTATACAACACTCACCTGTCACTTAGTGCAAGAGAATGAGAAAGGCAGTATCTATAAAAGACATAACTGTCACATAGTGTCAGAGAAAGAGAGAGGCAGTATCTATAAAACACTCACCTGTCACATAGTGTCAGAGAATGAGAGAGGCAGTATCTATCCAACATTAACATGTTTCATAGTGTCACAGAATGAGAGAGGCAGTATCTATACAACACTCACCTGTCACTTAATGTAAGAGAATGGGAGAGGCAGTATCTATCCAATACTGAGCTGTCACTTAGTGTCAGAGAATGAGAGAGGCAATATCTATCCAAAACTCACCTGACACATGGTGTCAGAGAATGAGAGAGGCAGTATCTATTCAAAACTCACCTGTCACATAGTGTCTGAGAATGAGAGAGGCAGTATCTATCCAACATTAACATGTTTCATAGTGTCACAGAATGAGAGAGGCAGTATCTATCCAACACTCACCTGTCACGTAGTGTCAGAAAATGTCAGAGGTAGTGTCTATCCTCCACTAACCTGTCTCACTTTATCAGAGCATGAGAGAGGCAGTATCTATCCGACCGTCACCTGTCACTTTGTGTCAGAGAATGAGAGAGGCAGTATCTATCCAACATTCACATGTTTCATAGTGTCACAGAATAAGAGAGGCAGTATCTATACAACGCTCACCTGTCACTTAATGTAAGAGAATGAGAGAGGCAGTATCTATCCAATACTGAGCTGTCACTTAGTGTCAGAGAATGAGAGAGGCAATATCTATCAAAAACTCACCTGACACATGGTGTCTGAGAATGAGAGGCAGTATCTATCCAATACTGAGCTGTCACTTAGTGTCAGAGAATTACAGAGGCAGTATCTATCCAAAACTCACCTGACACATGGTGTCAGAGAATGAGAGAGGCAGTATCTATCCTACACTCACCTGACACATGCTTTCAGAGAATGAGAGAGGCAGTATCTATCGAACACTCACCTGCCTCATTATATCATAGAATGAGAGAGGCAGTATCTATCCAACACTCACCTGTCACGTAGTGTCAGAAAATGTCAGAGGTAGTATCTATCCTCCACTCACCTGTCTCACTTTATCAGAGCATGAGAGAGGCAGTATCTATACAACATTCACATGTTTCTTGGTGTCACAGAATGAGAGAGGCAGTATCTATACAACACTCACCTGTCACTTAATGTAAGAGAATGAGAGAGGCAGTATCTATCCAATACTGAGCTGTCACTTAGTGTCAGAGAATGCGAGAGGCAATATCTATCAAAAACTCACCTGACACATAGTGTGTGAGAATGAGAGGCAGTGTCGATCCAACACTCACTTGTCACATAGTGTCAGAGAATGAGAGAGGCAGTATCTATCCAAAACTCACCTGACACATGGTGTCAGAGAATGAGAGAGACAGTATCTATCCAACACTCACCTGACACATGCTGTCAGAGAATGAGAGAGGCAGTATCTATCGAACACTCACCTGCCTCATAATATCAGAGAATGAGAGAGGCAGTATCTATCCAACACTCACCTGTCACGTAGTGTCAGAAAATGTCAGAGGTAGTGTCTATCCTCCACTAACCTGTCTCACTTTATCAGAGCATGAGAGAGGCAGTATCTATCCGACCGTCACCTGTCACATTGTGTCAGAGAATGAGAGAGGCAGTATCTATCCAACATTCACATGTTTCTTGGTGTCACAGAATGAGAGAGGCAGTATCTATACAACGCTCACCTGTCACTTAATGTAAGAGAATGAGAGAGGCAGTATCTATCCAATACTGAGCTGTCACTTAGTGTCAGAGAATGAGAGAGGCAGTATCTATCCAAAACTCACCTGTCACATAGTGTCTGAGAGATTAGAGAGGCAGTGTCGCTCCAACACTCACCTGTCACATAGTGTCAGAGAATTAGAGAGGCAGTATCTATCCAAAACTCACCTGACACATGGTGTCAGAGAATGAGAGAGGCAGTATCTATCCTACACTCACCTGACTCACTTTATCAGAGCATGAGAGAGGCAGTATCTATACAACACTCACCTGTCACTTAATGTAAGAGAATGAGAGAGGCAGTATCTATCCAATACTGAGCTGTCACTTAGTGTCAGAGAATGAGAGAGGCAATATCTATCCAAAACTCACCTGACACATGGTGTCAGAGAATGAGAGAGGCAGTATCTATTCAAAACTCACCTGTCACATAGTGTCTGAGAATGAGAGAGGCAGTGTCGATCCAACACTCACTTGTCACATCGTGTCAGAGAATGAGAGAGGCAGTATCTATCCTACACTCACCTGACACATGCTGTCAGAGAATGAGAGAGGCAGTATCTATCGAACACTCACCTGCCTCATAATATCAGAGAATGAGAGAGGCAGAATCTATCCAACACTCACCTGTCACGTAGTGTCAGAAAATGGCAGAGGTAGTATCTATCCTCCGCTCACCTGTCTCACTTTATCAGAGCATGAGATAGGCAGTATCTATCCGACCGTCACCTGTCACTTTGTGTCAGAGAATGACAGAGGCAGTATCTATCCAACACTTACCTGTCACATCTTGTCAGAGAAAGAGAGAGGCAGTATCTACACAACACTTACCTTTCACATCGTATCAGAGAATGAGAGAGGCAGTATCTATCCAAAACTCACCTGTCACACAGTGTCAGAGAATGAGAGAGGCAGAATCTATACAACACTCACCTGTCACATAGTGTCAGAGAATGTGAGAGGCAGTATCTATCCAACACTCACCTGTCACACAGTGTCAGAGAATGTGAGAGGCAGTATCTATCCAACACTTACCTGTCACATCATGCCAGAGAATGTGAGAGGCAGTATCTATCCAACACTTACCTGTCACATAGTGTTGGAGAATGAGAGAGGCAGTATCTATCCAACACTAACCTGTCACATAGTGTCCGAGAATGAGAGAGACAATATCTCTCCAACACTCACCCTGTCACATAGTGTCTGAGAATGAGAGAGGCAGTATCTATCCAACACTTACCTTTAACATAGTGTCAGAGAATGAGAGAGGCAGTATCTATCCATCACTCATCTGTCACATGGTATCAGAGAATGAGAGAGGCAGTATCCAATTCTTACCTGTAACATAGTGTCAGAGAATGACAGAGGCAGTATCTATCCAACACTCACCTGTCACATAGTTTCAGAGAATGAGTGAGACAGTATCTATCCAACACTCACCTGTCACACAGTGTCAGTGAATGTGAGAGACAGTATCTATCCAACACTTACATGTCCCTTCATGTCAGAGAATGAGAGAGGCAGTATCTATCCAACACTCACCTGTCACACATTGTCAGTGAATGTGAGAGACAGTATCTATCCAACACATACCTGTAACACAGTGTCAGAGAATAAGAGAGGCAGTATCTATCCTCCACTCACCTGTCACATAATGTTAGAGAATGAGAGAGGCAGTATCTATCCAACACTCACATATCACATAGTCTCAGAGAATGAGAGAGGAAGTATCTATCCTCCACTCACCTGTCACATAATGTCAGAGAATGAGAGAGGCAGTATCTATCCAACACTCACCTGTCACTTAGTGTCAGAGAATGAGAGAGACAGTATCTATCCAACACTCACCTGTCACATAGTGTCAGAGAATGCGAGAGGCAGTATCTATCCAACAATTAGCTGTCACATAATGTCAGAGAATGAGAAGCATTATCTATCCAACACTCACCTGTCACGTAGTGTCAGAGAATGAGAGAGGCAGTATCTATCCAACACTCACCTGTCACAAAGTATCAGAGAATGAGAGAGGCAGTATCTATCTAACACTCACCTGTCACATAGTGTCAGAGAATGAGAGAGGCAGTATCTACCCAACACTCACCTGTCACATAGTGTCAGAGAATGAGAGAGGCAGCATCTATCCTACAATCACCTGTCACATACTGTCAGGCAATGAGAGAGACAGTATCGATATCACACTTACCGGTCACTTAGTGTCAGAGAATGAGAGAGGCAGTATCTATCCAACACTCACATGTCTCATAGTGTCAGAGAATGAGAGAGGCAGTATCTATCCAACACTCACCTGTCACATAGTGTCAGAGAATGAGAGAGGCAGTATCTATCCAAAACTTACCTGTCACATAGTGTCAGAGAAAGAGAGAGGCAGTATCTTTCCAACACTCACCTGTCACATAGTGTCAGAGAATGAGAAAGGCAGTATCTATCCAAAACTTACCTGTCACATAGTGTCAGAGAATGAGAGAGGCAGTATCTTTCCAACACTCACCTGTCACATAGTGTCAGAGAATGAGAGAGGCAGTATCTATACAACACTCACCTGTCACTTAGTGTAAGAGAATGAGAAAGGCAGTATCTATACAACACTTACCTGTCACATCGTGTCAGAGAATGAGTTAGACAGTTTCTATATCACACTTGCCTGTCACTTAGTTTCAAAGAATGAGAGAGGCAGTATCTATCCAACACTCACCTGTCACAGAGTATCAGAGAATGAGAGAGGCAGTTACTATCCAACACTCACCTGTCATATCGTGTTAGAGAATGAGAGAGGCAGTATCTATCCAACACTCACGTGTCTCTTTATTGTCAGAGAATGAGAGAGTCAGTATCTATCCAACAATCACCTGTCACATAGTGTCAGAGAATGAGAGAGGCAGTATCTATCCAACACTCACCTGTCACAGTATCAGAGAATGAGAGAGGCAGTATATATCCAACACTCACCTGACACATAGTGGCAGAGAATGAGAGAGGCAGTTTCTATCCAACACTCACCTGTCACATAGTGTCAGGGAATGAGAGAGGCAGTATCCATCCTACACTCACCTGTCACATAGTATCATGGAATGAGAGAGGCAGTATCTATCCAACACAAACCTGTCACAGTATCAGAGCATGAGAGATGCAATATCTATCCAACACTCACATGTCACATAGAGTCAGTGAATGAGAGAGGCAGTATCTATCCAACACTTACCTGTCACACAGTGTCAGAGAATGAGAGAGGCAGTATCAATCCAACACTCACCTGTCACATAGTGTCGGAGAAAGAGAGAGGCAGTATCTATCCAACCATCACCTGTCACATAGTTTCAGAGAATGAGAGAGGCAGTATCTCTCCAACACTGACCTGTCATCAGAATTTGTCACGTAGAATGAGCGAAAAACAGGAGCAGCATCTGTAAAAAAAAAACTCAACTGGAAATCCAACTCTGCCTCACTGTGCCAGAGATTGAGAGATGCAATACCTGTCCTATGTCAACCAAGATATCTGAATGGTGACAGAGTCGGAAAAGGGGAGGAGCAACGAGACCTAGGTGTCAAGGTGTATCAGTCACTGAACGTGGGCATGCAGGTACTGCAGGCGGTTAAGAAAGCAAATGGCAAGTTGGCCTTCATAGCGAGGGGATTTGAGTGCAGTAGCAGGGAGGTTTTACTACAGTTGTACAGGGCCTTGGTGAGGCCACACCTGGAGTATTGTGTACAGTTTTGGTCTCCAAACTTGAGAAAGCACATTGTTGCTATTGAGGGAGTGCAGCGAAGGTTCACCAGACTGATTCCCGGGATGGCGGGATTGACATCACAAGAAAGACTGGATCAACTGGGCTTGTATTCACTGGAGTTCAGACGAATGAGAGGGGATCTCATAGAAACATTTAAAATTCTGACAGGTTTTGACAGGTTAGATGCAGGAAGAATGTTCCCAATGTTGGGGAAGTCCAGAACCAGGGGTCACAGTCCAAGGATAATGGGTAAGCCACTTGATGAGGAGAAACATCTTCACCCAGAGAGTGGTGAACCTGTGGAATTCTCTACCACACAAAGTTGTTGAGGCCAATTCACTAAATATATTCAAAAAGGAGTTAGATGTAGTCCTTCAAATTAGGGGGAGCAAGGGGTATGGCGATAAAGCAGGAATGGGGTACTGAAGTTGCATGTTCAGCCATGAACCCATTGAATGGCGGTGCAGGCTCGAAGGGCCGAATGGCCTTTCCCTGCATCTATTTTCTATGCTTCTATGTTTCTATGTTTCTATGTTTCTATCCCAAACTGATAGCAATATCACAGAATGAAATGTACAGTGTCAATCCCATATTCAGCAGTCAATCTCACACTGACACACAGTACCAGAGAGTGAGTGGCAGTGTCTGTCCTATACACACCTGTCTATCCTACAATGACACACAGTACCAGAGAGTGAGTGACGGGGTCTTTCATATATTCTCCCTCTATCCCACACTGACGCATTTTTTCAGAGAGTAAAACATCGGTCGTTTTTGGAAAAATAATATATTTATCAGTTTGGTCACACTGTATTGCAGAATGGGAGTTAAAGTATCTGCATTTTGTATTCCACTGACAATCAAACACTGCCACACAGTAACAGAGAGTGACAGGTAAACTATCTATCCTATAGTCAACAACAATACCCAAACTGATATGTATGACCAAAGAGTGAGTGGCAGCTATTTGTTGTCCACAACTGTCAATCCCAGACTGGCACACAGTACCAGAGAGTGAGTGACAGTGTCTGTCCAATACACACATGTCAATCTCACACTGACACACAGTACCAGAGAGTGAGTGACAGTATCTGTCCTATACACACATGTCAATCTCACACTGACACACGGTACCAGAGAGTGAGTGACAGTGTCTGTCCGATACACACCTGTCATTCTCACACTGACACACAGTACCAGAGAGTGAGTGACAGTGTCAGTCCTATACACACATGTCAATCCCACACTGACACACAGTACCAGAGAGTGAGTGGCAGTGTCAGTCCTATGCACACATGTCAATCCCACATTGACACACAGTACCAGAGAGTGAGTGGCAGTGTCTGTCCTATACACACCTGTCAATCACACACTGGCACACAGTACCAGAGAGTGAGTGGCAGTGTCAGTCCTGTACACACATGTCAATCCCACACTGACACACAGTACCAGAGAGTGAGTGGCAGTGTCTGTCCTATACACACCTGTCAATCTCACACTGACGCACAGTACCAGGGAGTGAGTGACAGTGTCTGTCCTATACACACATGTCAATCCCACACTGACACACAGTACCAGAGAGTGAGTGACAGTGTCTGTCCTATACACACCTGTCAATCACACATTGACACACAGTACCAGAGAGTGAGTGGCAGTGTCAGTCCTATACACACATGTCAATCACACACTGACACACAGTACCAGAAAGTGACTCATAAAGTATCTAGTCTACCCTAACCAAGCAATTTGAAACTGCCCCATTGTCCCATTGAGTGACAGAAACAATATCAATCCCTTTTCATCGGACCAGTGAGTGTAGAACATGGTATTGGGGGTAATGGTTTGACGTGGATAGAGATCTCGTTGGCAGACAGGAAGCAGAGAGTCAGGATAAATGGGTCATTTCAGAATGGCAGGCAGAGACTAGTTAGGTGCCGCAGGGCTCAGTGCTGTGACCCCAGCTATTTACAATATACATCAATGATTAAGAGGAAGGAATCGAGAGTAATATCTCCAAGTTTGCAGATGACACTAAGCTGAGTGGTGGTGTGAGCTGTGAGGAGGATGCGAAGAGGCTGCAGGGTGACTTGGACAGGTTAGTTGAATGGGCAAGTGCATGGCAGATGCTGTATAATGTGAGCTTATCCACTTCGGTGGCAAAAACATGAAGGCAGAATATTAACTGAACGGCGGCAGTTTAAGAAAAGGGCAGGTGCAACGAGATCTGGGTGGCATGGTACCTCAAGCATTGAAGGTTGGCGTACAGTTTGGCGCAGCTGGTGAAGAAGGCAAAAGGCATGTTGGCCTTCATAGCTCAGGGATTTGAGTATAGGACCAGGGAGATCTTACTGCAGTTGTACAGGGCCTTGCTGAGGCCTCACCTGGAATATTGTGTTCAGTTTTGGTCTCCTAATCTGAGGAAGGCCGTTCTTGCTATTGAGGGAGTGCAGCGAAGGTTCACCAGACTGATGCCAGGGATGGCAGGACTGAAATATGAGGAGAGATTGGATCAACTGGGCCTGTATTCACTGGAGATTAGAAGAATGAGAGGGGATCTCAGAGAAACATATAACATTCTGACAGGACTGGACAGGTTAGAAGTGGGAAGAATGTTCCCGATGTTGGGGAAGTCCAGAACCAGGGGACACAGTCTAAGGTTAAGGGGCAAGCCATTTAGCAATTAGTTGAAGAGAAACTTCTTCACTCAGAGAGTTGTGAACCTGTGGCATTTTCTTCTACAGGTAGTTGTTGATGCCAGGTCATTAGATATATTCAAGAGGGAGTTGGATATGGCCCTTATGGCTAAAGGGATCAAGGGGTATGGAGAGAAAGCAGGAAAGGGGTACTGAGGTGAATAATCAGCCATGATCTTATTGAATGGTGGTGCAGGCTCGAAGGACCGAACGGCCTACTCCAGCACCTATTTTCTATGTTTCTATGAACCCAGCCAGAGTCAGTACCTTTAGGGGAGGGGAACCAGTGAGTGTAGAACTGAACCCAGCCTGAGTCAGTACCTTCAGGGGAGGGGAACCAGTGAGTGTGGAACTGTACCCAGCCAGAGTCAGTACCTACAGGGGAGGGGAACCAGTGAGTGTAGAACTGAACCCAGCCAGAGTCAGCATATTCAGGGAAGGGGAACCAGTGAGTGTAGAACTGAACCCAGCCAGAGATGGTGATGAAAATTCGGAGCAGAGGACAAGCTGAATTTCAGGACAGGAATGCGGAAGAGAGTATGGAGTGGGGATTTACTGCTTTCTGGAACAAGAGAGGAAAGAATGTTCTCTAGAATCTAGAATTGTCTGTTCTGAATTTCTGTCCTGTACTTGCAGTAATGATTTTTGTAAACTCCTTTTCCAGGTTATTCGAGGGGCAGGATTTGAAGGCGGGGAAATCAAACCAAACATCACGTCAAGATCTGACGGAATCACTCGATTCCTCAGGACCTGAATATCATCAGCGTTTCAATGTGGAAGGAGAAAAGTTTGTCTGTTCTGTCTGTGGGAACAGATTTCAAACATTAGTGATACTGGAAAAGCACCGAGACACACACACCCGAGTGAGAGTGTTCCAGTGCACTGACTGTGGAAAGAGCTTTAACCAGTTACACAGACTGACAAAACATCGCAGCATTGACAGTGGGGAGAACCTGTACACGTGTTCTGTGTATGGACCAGGCTTCAACTGATCGTCCAACCTGGAGAGACACAAGGACACCGCCACCACAGAGAAACCGTGGGAATGTGGGGACTGTGGGAAGGGATTCAATTACCCGTCTGAGCTGGAAGTTCATCGACACAGTCATACTGGGGAGAGGTCGTTCACCTGCTCTGAGTGTGGGAAGGGATTCACTGCCCATTGCAACCTGTTGAAACACCAGCGAGTTCACACAGGGGAGAAGTCATTCACCTGCTCTGAATGTGGGCAGGGATTCACTCAGTCATCCCATCTTCTAACTCACCAGCGAGTTCATACTGGGGAGAGGCCGTTCACCTGATCTGACTGTGGGAAGGGATTCACACAGTTCTCCCACCTTGTAGCTCACCAGCGAGTTCACACTGGGGAGAGGCCATTCATCTGCTTCGAATGTGGGAAGGCATTCACTCGGTCATCCCACCTGCTGACACACCAGCGAGTTCACACTGGGAAGAGGCCATTCATCTGCTCTGAGTGTGGGAAGGGATTCACTCAGTTATCCCACCTGCTGATACACCAGCAAGTTCACACTGGAGAGAGGCTGTTCATCTGCTCCGAGTGTGGGAAGGGATTCACTCGGTCATCTGACCTGCTGATACACCAGCGAGTTCACACTGGAGAGAGGCCATTCATCTGCTCCGAGTGTGGGAACGGATTCACTACATCATCCAACCTGCTGACACACCAGCAAGTTCAGAAGTGACTGCAGGGTTTGGATTCGCTGTTGTCCCAGACTGAATCGTGTCCATTCTGACAGTTGGGCTTTCATTCTGCTGCTACTGATTACCCCTATAACTGGACTGGAGTTTAATATTCGGGATATTTGACAAAATAATCAATGGGAAAAGGGTCAGATAAAAAAATAACGCTGATTGTGTTTACAGCCATACTTCATCCTTTAAAAAACATAAGAAATAGGAGCAGGAGAAGGCCATTGTCCACTCGAACCTGTTCTGCTGTATAATAAGATCATGGCTGATCTAATCTTGGCCATAGCTCCACTTCCTTGCCTGATCACCATAACCCTTCAGACCATTATCGCTCAAAAGTCTGGCTATCTCCACTTTAAATATTTTCAATGACCCTGCCTCTGGGGTAGGAAACTCCAAAGTTTTACGACACTCCAAGAGAAGAAAATTCTCTTCATCTCAGTTCTAAATCGGCTACCCGTTATTCTTAAACCATGCCCCTAGTTCCAGATTCCCCACGAGTGGAAACATCCTCTCTGCATCTACCTTGTTGAGCCCCCTCAGTATCATGTAGTTCAATAAGATCATCTCTCATTCTTCTAAACTGCAATGAGTGTTGGCTCAGCCTATCTTCCTAAGTCAACTCCTTCATCTCAGAAATTAAACTAGTGAAGGTTCTCTGAACTGTCTCCAATGCAAGTATATCACTCCTTAAATAAGGAGATCAAAATTGTATGCAGTACTCCAGGTGTGGTCTCACCAATACTCTGTACAATCATAGCAGGACTTTCCTGCCTTTATACTCCATCCTCCTCCTTGCAATAAAGGCCAACATTTCTTTGCCTTCATAATTATTTCCTGTACCTGCATACTGACTTTTTGTGTTTCATGCACAAGGATCCCCAGATCCCTCTGTACTGCAGCATTTTGTAATATCTCTCCATTTAAATAATAAATTGTATTATTATTTTTTCTACCAAAGTGGATAACCTCACACTTTCCCACATTACTCTCAATTGGTCCACTCAATTAGCCTGTCTGCATACCGTTGCAGATTATTTCTGTCCTCCACACAATGTGCTTTAACACCCATCTTTGTATCATCAGCAAACTTGGAAACATTACACTCGATCCCTTCATCCAAGTCATTAATATAGATTCTCAATAGTTGCAGCCCCAGCAGTAATCCCTATGACCCCCAACTAGTTCCCATTTGACAACCGGAAACTGACCCATTTATCCCGACTCTGTCTTCTGTTAGAACATAAGAACATAAGAATTAGGAACAGCCCCTCGAGCCTGCTCCGCCATTCAACAAGATCATGGCGGATCTGGCCGTGGACTCAGCTCCACTTACCCGCCCACTCCCCATAACCTTAATTCCCTTATTGGTTCAAAATCTATCTGTGACTTGAATACATTCAATGAGGTAGGCTCAACTGCAGAGAATTCCAGATTCACAACCCTCTGGGAGAAGAAATTCCTTTTCAACTCGGTTTTAAATTGGCTCCCCCGTATTTTGAGGCTGTGCCCCCTAGTTCTAGTCTCCCCGACCAGTGGAAACAACCTCTCTGCCTCTATTTTGTCAATCCCTTTCATGATTTTAAATGTTTCTGTAAGATCACCCCTCATCCTTCTGAACTCCAACGAGTAAAGATCCAGTCTACTCAATCTATCATCATAAGGTAACCCCCTCATCTCCGGAATCAGCCTAGTAAATCGTCTCTGTACTCTCTCCAAAGCTAGTATATCCTTCCTTAAGTAAGGTGACCAAAACTGCACGCAGTACTCCAGGTGCAGCCTCACCAATACCCTGTACAGTTGCAGCAGGACCTCCCAGCTTTTGTCCTCCAACCCTCTCGCAATGAAGGCCAACATTCAATTCGCCTTCCTGATTACCTGCTGCACCTGCAAACTAACTTTTTAGGGATTCATGCACAAGGACCCCCAGGTCCCTCTGCACCGCAGCATGTTGTAATTTCTACCCATTCAAATATTATTCCCTTTTACTGATTTTTTTCCAAGGTGGATGAACTCACATTTTCTGACATTGTATTCCTTCTGCCAAACCTTAGCCCATTCGCTTAACTTATCTAAATCTCTTTGCAGCCTCTCTGTGTCCTCTACACAACCTGCTTTCCCACTAATCTTTGTGTCATCTGCAAACTTTGTCACACTACACTCTGTCCCCTCTTCCAGGTCATCTATGTATATTGCAAACAGTTGTGGTCCCAGCACTGATCCCTGTGGCACACCACTAACCACCGATTGCCAACCTGAAAAGGACCCATTTATCCCGATTCTCTGCTTTCTGTTAGTTAGCCAATTCTCTATCCATGGTAAAACATTTCCTCTTACTCTGCGTACTTTATCTTCTGCAGTAACCTTTTGTGTGGCACCTTATCGAATGACTTTTGGAAATCCAAATACATCACATCCATCGGTACACCTCTATCCACCATGCTCATTATATCCTCAAAGAATTCCAGTAAATTATTTAAACATGATTTCCCTTCATGAATCCATGTTGCGTCAGCTTGATTGCACTATTCCTATCTCGATGTCTCGCTATTTCTTCCTTAATGATAGCTTCAAGCATTTTTCTCACTACAGATGTTACACTAACTGGCCGATAGTTACCTGCCTTTTGTCTTCCCCCTTTTTTAAACAGAGGCGTTACATTAGCTGCTTTCCAATCTGATGGTACCTCCCCAGAGTCCAGAGAACTTTGGTTAATTATAACGAAAGCATCTGCTATAACTTCCACCTTCTCTTTTGATACCCTGGGATGCATTTCATCATGATCAGGGGACTTGTCTCCCTTGAGTCCCAATAGCCTGTCCAGCACTACCCCACTAGTTATAGTGATTGTCTCAAGGTCCTCCCTTCCCACATTCCCGTGACCAGCAATTTTCGGCATGGTTTTTGTGTCTTCCATTGTGAAGACCGAAGCAAAATAATTGTTTAAGGTCTCAGCCATTTCCACATTTCACATTATTAAATCCCCCTTCTCATCTTCTGAAGGACCAACATTTACTTTCGTCAATCTTTTCCGTTTTATATGTCGGTAAAAGCTTTTACTATCTGTTTTTATGTTTTGCGCAAGTTTACTTTCATAATCTATCTTTCCTTTCTTTATTGCTTTCTGAATCATTCTTTGCTGTCGTTTAAAATGTTCCCAATCTTCTAGTTTCCCACTAACCTTGGCCACTTTATACACATTGGTTCTTAATTGTTAGTTAGCCCATCCTCTATCCATGCTAATATATTACCCTCAACCCCGTGAAATGTTTTCTTGTGCAGTAACCTGTTATGTTGCACCTTATCGCGTACCTGCTTGAAAACCAAATACACCACATTCATTGGTTCCCCCTTATCCACCTTGCACATTACTTCCTCAATGAGCTCCAGCAAATTTGTCAAACATGGTTTCCCTTTTTTTAGAACCATACTGACTCTGCTTATCTGTATTATGCTTTTCCAAATGTCCTGCTCGTGCTTCCTTAATAATGGACTCCAGCTTTTTCCCAATGACAGAAGTTAGGCTATTTTCTGTCTCCCTCCTTTTTTAAATATTGTTACATTTGTGATTTTCCAATCTCTTGGGACCTCCCTAGAATCCAATGAATTTTGGTAGATTACAACCAATACATCCACTATCTCTGCAGACCCTAGGATGCAAGCCATTGGTCCAGGGAACCTGTCCACTTTAGTCCCATTATTTTACCAAATACTACTTCTTTTGTGATAGTGATAGTTTTTAGTTCCTCCCTCTCTATAGCTTCTTGATTATCTACTATTTGGATGTTTTTAGCATCCTCTACCATGAAGACTGATACACAATATTTGTTCAAAGTCTCTGCCATTTCCCTATACCCCATTATTAATTCCCCAGTCTCATCCTTAAAGGGATCAACATTTACTTTAACCAGTCTTTTACATTTTTTTCCTGGTATTAGTCATAATATAATGAGCTGGATTGGGAGTGGGCTGGCAGTGCGTCGGCAGCAAGCTGTTATGGATGAATTGGGTTGGTTTGGATACCGGTCAGCAGTGAGCTCCCTCAGGATTTGGTGTGGGATATGTTGCTCTTTACTATTTTTATTAATGATCTGGTTGTAGATGATGGCGGCACAATCTATAAATTTGCATAAAGCTATCAAGATTTGTGCGTGTCTTAGGGGCCCGTCTGCTTCAGGCAGATCTTACTGTTTTGGTAAATTGGTCTCCTGACTGGCAAATGGTGTGTAACTTAGATAAGTGCACTGTTATGCATGTGGGCAGGGTAAATGCTCAACAGTCATTCATGCGTCAGTGCTAAGCACTAAAAAAGGTGGAGACAGAGAGAGATTTGGGCATTCTAGCACATACATCTTTAAAGGTTCGAATCTGAGGGCTGCTCAACCATTGGAGCAGGTCGGGGAGCAGAAGGAGCATGCCTAGCCCAGCAGTCTGAGCGGCCCCCAGCCTGTGATCACCATCGATGCGACAAAGTGGCTTTCTCTGGTCCAAATGGAGGATCTCACACTTTCCGCGTTGAATTCCATCTGGCACAGTTTTTCCCCCATTTTCCTGCAGCCAAACCACAGATATTGAATACCAGGAAGTAAAAGCACCGTCCCTCGGTTGTCTCGAGCCACCAATCTTTCGCTTAATAGACGAACGTGCTACCTGATTGCATTACAGAGATGTGCTGAATTATTGGCAACAACATATGACGTTATCAAGCCAAAACTTCAGATCACAGTGAGCAAGTTAACAACTGTCCACTCTCTGTTCAGTTATCCCAATTAAAGGACGTAGTATTCATTGTGGGAACATGCAAATGGTTGATGAAAGAAAACACGTTGAACAAATTGATCAGAAGACCCGCGTCCAGCTATGAGCATGGTTCATCAACCAATTAACAATGTATCTAGTTTTCTCACAACTTTAGGAATCTTTCCACGAGTTCTTCTGCTATAGTATTCTTCAATGTAGGGATCAGATATACACGTGGTTGCTTCACTGCATGCCCTGGGAACCAGGCACTCTAGAGCCGAGGCTAATGATGGGACCCTGCTCTTTCTGCTCCATATGGGGTAAGCAGCATGCAAAGTGAAACAACGTACCACAGGCCTGTAATGGAGCCTCGACCCATCCTGCTCTGTGTGGGTCTTTGTACCACACTGGGTGATGGAGTAACATACCACAGGTGAGGATGTAGTCTGGGCTTTCCCTGATCTGTGTTGGTCTCAGTACCACACTGGGTGACACAGTAACATACCACAGGTGGGGAGTGAGTCTGGGATGTCCCTGCTCTGTGTGGGTCTCAGTACCACACTGGGTGAGATACAGTAAGATACCAGAGGTGGGGAGTGAGTCTGGGCTTTCCTTGCTCTGTGTGGGTCTCAGTACCACACTGGGTGATACAGTAACATACCACAGGTGGGGAGTGTGTCTGGCCTTTCACTTCTCTGTGTGGGTCTCAGTACCACACTGGGTGATAGAGTAACATACCACAGGTGGGGATGGAGTCTGGGCTTTCCCTGCTCTGTGTGGGTATCAGTACCACACTGCATGATAGATAACATACCACAGGTGGGGATTGAGTCTGGGCTTTCCCTGCTCTGTGTGGGTCTCAGTACCACACTGGGTGAGATAGAGTAACATACCACAGGTGGGAATGGAGCCTGGGCATTCCCTGCTCTGTGTGGGGCTCAGTACCACACTGGGTGAGATAGAGTAACATACTACAGGTGGGGATGGAATCTGGGCTTTCCCTGCTCTGTGTGGGTCTCAGTACCACACTGGGTGAGAGAGAGTATCATACCACAGGTGGGGTTGGAGACTGGACTTTTGATGCTCTGTGTGGTCTCAGTACCACACTGGGTGATACAGTAACATACCACAGGTGGGGATGAAGTCTGGGCTTTCCCTGCTCTGTGTGGGTCTCAGTACCACACTGGGTGATAGAGTAACATACCACAGGTGAGGATGTAGCCTGGGCTTTCCCTGCTCTGTGTTGGTCTCAGTACCACACTGGGTGAGATAGAGTAACATACCACAGGTGGGGTTGGGGACTGGACTTTCTGTGCTCTGTGTGGGTCTCAGTACCACACTGGGTGATACAGTAACATACCACAGGTGGGGAGTGAGTCTGTGCTTTCCCTGCTCTGTGTGGGTCTCATTACCACACTGGGTGATAGAGTAACATACCACAGGTGAGGATGGAGTCTGGGCTTTCCCTGCTCTGTGTGGGTCTCAGTACCACACTGGGTGATAGAGTAACATACCAGAGGTGGGGAGTGATTCTGTGCTTTCCCTGCTCTGTGTGGGTCTCAGTACCACACTGGGTGACAGAGTAACATACCACAGGTGGGGAGTGAGTCTGGGCTTTTTCTGCTCTGTGTGGGTCTCAGTATCACACTGGGTGAGATAGAGTAACATACCACAGATGGGGATGGATGCTGGGCTTTCCCTGCTCTGTGTGGGTCTCAGCAGCACACTGGGTGGGATAGAGTAACATACCACAGGTGGGAATGGAGCCTGGGCTTCCCCTGCTCTGTGTGGGGCTCAGTACCACACTGGGTGAGAGAGAGCATCATACCACAGGTGGGGTTGGAGACTGGACTTTCCCTGCTCTGTGTGGGTATCAGTACCACACTGGGTGATAGAGTAACATACCACAGGTGGGGATGGAGTCTGGGCTTTCCCTGCTCTGTGTGGGTATCAGTACCACACTGCATGATAGATAACATACCACAGGTGGGGATTGAGTCTGGGCTTTCCCTGCTCTGTGTGGGTCTCAGTACCACACTGGGTGAGATAGAGTAACATACCACAGGTGGGAATGGAGCCTGGGCATTCCCTGCTCTGTGTGGGGCTCAGTACCACACTGGGTGAGATAGAGTAACATACTACAGGTGGGGATGGAATCTGGGCTTTCCCTGCTCTGTGTGGGTCTCAGTACCACACTGGGTGAGAGAGAGTATCATACCACAGGTGGGGTTGGAGACTGGACTTTTGATGCTCTGTGTGGTCTCAGTACCACACTGGGTGATACAGTAACATACCACAGGTGGGGTAGGAGACTGGGCTTTCCCTGCTCTGTGTGGGTCTCAGTACCACACTGGGTGATACAGTAACATACCACAGGTGAGGATGTAGCCTGGGCTTTCCCTGCTCTGTGTTGGTCTCAGTACCACACTGGGTGAGATAGAGTAACATACCACAGGTGGGGTTGGGGACTGGACTTTCTGTGCTCTGTGTGGGTCTCAGTACCACACTGGGTGATACAGTAACATACCACAGGTGGGGAGTGAGTCTGGCCTTTCCCTGCTCTGTGTGGGTCTCAGTACCACACTGGGTGATAGAGTAACATACCACAGGTGAGGATGTAGCCTGGGCTTTCCCTGCTCTGTGTTGGTCTCAGTACCACACTGGGTGAGATAGAGTAACATACCAAAGGTGGGGTTGGAGACTGGACTTTCCGTGCTCTGTGTGGGTCTCAGTACCACACTGGGTGATACAGTAACATACCACAGGTGGAGAGTGAGTCTGTGCTTTCCCTGCTCTGTGTGGGTCTCATTACCACACTGGGTGATAGATTAACATACCACAGGTGAGGATGGAGTCTGGGCTTTCCCTGCTCTGTGTGGGTCTCAGTACCACACTGGGTGATAGAGTAACATACCACAGGTTGGGAGTGATTCTGTGCTTTCCCTGCTCTGTGTGGGTCTCAGTACCACACTGGGTGATAGAGTAACATACCACAGGTGGGGATGGAGTCTGGGCTTTCCGTGCTCTGTGTGGGTCTCAGTACCACACTGGGTTACAGAGTAACATACCACAGGTGGGGAGTGAGTCTGGGCTTTTTCTGCTCTGTGTGGGTCTCAGTATCACACTGGGTGAGATAGAGTAACATACCACAGATGGGGATGGAGTCTGGGCTTTCCCTGCTCTGTGTGGGTCTCAGCAGCACACTGGGTGAGATAGAGTAATATACCACAGGTGGGAATGGAGCCTGGGCTTCCCCTGCTCTGTCTGGGGCTCAGTACCGCACTGGGTGAGAGAGAGTATCATACCACAGGTGGGGTTGGAGACTGGACTTTCCCTGCTCTGTGTGGGTATCAGTACCACACTGGGTGATACAGTAACATACCACAGGTGGGGTAGGAGACTGGACTTTCCCTGCTTTGTGTGGGTCTCAGTACCACACTGGGTGATACAGTAACATACCACAGGTGGGGATGGATTCTGGGCTTTCCCTGCTCTGTGTGGGTCTCAGTACCACACTGGGTGATAGAGTAACATACCACAGGTGAGGATGTAGCCTGGGCTTTCCCTGCTCTGTGTTGGTCTCAGTACCACACTGGGTGAGATAGAGTAACATACCACAGGTGGGGTTGGAGACTGGACTTTCCGTGCTCTGTGTGGGTCTCAGTACCACACTGGGTGATACAGTAACATACCACAGGTGGAGAGTGAGTCTGTGCTTTCCCTGCTCTGTGTGGGTCTCATTACCACACTGGGTGATAGAGTAACATACCACAGGTGAGGATGGAGTCTGGGCTTTCCCTGCTCTGTGTGGGTCTCAGTACCACACTGGGTGATAGAGTAACATACCACAGGTGGGGAGTGATTCTGTGCTTTCCCTGCTCTGTGTGGGTCTCAGTACCACACTGGGTGACAGAGTAACATACCACAGGTGGGGAGTGAGTCTGGGCTTTTTCTGCTCTGTGTGGGTCTCAGTATCACACTGGGTGAGATAGAGTAACATACCACAGATGGGGATGGATGCTGGGCTTTCCCTGCTCTGTGTGGGTCTCAGCAGCACACTGGGTGGGATAGAGTAACATACCACAGGTGGGAATGGAGCCTGGGCTTCCCCTGCTCTGTGTGGGGCTCAGTACCACACTGGGTGAGAGAGAGCATCATACCACAGGTGGGGTTGGAGACTGGACTTTCCCTGCTCTGTGTGGGTATCAGTACCACACTGGGTGATACAGTAACATACCACAGGTGGGGTAGGAGACTGGACTGTCCCTGCTTTGTGTGGGTCTCAGTACCACACTGGGTGATACAGTAACATACCACAGGTGAGGATATGGTCTGGGCTTTCCCTGCTCTGTGTTGGTCTCAGTACCACACTGGGTGACACAGTAACATACCACAGGTGGGGAGTGAGTCTGGGCTTTCCATACTCTGTGTGGGTCTCAGTACCACACTGGGTGATATAGTAACATACCACAGGTGGGGAGTGAGTCTGGCCTTTCCCTGCTCTGTGTAGGTCTCAGTACCACACTGGGTGATAGAGTAACATACCACAGGTGGGGATGGAGTCTGGGCTTTCCCTGCTCTGTGTGGGTCTCAGTACCACACTGCATGATAGAGTAACATACCACAGGTGGGGATTGAGTCTGGGCTTTCCCTGCTCTGTGTGGGTCTCAGTACCACACTGGGTGAGATAGAGTAACATACCACAGGTGGGAATGGAGCCTGGGCATTCCCTGCTCTGTGTGGGGCTCAGTACCACACTGGGTGAGATAGAGTAACATACCACAGGTGGGGAGTGAGTCTGGGATGTCCCTGCTCTGTGTGGGTCTCAGTACCACACTGGGTGAGATACAGTAAGATACCAGAGGTGGGGAGTGAGTCTGGGCTTTCCTTGCTCTGTGTGGGTCTCAGTACCACACTGGGTGATACAGTAACATACCACATGTGGGGAGTGAGTCTGGCCTTTCCCTGCTCTGTGTGGGTCTCAGTACCACACTGGGTGATAGAGTAACATACCACAGGTGGGGAGTGAGTCTGGGCTTTTTCTGCTCTGTGTGGGTCTCAGTATCACACTGGGTGAGATAGAGTAACATACCACAGATGGGGATGGAGTCTGGGCTTTCCCTGCTCTGTGTGGGTCTCAGCAGCACACTGGGTGAGATAGAGTAATATACCACAGGTGGGAATGGAGCCTGGGCTTCCCCTGCTCTGTCTGGGGCTCAGTACCGCACTGGGTGAGAGAGAGTATCATACCACAGGTGGGGTTGGAGACTGGACTTTCCCTGCTCTGTGTGGGTATCAGTACCACACTGGGTGATACAGTAACATACCACAGGTGGGGTAGGAGACTGGACTTTCCCTGCTTTGTGTGGGTCTCAGTACCACACTGGGTGATACAGTAACATACCACAGGTGGGGATGGATTCTGGGCTTTCCCTGCTCTGTGTGGGTCTCAGTACCACACTGGGTGATAGAGTAACATACCACAGGTGAGGATGTAGCCTGGGCTTTCCCTGCTCTGTGTTGGTCTCAGTACCACACTGGGTGAGATAGAGTAACATACCACAGGTGGGGTTGGAGACTGGACTTTCCGTGCTCTGTGTGGGTCTCAGTACCACACTGGGTGATACAGTAACATACCACAGGTGGAGAGTGAGTCTGTGCTTTCCCTGCTCTGTGTGGGTCTCATTACCACACTGGGTGATAGAGTAACATACCACAGGTGAGGATGGAGTCTGGGCTTTCCCTGCTCTGTGTGGGTCTCAG